>NC_045960.1:76692145-77015662 GCF_010909765.2 Amblyraja radiata | reverse complement strand
TCTCCAATTGTAGATTAAACCTGGCCATATTATGGTCACTACCTCCTAATGGTTCTTTAACCTCGAGTTCCTTTATCAAATCCAGTTCATTACATAACACTAAAGCCAGAATTGCCCTCTCCCTGGTAGGCTCCAATACAAGTTGCTCTAAGAATCCATCACAAAGGCAGTCTATGAAGCCCCTTTCTTGGGGTACAGTACCAACCTGATTTTCCCAGTCTACCTGCATGTTGAAATCTCCCATAACAACCACAGCATTACCTTTACTACATGCCAATTTTAACTCCTGATTCAACTTGCACCCTATGTCCAGGCTACTGTTTGGGGGCCTGTAGATAAGTCCCATTAGGGTATTTTTACCCTTCAATTTCTTAGTTCGATCCATACTGACTCCTCATCTCCTGTTTCAATGTCACCCCTTGCAAGGGACTGAATTTCATTCCTCACCAACAGAGCTACCCCACCCCCTCTGCTGACCTGTCTGTCTTTTCGATAGGAGGTATACCCTTGAATATTCAGTTCCCAGCCCTGGCCCTCTTGCAGCCATGTCTCTGTAATTCCCACAACATCATACTTGCCAATTTATAACAGCCTCAAGCTCGTCCATTTAATTTCTTATACTACGCGCATTCATATACAACACTTTGACCTCTGTATTCACGTCCTCCTCGCACTGCTCGCAATTGGCCCTGAACTATGAACTATGGACTGTCTTTGGTTGCACTAAGAACTTTGGGGCTTATATTTGCACTTGTATTTATTCAAATAAATTTATTCAATCTTTGTTTATAATATATTATTTTTGTTTACGGGTCTGTTGTGATGCAATAAGTAAAAATGTAATTGTTCTGTAATCGGTACATCTATCTATCTATCTATCTATCTATCTATCTATCTATCTATCTATCTATCTATCTATCTATCTATCTATCTATCTATCTATCTATCTATCTATCTATCTATCTATCTATCTATCTATCTATCTATCTATCTATCTATCTATCTATCCTATTACTAAAACTTTCCTAGTCTGAAGAAGGGTTTCGGCCCAAAACGTCGCCTATTTCCTTCGCTCCATAGATGCTGCTGCACCCGCTGAGTTTCCCCAGCAATTTTGTGTACCTACAGTTCTTACAGTTTGGCTTTCTTCCCAACCAATTGTTCAAGCGCTTTTGATTGCAACATGCCCCTTAATTTAGTTCAACAAAGAAACTGACAAGTTACTAAAGAACCTCTTCATCTTGTTTGTGGCTGTGTGTGGGTCAATTTCTATTTGCCTATTTTCTTCCAAACACTAGGCCACAGCCTTCCCATTTTCACACATTCTACTCACGTTTTTCCTGTTGAGGCGATAAACATCCTCCCGTTGCATTTCCACCAATATTTCTGGACATTTTAATCATTTAAAGTTCTTTAAAAAGCCAGAAAACGAACCCATTTTGGAAAAGAAACCCGAGTGACGTCACAATGGACTCGCAAGGCAGGACAGGACACTCCGGGAGGTAGGGTCACTCCAGCGCACATGCGTGGCGGCCGCTCCAGACACCCGACAGGGAGGGTGGCCAGTTTAACGGAAATGGGAGAAGACAATCTGGGCTCTATACTCCCACATTTTTTTGTTTCTCTCCATTAAATTGCCCTACCACTTAAACCCTCTCCAGTCCTCTGTGTATCCTAAGCTTTCTATTCCTCTTCGACCAAGGGTTCCCAACCCAGGGGGTAAATTTCACCTACCCAGCGGATAAATTTGTTGATTCTGGATTTGTACATATTTTTTTCTCATTGACTGACTGTGTTTGGTTCTGGTATACTGGTATATGTTCATCATTAGTTGTTCATAAATAAGCAAAATAACATTGTTATGTGCTATGAAAGATGCCAGCGGTAAATGGGACGAAAAAGGTTGGACCCCTGCTTAGACCGTACTCTTGTGTGCATTACGTCCCTAAGTTGCTCCAATATTAATGGAGGTTTAGTGTAGGTATATGTAGCCTGCCAGCTTTTAAACTCAGGTGATGTTGTAGTGCCTCTGGCTACAAGCAGTTGCTTATTTTGCGATCTATCAATAGCATAAATCAAAAATGCAGTGGCATTCGCAATTTTGCATTTAGACTGTGCAATTTACCAAAATTGCTGGGAGGATCTGAATGGCCCTTTAGTGTTGGGGTGGGTAGCACTTGAATGCACTCTCAGGTAGTTTAGTCCAGTCTAGTCTAGTCGAGTTGGCATTATTTTTCCTTAAAAACTCCTGAACAGCAGTCAGAGAAATTCACGCACCAATTTATCTTTTACCCTTTGGGGAAATGACACACCTCCTTTTGTTTCTTTCGCAACAACCTGAGCGAGACAGGGAATCACAAGGGTCATGAACCAGCATCAGCACAGCAGGCCCCTGCAATACCAACCGGGCTGCTCTGGCCATTGAGCTTTTAAGTAGCACCATCCCATTGGATCGCAGAGCAAGATGTACAAGTCTACGTTGTGCCCCCCTTTGAACATCGATCAATATTTAACCCCTGTAGAATGTTTGCAGTTCTCCAAGAAAAAAAAGAGGATTTTTAAAAAAACTGTAATATATCAACAAATTCAAGGGGTCATTCTGTGCCTGCATTTCCCTCAGTGAACCGTGTTTTTTTGTATATTTCCCAGAACACTGCAAGGCTGGGATTGCAAACGAGAGTCTGCCATCTAGAGTGACTGTCCCTGCATGGCATGCTGCAGCCGATAAAAAAAATGCTCGGCCTTTGGGTACCAAATATCTCACAGCTGCTTCCTTCTTAAGTAGTGACCTGGAGATATTTTGTAAAGTAATCCTGTGCTGCAGAAGATTTTCCAATCTGGTGTATTTGAATGTAGTCACAATGCAGTCTTCCTGATAGTTTCATTTGTCTCTCTCTCTCACACACACACACCTGTACACACACACACAGATTCATACACACACGTTCACTCTCTCACGCATACCACACGCAGATACATTCACACATTGTCTCTCACACACACCCAAACACACAGATGCACCCACTTAAAGTATATCTCTCTCACACACACACACCTGTACACACACACACACACACACACACACAGATTCATACACACACGTTCACTCTCTCACGCATACCACACGCAGATACATTCACACATTGTCTCTCACACACACCCAAACACACAGATACACACACTTAAAGTCTATCTCTCTCTCACACACACCACATACACAGAAACACACACACACACACACACTCTCTCTCACACACACACCACATATTCTCTCTCTCTCTCACAGACACCACACACAAAGATACACGCACACACATTCCCTCTCTCTCTCTCTCACACACACCCACACACCATACACAGAGATACACACACATTGTCTTTTTCTCACACACACCACCCACAGATAAATTGGCACATATTCTCTCTCGCTCTCTCTCACTCTTCCTCCCCCCCCCCCCCCCCCCCCCCCCCCACCACCACCACACACACACACACACAGGCATTAATGTGCAGGGATTAAAATTTATGAAAATGACCACAATGTGATATATTTTGGGATATATTGAATAATGCGATATATTTACTGGTCACATTTTTATTTTTTCATTTTCTAAGGGGTTAATAAAAGCTGGAGGCTCTCTCTACAGCTGACATTCCACAATATGTGGAAATGATAACATAGAGAAGATTATATATGTAGTTTTGCCCACAGGAGTTCCCAGGAATTAAGTAGACATCGGAGCTGTCAGACTCCCATTCTACGCCAAGGACACTGACAAAAGATTTTTGCAAATGAGCCTTTAAATCCCTTAGCAGTCAATGCATAATGCGTGAAAGAATGTGAGTAAGTACAAAAGGCAATATTCACAGCATATCACAGAGTGATGGATAGGAATTGACACATGAACCTGGGTTTGTTGTTGTGGGCAGCGGACTCCAGCTGAGACCTCCAAACCATCTATCTGTAGCCTCGTTTACATTAAAGCCGTACATTTGCATTTGTTGTGAATTTACAGCTGATTACCATCCAAGCTTTTGGATGTAAATAGCACGACAATTGATCCACCGGCATGTACCTCAAAGGGCGGACCTGACACAATCAGGGTTTATCTTGGGCTTGGAATACAGAAGAAAATTGAAAAAAAGTTTAAATTGCATTTGGCTCCCAGAATTTCTCAGGTTTATCTAGTCAGAGTGGGAGTGGGGTGTGAAATTAAAGTGAACTCTCACGCTCTCTCACTAAAGTGTGAGATATCCCAAAACATTACATATCCAGACCTGAAACGTCACCTATCCACGTTCTCCCGGAATGCTGCCTGTGATCTGCTGAGTTACTCCAGCACTTTGTGTCTTTTTTTTTGTAAACTAGTTCCTGCAGTTCCTTGTTTCTCCTCCAGAAATGCCGCATGACCAATTGAGTTGCTCCAGCACTATATGTTCTGCACCAGATCCCAACATCTGCAGTTGCTTGTGTCTGACATCTCTGTCGTTGTTCCACTGCATAAGTTCCACTGATGTCCATTGTAAACAGGACAGTGAACACCTTATCGTCTGACCATCACATTTCAGTGTTTAGGATTCAACAATGAATTTAACTATCACAAGCAATCAACCATTCCCAGGAGCGGAAAAGACTACAAAAAGTAGTAAACACTGCCCAGCCCATCATCGGCTGTAACCTCCCTACCATCGAGGGGAATGTCATGGTGGATAACCCCTCGTTACGGTCCCAGACTGTCCCCACGTACCTCGGTGTGAAGCTCGACAGAACTTTGTCATTCGAACAACACCTGGAAGGTGCCAAGGCAAAGACAAGCGCCCGTGCCGCACTGATACGCCGCCTAGCCAGGACCACATGGGGAACCACGACGAAGACACTGCACATGTCCACAGTGGCCCTGGTGTCCTCAGCCGCCTAGTACTGCGCCCTGGTCTGGTGCCGTAGCCCTCACGCCAAGAAGCTGGATGCTGCCTTCAACAGCGCCCTGCGGATTGTCTCCGGATGCCTACGAGCCACCCCAGTAAACCAACTGCCCGTCCTCGCTGGCATCGCCCCAGCCAACATCAGACGAGAAGCAGCCACACTGGCCCTCTCTCGAAAGGCACAGATCAGTGAATCCCACCTCCTCCATCAGATCGTCACAAAGAGTGCGCCTCAAGTCACGGCACCCCTTTTCCACGCCTTTGCCACGCAAGCCCAAGAGCTGCTCTGCACAACACCGGCTGACACTTCTAAGGCCGCCTGGGTCAAGACGAGATGGAGAGACCAGTGGAAGTCAGCGGATCCATCCAGGCTACACCATTACATCGATGACCCCATGGACGTCCCTGGCCAGGACCTGCCCCGAAAGCAGTGGACAACCCTCAAGCGCTTGAGGACAGGCATCGGACGCTATGGAGTAGCGATGAAGAGGTGGGGCCTCGTGGACAGCGCCTCCTGCGAGTGTGGGGACCCAACACAGATAATGGAGCGCCGAACATCGGCAACCGAATGGTGAACGAGGTCTGATTGACCTGGACGATGACACGTTGGCCTGGCTCGCCTCAACGGAGCTGCAGGTCTAAAAGGCATACGGCAGAAGAAGAAGAAGAGGGGATCTATCGCAGTCGCTGCCTCAAAAAGGCTGGCAGCATCATCAAGGACCCACACCATCCTGGCCACACACGCATCTCCCCGCTACCTTCAGGTAGAAGGTACAGGAGTCTGAAGACTGCAACATCCAGGTTCAGAAACAGCCTCTTCCCCACAGCCATCAGACTAATAAACTCAACTCAAACAAAACTCTGAACATTAATAGCACATTATCTGTTCATTTGCACTTTATCTGTTTCATTTATTCATGTGTGTATATATTTATATAATGGTATATGGACACACGGATCTGTTCTGTATTCATGCCTACTATATTCTGTTGTGCTGAAGCAAAGCAAGAATGTAATTGTCCTATCTGGGACACATGACAATAAACTCTCTTGAATCTTGAATCTGTCTTCTACTATTCCAGTGGGAACTGTTTATTTCCCTCTCCATTTTAAAATATTGCCATGGGGTCATATTCATCTACCCAATTCAACAGGCAAGGTCTCAGTTACTTATCTACCCAATACTACAGGCAAGACCTCATCGAAAAGAACCATCCTCCACATTCCCTCAGAACTGCACTGGAGCCGAGGTTTATGTTTAAGCTTCCACCCTGAGCCCACACCCTTGAGCCCATAGCCCAGCAAGTGACAGCAGAGAGGACTCAAACTGAGCCATTACTGATTACACTTTAGGTTAGGCAGCAGAAGAGAAGAGACACACTGAGTTAATGCTTCGAGTCCAGAACAAGGGGTCACAGTTTAAGGATAAAGGGGAAATCTTTTAGGACTGTGATGAGAAAAACATTTTTCACACAGAGAGTGGTGAATCTCTGGAATTCTCTGCCACAGAATGTAATTGAGGCCAGTTCATTGGCTATATTTAAGAGGGAGTTAGATGTGGCCCTTGTGGCTAAAGGGATCAGGGGGTATGGAGAGAAGGCAGGTACAGGATACTGAGTTGGATGATCAGCCATGATCATATTGAATGGTGATGCAGGCTCGAAGGGCCGAATGGCCTACTCCTGCACCTATTTTCTATGTTTCTACGTTTCTATGTTAATGACCTTTCACAGGAACAGTTCTGATCCAAGGTCATTGCCCTGACAGGTTACATTTACACATTCTGTCTGACTTTCTGAATACTTCGAGCATTTTCAGTTTTGAATCAGATTTTTAGCAACTGCAGCATTTTGCTTATTAATTCCAGTTCATGACCAGCATAATGCTCGAAAGATGAGATAGTATATATATTTTTTTAAACCACATCTTACTATTTTGAAATTGTTACAATCTCAACAATTCCAGCTCCTATTAAAAGGCATATGCACATACAAACCAGGAGTAGGACCATTCAAGCCTGTTCGACCATTCAATAAACTCATGGCTGATCTGATTCCATATTCCCCCCTAAGCTCAACAGCGTTAAATGATAGTGGCATTTAGGAAATTGGCAGTCCAGGACTATTATCTAATATCTACCTCATTGGTGACCCTCGGACTATATTTGTTCAGCTTTACTGGCATTACATAGACACATAGAAACATAGAAAATAGGTGCAGGAGTAGGCCATTCGGCCCTTCGAGCCTGCACCGCCATTCAATATGATCATGGCTGATCATCCAACTCAGTATCCTGTACCTGCTTTCTCTCCATACCCCCTGATCCCTTTAGCCACAAGGGCCACATCTAACTCCCTCTTAAATATAGCCAATGAACTGGCCTCAATTACCTTCTGTGGCAGAGAATTCCAGAGATTCATCGCTCTCTGTGTAAAAAATGTTTTTCTCATCTCAGTCCTAAAAGATTTCCCCTTTATCCTTAAACTGTGACCCCTTGTTCTGGACTTCCCCAACATCGGGAACAATCTTCCTGCATCTAGCCTGTCCAACCCCTTAAGAATTTTGTAAGTTTCTATAAGATCCCCCCTCAATCTTCTAAATTCTAGCGAGTACAAGCCGAGTCTATCCAGTCTTTCTTCATATGAAAGTCCTAACATCCCAAGAATCAGTCTGGTGAACCTTCTCTGTACTCCCTCTATGGCAAGAATGTCCTTCCTCAGATTAGGAGACCAAAACTGTACACAATACTCCAGGTGTGGTCTCACCAAAACCCTGTACAACTGCAGTAGAACCTCCCTGCTCCTACACTCAAATCCTTTTGCTATGAATGCTAACATACCATTAACTTTCTTCACTGCCTGCTGCACCTGCATGACTACTTTCAATGACTGGTGTACCATGACGCCCAGGTCTCGTTGCATCTCCCCTTTTCCTAATCGCCACCATTCAGGTAATAGTCTACTTTCCTGTTTTTGCCACCAAAGTGGATAACCTCACATGTATCCACATTATACTGCATCTGCCATGCATTTGCCCACTCACCCAGCCTATCCAAGTCATCTTGCAGCCTCCTAGCATCCTCCTCACAGCTAACACGGCCCCCCAGCTTCGTGTCATCCGCAAACTTGGAGATGTTGCATTCAATTTCCTCGTCCAAATCATTAATATATATTGTAAATAGCTGGGGTCCCAGCACTGAGCCTTGCGGTACCCCACTAGTCACTGCCTGCCATTCTGAAAAAGGACGCGGTAACTCTTTGCTTCCTGTCTGCCAGCCAGTTCTCTATCCACATCAATACTGAACCCCCAATACCGTGTGCTTTAAGTTTGTATACTAATCTCTTATGTGGGACCTTGCACTAAACGTTATTTGCTTATCATGTATCTATACACTGTAATTGGCTCGATTGTAATCACGTATTGTCTTTCCGCTGACTGGCTAACACACAACGAAAGCTTTTCACTGTACATCGGTGCACGTGACAATAAATTAAACTAATGAACTAGCTAACAATGAGGCTTTTAAATAGGCACATGGATATTCAGGAAATTGAACTATATGGATCACATGCAGGCAGAGGAGATTAGTTTAACCCGGCATTATGCATGGACATTGTGGGCCAAAAGGCCTGTTCCTGTGTTGTGCTGTTCTATCCTCTATCCCCTTGTTTATCAATTGTCGATCTACCTCTCTCTTAAGAATATTGAAATACTCTGCCTTCACTAACCTTTGCAGAAGAGAGTTTCCAAAGCTCATGCGCATCTCTGGCAGCTTGTTCCATCTACCCATTCAGATATACTAATACAGAAAACATTGGAATCAAACAGTAGTATTTCATCACTGATCAGACCACATTTGCAGTATTGTGAGCAGTTTTGGACCCTGTCTCTGAGGAAGGATCTGCTGCCATTGGAGTGGGTCTAGAGGAGGTTCATGAGAATGATCCCAGGAATGATTGGGTTAACATATGTTGAACGTTTGATGCCAATGAGCAAGTACTCACTGGAGTTTAGAATGATGAGGGGGGGACTCATTGAAACTTACCGAATAGTGAAAACCCAGTAGATGGAGAGGATGTTTCCACTAGTGGGAGAGTCTAGGACAAGAGGCCATAGCCTCAAAATACATACCTTTAGAAAAGAGATAAAGATGAATTCCTTTAGTCAGAGGGTGGTGAATCTGTAGAATTCTTTGCCATAGACAGCTGTGGAGGCCGTCAATGGATATTTTTAAGGCAGAGATTGACAGATTCTTAATTAATACAGGTGCCAGGGGTTATGCGGAAAAGGCAGGAGAATGGGGTTGAGAGGGAAAGATAGATCAGCCATGATTGAATGGCGGAGTGGATGTGATGGGCCGAACGGCCTAATTCTGCTCCGATAATTTCTGAATTTATGAACTAATATTAGGATCTCCAGATCAGGTGTCTAAGTTTAGTTCTTTGAGTTAATTACATCAGTTTTGAATCCTCATATATGCAAAGAGGTTTGCATTTGGAGGGTTCAATCATAAACTGCATTTTTATATCATTCAATCGTAGAATGTTGTCCCACTGAAGTCCATTAGAATCAATGTGGCAGAGCCAACTGTTTGTAAAAGCTATCCAATTACAGGCACAACCCTGCTCTTCTCCATACCTCTGTAATTTTCTCAATTAATTGTTTATCCAATTCCTTTTTTATGTTACTATTGATTCTTCGACCAGCCTTTCAAGCTGTGCCAATCACATTAAAATCTTGATTACCTTGTGATCCTTGTGCTATTGCAAACTTCACCTTATTTGCACTATCAGAACCTTTAGGGAACAAGGATGATTTCACCTTATAAAATCTCCTTTTATCCATCTCATGGTTGAAGAAGATAATCCTTGCTTCCCCGAGCCTGTCACACAATATATGCTTGAGATCCCTGGTGTCATTCCAGTAAATCGTATCCTCAGCTTCGCCAAGGCTGCTACATCTTTCCTATGATTTAGTGCCCAGAATTGCCCACAAGCATGAAGTGATGCCAAACAAGTGTTTTGTAAAGGTTTAGGATAAATCCCCTGTGTTCATGCTTTGGGACTGCTGTCTATAAAATGAAACAGAAAGAGGTTAAACCCAGAGTGGAATTTGGAGAGCAATTGAAATGTTTAAAAAATAAATCACATGTAAACTTAGTGGGAGTGCTTTTATAAAGAGGTATTCTAAAGGTGATCTTAGAGTTATGAAGGAATCAATTTGTATTGACAGTTCAACATTATTTTTGTTAAGCATTTATGTTTGACACTGTCAGTGGTCTTCAGAATCAGTGAATTCAACCACTGTTAATCTTTCCAATTTTACATGATTTAAGTGATGGTCTCAAAATATTTTAACAAATGCTAATCTCAGCAGAACGCAAATCTGAAATGTCTGAAACATCTATTATTTCACCTTAATTTCACCTTTCATCCTGTCATTATATCCGTTACCTTGGTAACCATATTATACCTACTTATATTGCTTATTATAGTGGCATTGATCCCATTGGTTTTTTTTCAGATTGAACAAGAATAGGCTGCATGACAGCCATCAGCATCATGTTAAGGATAATTGGTCTATAGGTTTTAAACAGCATTCTAGGCTCTATCATGAAACTGGTACAGTAACATTAACATCAAGATACAAGAAACTACAGATGCTCGAACCTTGAGTATAAAACAAAGTGCTGATAGAACTCAATGCATCAGGTAGCATCTGTGGAGGGAATGGTGTTTTGGGTTGCAACTATTCTTCAGACTGATGGAGTGAGGGAGGAAAGCTGTAAAGGAGAGGTGGGAGGGGCAAAGCCTGGCAAGTGATGGGTGGATAATGGTGAGGGGGTGATTGGCAGAAGGGTGGAGTAAGTGACAAGGGCTAGAGGTGAAAAGAGACAAAAGGAAAGAACATGATCTTGATCAGCTGGGCAAGTGGGTCAAGGTGGGTGAATGGAGTTTGTGTGGCACGGTGCGCAACGGTAGAGTTGCTGCCTTACAGCGCCAGAGTCCCGGGTCCTGGGTTCACTCCTGACAATGGGTGCTTGTCTGTACAGAGTTTGTACTTTCTCCCCGTGACCTGCAGATGTTTCTTTGAGATCCTAGACAATAGACAATAAACAATAGATGCAGGAGTAGGCCATTTGGCCCTTCGAGCGAGCACCGCCATTCAATGTGATCATGGCTGATCATCCCCAATCAGTACCCCTTTCCTGCCTTCTCCCCATTTTCCTGACTCCGCTATCTTTAAGAGCCTTATCTAGCTCTCTCTTGAAAGTATCCAGAGACCTGGCCTCCACCGCCCTCTGAGGCCGAGAATTCCACAGACTCACAACTCTCTGTGTGAAGAAGTGTTTCCTCGTGTCCGTTCTAAAAGGCTTACCCCTTATTCTTAAATCTTCGGTTTCCTCCCACACTCCAAAGACGTGCAGGTTTATAGGTTAATTGGCTTGGTATAGATGTAAAATGTCCTTGATGTGTGTAGATAGTGTTAATGTGCGGGGATCGCTGGTCGATGCAGTCTCAGTGGGCCGAAGGGCCTAATTCCTAATTGTCAAAATAAAGATTAGTTGTTTGAAGTGCTTGATTCAGTGATTTTCTGACTGAAACGAGACTGGGGGGGAAACTTAGAACGAGCAATTTACAAGAACACCATGTCTAGTTTTCCGATGCACTCTCCAATTATTGCCAAAATAAGAACCGCCCACTAATGGATTTTAAAGAGAACAATTGCAGCTGCTCAGAGTAAATAACCTGTTCTTACTTTACCTGAAGATAACTTAACCATAGTTTGCATAAAATGTAGTCATCTAAAATAAAGAGCAGTAGTAAACCACTCATAAATTGTATACACCCTTTAAACTAACACAATAAGCAAAGAAAATGATATGTGACTTACAGCATCATATATGTGCTTATCATGCAAAGGTTTGACTGGCTAATTGACTGATAAAATGCATCCTTTTCCACATCCCTTTTCCTGTTACATGAATTATACTGAATAAAAGAAAAGTCCAAGTGCCAAAGTCATGTTCAGTCACTTCATTGTTCGCTGACACTCCTGGGTGTGGTAACTGTGAATTATTGCAGTTGTGCAATATGGCATAACTGGTACTTAAAATTTATCTCTCTATTAAAAACTCAGCATGAAAGAAAAATATATTACCTCCATCCGAGGACCTCGACAGTCTTTTCAGGTGAGGCAGAGGTTTACTTGTACCTCCTCCAACCTCATCTTCTGTATCAGCTGTTCCAGGTGCGAACCCCTATATATCGGCGAGACCAAGTGCAGGCTTGGTGATCGTTTAGCTGAAAACCTCGGCTCAGTCTACCTAAACCTACCTGATCGCCCGGTTGCTAAACACTTTATCTCCCACACCGACCTTTCTGTCTTGGGCCTCCACCATTGTCAGAGTGAGGCCCAGCGCAAATTCGAGGAACAGCACATCATATTTCGCTTGGGCAGCTTACACCCCAGCCGTATGAATATGGACTTTAACTTTAAGTAACCCTTGCCTTCCCTCTCTCTCCATCCCTCCCCCTTCCCAGTTTTCCCGACTAGTCTGACTGTCCTTGTTTGCATTTTATCTGCTTTGTTGTTACCTTCTCCTAGCTAACAATGATCAATTCTACATTTTCCTTGATCCCCATCTCCTTTGTCTCATTTTTGCACCTTACCTTCCTTATCTCTGTATCTCCCACTCTCCTGACTCAGTCTGAAGAAGGGTCTCAACCCTTTGCAGATGACACGAAGCTGGGGGGCAGTGTTAGCTGTGAGGAGGATGCTAGGAGGCTGCAAGATGACTTGGATAGGCTGGGTAAGTGGGCAAATGCATGGCAGATGCAGTATAATGTGGATAAATGTGAGGTTATCCACTTTGGTGGCAAAAACAGGAAAGTAGACTATTACCTGAATGGTGGCCGATTAGGAAAAGGGGAGATGCAACGAGACCTGGGTGTCATGGTACACCAGTCATTGAAAGTAGACATGCAGGTGCAGCAGGCAATGAAGAAAGCGAATGGTATGTTAGCATTCATAGCAAAAGGATTTGAGTATAGGAGCAGGGAGGTTCTACTGCAGTTGTACAGGGTCTTGGTGAGAACACACCTGGAGTATTGCGTACAGTTTTGGTCTCCTAATCTGAGGAAGGACATTCTTGCCATAGAGGGAGTACAGAAAAGGTTCACCAGACTGATTCCTGGGATGTCAGGACTTTCATATGAAAAAAGACTAGATAGACTCGGCTTGTACTCGCTAGAATTTAGAAGATTGAGGGGGATCTTATAGAAACTTACAAAATTCTTAAGGGGTTGGACAGGCTAGATGCAGGAAGATTGTTCCCGATGTTGGGGAAGTCCAGAACAAGGGGTCACAGTTTAAGGATAAAGGGGAAATCTTTTAGGACTGAGATGAGAAAAACATTTTTTACACAGAGAGTGGTGAATCTCTGGAATTCTCTGCCACAGAATGTAGTTGAGGCCAGTTCATTGGCTATATTTAAGAGGGAGTTAGATGTGGCCCTTGTGGCTAAAGGGATCAGGGTGTATGGAGAGAAGGCAGGTACAGGATACTGAGTTGGATGATCAGCCATGATCCTATTGAATGGCGGTGCAGGCTCGAAGGGCCGAATGGCCTACTCCTGCACCTATTTCCTATGTTTCTATGTTTCTAACCCGAAACATCATCTATTCCTTCCATCCAGAGTGCACTGGGCATAAACGGAGTGGCGAGGAGAAAGGCCATCAAGAACACCACTCCGTTTATGCCCAGTGCACTCAAGGCTTTGTAGAGCGATTGCCCTGCAAAACCTCTGCAGCCAACCTTGATGGGCATACACCTTGCCTTCCAGCCCTGCTTGCGGTAGTCTATGACCAGCTCATCATACTTGGCCATCTTCCTCTCGTGGGCCTCCTCCAGACGGTCCTCCCATGGCACAGTCAGTTCCAACAAGACGATGTTTTTGGTCGCCTCTGAGACCAGGAGGATATCTGGCCTCAGGGTGGTCGTGGCAATGTGCCGTGGGAACTTCAGCTGTTTCACCAGGTCTACGTAAAGCTGCCAGTCCTGCGCAGTTGCCAGGATTCCTGACTGATTCCTGGCTGCTGTAGTTTTTGGCAGCTGTACTCCGGCCTTCACGAAGATGATCATCTGGGTGGTGGGGTCGTTCTCGTCTACAGCTGCTGATTCCCATGCTGATGGCTTCTGCAATGGGTTTAAGAACCTGGTCATGACGCCATGTGTACCGGCCCTGCCCAAGAGCCTTTGGGCAACAGCTCAGGATGTGCTCCAGCGTCCCATTGCCAGAAGGCAGTGGAGGCCAATTCACCGGATGTTTTCAAGAGAGAGTTTGGTTTAGCTCTTAGGGCTAAAGGAGCCAAGGGATTGGGAAAAAGCAGGATCTGGGTTAAGATTTTAGATGATCAGCCGGTGCTGGGTTGCAAGGCCGAATGGCATTCTCCTGCACCTATTTTCTATGTTTCTATGTTCCTAAAATATTATGCTACCATCTGAATTTCCACCATTTTAAGTGGATGAAATTGAGGGTTAAATGATTTGCTATCTGCGGTGCAAGGTAAATCCAGTGTTTGAATGAATTATGGTAATCACAATTATCGTGGGGTCAAAATGAAAACTCCTACGTCACCTCGTTCAACAACAACTCTGTTAACTGTGGTCAATTTCCCAACCATAGCAACCCCTGAAGAATCCGAATACTGCCCCACTCATCCTAACGTAATTCAGCGTAGAGGAGAGGAAAGGCTGGGGTATAGTGGGAGGAATAGCTGTGTTTAAGCAGCCGTGCATCCCTTCAATGATGGATGTTAAGACCAAAGGCTTATTTAAAAAAGATCTTGCTCAATGTCAGGTCAAACATCATTCAGATGCCTTTGGGGGATGGGATGCTGAGGCTGAAATCTAATCCTCAAAGTCCAGTTTCTACCCTGAAAGTTGTTCACTGCACTCTGGGTGGAAGTCAAGCATTCTTTTGATTAACAGAACCAGGTTCACTTCCAAGTGGATGATGCTTCAGCAAAAGCTGTTTAAGATAGTTGTTCTTTTTAGGAATAGCAAATTGATTTTAAAAAAAGGCCAACAGATGTGTACTGCTTTATAATTCCGAAAGTTCATGACATTTTTACATACATATATCCTAATTTTATGACTTGCTGCAATAAGCTTTTACTTCATGAGAAAGGTGGGAAAGTGGGGAGGGGGGGGGGGGGACGGAGAGGAGGATGGGGAAGAATCCCAAATAAACTTGTTCTTGACTTTAAATATTATGCTACTTCGGGATTTTTGCTACTAACAGAAAAAGTGCCATTGCCATCGTGGTAATGCATTAGCATCGCTGGGAAGGTTTGCGAAAAGTGCTTTGCAAGATTTTCAAAGTATCATACTGATAAAACGTTTGCAAAGTGCTGGAAATCAGAACTAAAAGTAGAAAGTTTCAGAATTATGCAGGATCTTTGTCAATATCTGGGAAGGAATGATAGGTTAATATTTTCTGAACAGCTTTAGGATGCATACAACTGCCAGAAGTGTACTGAGAGAAGTCACAGTCATGATATATTCCATTTTTACCCCTCAGGATTGGAAGGTTTACATGGGTTGTGCCAGTGATTTCCTGTTATGCTCTCCTAGAGGGTGAGATTCTCCATCAGAATACATTTACAAAATTAGATTATAGTGGGGGCATAACCCTTCATCAAACTGGATAACATTCCAATTAATTTCAGACTTTGAGGCAATTCTATTCCTTGATTACTCACAGTTAACATAGAGAGCATTCTCATAGACACAGCTGCTCCTGCATGGTTATTTCCTCTCGACTGACCGAGAAGGGCTTCATATGGTATTTTGACATGTAGTTGCAGCAGGAGCTCAATCTGTTGCAGATGGTCAGCCTTGATTATGTCCTCAAGACCTGCAGTGGGGCTGGAACCAATAATGCCCTGCCTCAGAGAAGACAGCGCTACTATCTGACCGTTTGTGCTA
Source organism: Amblyraja radiata (assembly GCF_010909765.2). Classification (NCBI taxonomy): domain Eukaryota; kingdom Metazoa; phylum Chordata; class Chondrichthyes; order Rajiformes; family Rajidae; genus Amblyraja; species Amblyraja radiata. The sequence continues at coordinate 76,999,747 of NC_045960.1, read as the reverse complement.
TAAGCCAAAGCCCATGAGGAGATTTTAACTAATTCCCATGCTGAAGTGATTCTCCAAGGGAAATGCTGTCCCTCTGATTCAAATACAGTATTTGAGAGAAGAGAAATGTTGATTACAATCTGATCACAGATTTTGATCCTCGGTCAAACGTCGAACACAGCCAACCAACACCTTCCATTTGTCTAGTGCCATGAACATTTTAGTTTAGATTATTTTAGTTTATTGTCACGTGTACCGAGGTACAGTGAAAAGGTTTTGTTGCGTGCTATCCAGTCAGCAGAAAAACAATACATGATTACAAGCGATACATTTATAGTGTATAGATACATAATAAGGGAATAATGTTTAGTGCATGGTAAAGCCAGCAAGTCCGCTCAAGGATTGTCTGAGGTTCACCAAAGAGGTAGATAGTAGTTCAGTACTGCTCTCTGGTTGTGGTAGGGTGATTCAGTTGCCTGATTAACATCCAAAGGTGCATCTCTAGTACTATAGAGTCAAAGACTCATATAGAATGAAAAAAGGCCCTTTGGCCCAACTTGCCCATGCCGACCCTTGATGCCCCATCTACACTAGTCCCACCTACCTACGTTTGGCCCATATACCTCTTTGCTATACATGTGCCCGTAAAATGTATTTTAAATATTATTATAATACCTGGATCAACTACCTCCTCTGGCAGCTCGTTCCACATCCCCATTAGTTTTTCTTTGTGAAAAAGTTGCCCCTCAGGTTCCTACTCAATCTCTCTCCTCTTGCCTTAATAATAATAATAACTTTATTTATAAAGCACTTTAAACAACTGCAGTTGCCACAAAGTGCTGTACATGAGAACTCATGAACAAAAAGCTATTACAAACAATTAAAAACCATTAAAAACCGTAAAACGAAGGACTATAAAAAACACACTAAAAATTAAGAGACATTAAAAGCACTAAAAACAGGAGCAATGCCTCAGCCAGTGTCGAAAGGCAAAGAATAAAAATGTGTTTTTAGGGAGGATTTGAAGATGGACAGTGAGGGGGCCTGTCTGATGTGCAGCGGCAAGGTGTTCCAGAGTGCCGGAGCAGCAACAGAAAAGGCTCTATCCCCTCTGAGCTTCCGCTTAGACCTTGGTACCTCAAGGAGCAGCTGATCAGCTGACCTGAGGCACCGGGCAGGAGCATATAGGTGGAGCAGCTCAGAGAGGTAAGGCGGGGCGAGCCCATTCAACGATTTAAAAACAAATAAAATAATTTTGAAATGAACTCGAAAGTGCACTGGGAGCCAGTGAAGGGAGGCCAAAATTGGCGTAATGTGCTCCCTCTTTCGAGTTCCAGTCAAAAGGCGAGCGGCAGCATTTTGAACAAGCTGGAGACGAGCCAATGAAGCTCGTGCGACTCCAGAGTAGAGTGCGTTACAGTAATCCAGCCTAGATGTAATAAAGGCATGGATTACTGTTTCAAAATGCTCCCGCTCGAGAATGGGCTTCACCTTTGCCAGCTTCCTTAGGTGAAAGTAGCTGGACTTAACCACCGCGCCTATTTGTTTATCTATGTCCCCTAGTTCTTGACTATAAAAACAAATCAAACTGTATGTCAAGCTATGTATGGATAAATTGGGGCAGGTGACTAAAAAAAATTGATTTTGAGGAATGAGAGGTAGAGGTTTTGGGGAAGATTATCCTGAGTTTAGGACCATTCGAAATAAAGATGCAATGGCCGCTGGTGAATTAATTGAATTTGGAAATAAACAAGTCAGAACTGGAGGAGCAGATATTTTCAACAGGTTACACTGCTGGGATCATTGACAAAGATAATAAAGCGAAAGGCTATCGAGAGAGTTTTTTTTAAAGCTAGGTTTGTTTTTGAGGTATTGCTCAACTAAACCATAATTTAGATTTGGATTCATGTTGATAATAGTCATAGCCATACAGCATGGAAACAGGCCCTTTGGTTTAACTTGCCCATGCCAACAACATGGCCCATATACACTAGTCACATCTGCCTGCGTTTAGCCCATATGCTTCTAAACCTACCCTATCCATGTACTTGTCTAATTGTTTATAAAATGTTGCGATAGTACCTGCCTCAACTCTGGCAATGGATGAATGACGTTGCAACAACATGGAAACTATCTTTGTACATTTTACTCAGGTGAGGTATTTGTAGGTCCTGCAATCATGTTGGCAGGTTGGGTGGATGGTTATAAACAAAACATGGTCCTTCTCTTCTACCATTTACATTGGGCGGCCACATGCTCCTGATGAGTAGACTCAAGGTTCTCGATGGCATCCCAGATGTTCCTTCTCCACTTTAAGTGTTCAGTAATCGGAAATTCCTAGGAGTCAGAGGATATTATATTTCTAGGAGGATTTGAGAGCATCTTTGTGACATTACCTCTGTCCACTTGGTAGTTTTGTGCTACAGCAGCGTTTGTGGATGTTTTCTTGTTTCAGGGGTCTGGCATTAGGTATGTTTATGATGACATGGGCGGCACAGTGCTGCAGCGGTAGAGTTGCTGCCTTACAGCGCCAGACACCCAGGTTCAATTCTGACTATGGTGCTGTCTGTAACGAGTTTGCACATTCTCCCTGTGACCACATGGTTTTCTCCGGGTGCTCCAGTTTCTTCCCACATTCCAAATACGTGCAGGTTTTTAGGTTAATTGCCTTCTGTAAATTGTCCCTAGAATATAGGATAGAATTAGTGTACAGGGTGATTATTGGTTGTGTGGACTCGGTGGACTGAAGAGCCTGTTATCATGCTTTAGCTCTAAACTAAACCAAACATATCCATCAGAATGGGATGACTAATGATGATCTTGGCCTGGAAGAAGATACTCATGTTGTTTTCTTCAGTATGCCAGTGGATATGGAAGATATTGTGAACATATTTGTGATATTACAATACAATACAATACAATACAATTTTATTGTCATTTGAGCCTCAGTGAGGCTCAAACGAAATTCTGTTTCCACAGCCATACAAACAAAGACAATTCCTAGACATACACACAATTTAGTTCACACAAACATCCATCACAGTGAACCCACTGTGATGGAAGGCAAAGTCTTTTCTCTTCCCTGTTCTCCATGTCTCTCCCGATGTCCAAGCCCCAGGCGGGCGATGATAAGTCCCACGGCCATTTTAGGCCGTGCCGGGCGATTTACGGCCCCGCTCCCGGTCTAAAAGTCTCGAAGTTGGAGCCCCCGGCGGGCGCTGGCATGTCCCACGGCCATGAAGCCGTGCCGGGCGATGTATGACCCCGCTCCGGGTCGTTCCAACCCCGCGACACGGGCTGGAGAAGTCGCGTTGCGGGAGCTCCGGGAAGCGGTCTCTCTCTCCCCCCGGACCCGCGAGCTCCCGATGTCCCAGTCCACCGGACCTGCGGCTGCGTTGCTGGAGCCTCCGAGCCCCAGGAGTCGAGTCGCAGCAGCGAGTCACCACCGCTCTCCACGTTCCGAGGCCGGCCAGCCCCACGATGGTGAGTAGTCCGCAGCTCCGCCGTCTCCCGAGCCCCCGGGTCGTTCAGGTTGAAGGCCGCTCCACGGTGCTAGGCCCCAACGACAACGGAGACCCGACAGGGAAAAGGTCGGGTCTCCCAGACAGGGAAGAGATTTAAACAGTTTCCCCCTGCCCCCCCCCCCCCACCCCCCACATATACACATTTAAAACCAGTATTAAAAAACACCAAACACTACATTTAACTAGACAAAAAATAAAACAAAGACAGACAGGCTGTAGGGGCCGCTGCAACGGGTGAGTCGCACCGCCAACTGCTATTGTACCTCGCCAGTGCTTTGAGATGCTTACTGTAGGTAGTCCATGTGTCTCCATCATTGCATTTGAGGTCTTGATCTCTCAACGCTCTTTCCCTCAGATGACCAAGAGGAATGTTGATGCAGTGAGTGTGATGGTGAATTTCATCATTGACATCGACATCAACCATCACACAGCGATGGCTCCTCAGATGTGGAAAGTGGTCTACTTTTCCCAGGATCTTGTCATGGACCTTTCCTGTTGGAATAAAGTGATGTTCTGCATGGTTGGGTTGATAGAGGAACTCTGTCTTGTGAACGCTCAAGCTGAACACCATTTCTCTCCTAGGCTTTAGTGAATGAGTCAAAGATGATTTGGAATCACACTCCCTCCCTCAATCTCAAAACTGTGCAACTCCTCGCCTGCGTAACTTTCCTCTCGCCCCTGTGGTCTTTTGCTGTAAGGGCACTGGCCCTCCACCAAGCTTTTCAATCATCGACAAAACTGCTGAAACTGTTCCTCATCTGAATATGTGGATAGCTTTCACGGGATAAGGAATGCTGGCCTGAAGCTTCACCAGCTGGGAGTACGTCAGGAATATGCATGAAGGGGCTCTTGGATCCCAAGAGGTTTTCCATCATTTAACAGACAAAGCAGGCAGTGTTCAATCAGATTACAATAAGCGTATGGAGTTGTCAGGAGGCAACCTAACACCATAGAAATCCGCACAGCACAGTTGGATTGCTAGGCCCTTAAGTAGTTTTTTTGTAGCTGGCTACCAGTTAGCAATAGTGGGTACAGTAAATAGATCTTTAGCTCCTATGGGATTTCAGGCTCTCTTAGGACCCATGACCTAATGAGAATATCTATTCAGGACCTGAAATTTGGAACTAGCATTTTACAGAACAAACTGCATTTTCATTGTCACCAGCACTATCTACGAATTCCTGGAAAAATAGCCATAACCAATGGAAGGTAAATCATTATAATTATATATTTTCAATGTCCTTTCATCCTCATACTTCATGAGGTGGAATTATGCGCATACGTACACAATGTGTGTGTTCTATGCAATAAGAACAATTCAGACATTTTGAATATGGCAATTTCCTTACTATGCCCATGAGTGCCATAATTCATATTTTTCTGTAGCATATGAATGGTGGCTGAGCTTCAATGTAAACAGGAAAACGGTTGAGGATAGTTCCTGCTCATTAATATCTCATTAATCTGAGAGGAATTTATCTTTTTGTGTAAAGTTGACGTGTGACTGTGATGGATCAGTGCTGCTCAAGACTAGATCACTCTGCAGCAAACTTGAACCCAATGACTATGGCATTTCGCCAACTTCCTGTCTTTGCAGTGCAGGTACATGACAGTTGGACAGAAACAATGAAGCACAGTTTTGGCATTGAATGCTTTTTTCATTCATTGGTTCCGCTGTGGTAATTATGTTATATTCCAAAGGTTCTTTGTCTTAATTGTGTAATTGAGTAAAAACCTTAGCAATAGGTTAAAAGACAAATTCATCACAACTTTTCGCCACTTTTCAAATTAATTATTTGTTCCTCACCTGAAAAAAGGAGTTCAAACGGGATGACGGGCTATTCAGTGAACTTTCAGCAAGGGCAAAGCCTTTAAAACCAGCCTCCTCAATCTCAGAGTTATATATTTACAGACAGAAACTGCACATACATTTCCTGGTCTTCACCTTTGACCCCTGCTTGATGGACTTTCAGATTATTGTACAGCAGAATGTTGATGGAATAATTAACCCACAATTGGGCAAAACGCGGCTATGCTCACAATTCAGCAATTAAGCAATTCAGTAATTAAACCTGCTAATTGGATGTCTCCACTTTTTTGATTTAGATACCCATGTACAGGAGGTTGCAGGGAGACTGTACTTGACAATAAGGTTTAAAGGGGCATCTCTTTCTTCTATAACACCACCAAAGCTTTTCCTTGCTTGGAGGTGTTGGTGTGCTGTTTCTATATGGGTCTGAGAGATTGAATGGTTCAGTACCTAGTTGCACAGCACCACGATGCAATCATATAGATACTTACCACAGTACATCTGCACAGGTTTGTTAGAATATTTGATGACACACCAAATTAATTTAAACTATATATATTTTTTATATTTATATATATTTACACATTGGTGGCAGAGCTGCTGCCTGACAGCGCCGGTGACCCGAGTTCAATCCTGGGTGCTGTCTATGTGGAGTTTGCACATTCTCCCTGTGACCACATGGGTTTCCTCCTGGTGCTCCAGTTTCCTGCCACATCCCAAAGGCATGCGAGTTTCTAGGTTAATTGGCCTCTGTAAAATTGCCCCTACTGTGTAAGTAGTGGATGCAAAATTGAACAAGAGTGAACAGGTGATTGATGGTTGGTGTGGACTGGTTGGGCCAAAAGAGCCTATTTCCATGTGTTGGCAGGAACTGCAGATGCTGGTTTAAACCGAAGATAGACACAAAATGTTGGAGTAACTCAGCGGGCCAGGCTGCATCTTTGGTGATGCGGCCACATCTTCCCATCTCCACCCCTTTCCGCTTTCCGCAGAGAACCTTCCCTCCACAACTCCCTGGTTAACTCGTCCCTTCCCACCCAAACCACACCCTCTCCAGGTACTTTCTCCTACAACCGCAGGAGATGCAACACCTGACCCTATATCTCCTCCCTCGATTCCATCCAAGAACCCCAACAGTCTTTTTAGGTGAAGCAGAGGTTCACTTGCCCCTCCTCCAACCTCATCTACTGTATCCGCTGTTCCAGGTGTGGACTCCTATATATCGGTGAGACCAAGCACAGGCTCGGCAATGGCTTCGCAGAACACCTCCGCTAAGACCGCCTAAGCCTACCTGATCTCCCGGTTGTTGGACACTTTAACTCCCCCTCCCATTGTCACACTGACCTTTCTGTCCTGGGCCTCCTCCATTGTCAGAGTGAGGACCAGCACAAATTGGAGGAACAGCAACTCATGTTTCGTTTGGGCACCTTACACCACGGCGGTATGAATATTGACATCTAACATCAAGTAACCCTTGCTTTCGCACTCTCTCCATCTTTCCCCCTTCCCAGTTCTCCGACCAGTCTGACTGTCCCTGATTATATTTTATCTCTGTTTGCTTTGTTGTTACCTTCTCCTAGCTAACAATGATCTATTCTACATTTGTCTTGAACTTCACCCCCTTTGATGTCTCGTTCCCACACCTTACGCTTCCTTATCTCTGTATCTCCCCCTCCTCTGACTGTCAGTCTGAAGGAGGGTCTCGACCTGAAACGTCGCCCATTCCTTGTCTCCAGAGATGCTGCCTGTCCCGCTAGGTTACTCCAGCATTCTGCGTCTATCTTGGGCCTATTTCCATGCTGTAGATTTAAATAAAATAAAGAAAATGTGTGTGTGTGGGAGTTCCCTCCAGGAGCTCTGGGTCCCTCCCACACTCCAAAAACATACTTGTTTGTAGGCTAATTGGCTTCGGTGAAAAAGTTGTGTGTTGGATAGTGCTAGTCTAACATTGATGGTTGCGTACCCGGTGGGCCAAACGGCCTGTTTCCATGTTTCATCTCTAAAGTCTAAAGTGTGTGTGTGTGTGTGTGTGTGTGTGTGTGTGTGTGTGTGTGTGTGTGTGTGTGTGTGTGTGTGTGTGTGTGTGTGTGTGTGTGTGTGTGTGTGTGTGTGTGCGTGTGCGTGTGCTTGTGTGTGTGTGCGGATGTGTGTGTGTGCACACATATATATATGTGTGTGTATATATGTATGTGTGCGCTTGTGTGTGTGTGTGTGTGTGTGTGTGTATATGTGCGTGTAGAGTGCATCTGCAAGTGATTAGAATGTGGATAGGTATGGGGGTGTGCGTTAAACTCACATGGGTGGGCCCGGCCTTCAATCATCCTGGACCTACTTGCCATTGCACCAAGATCCGGCACTCTCAAGATTGTTACTGGAGTATAAACAGTCACCCCACATTAACGCAAATCACCCACAGGCAGCTCCCATCTTCACCGCAGCGGAAGCAAAAGAGGAACTGCAGCACCACGAGAAGCGATGTGAAATGATTCATTTTAATTAATCCACGAATGCTGTGCTTATTAACAAATGAAAAATTGTTTTTTCATGTAAATGGTTCTCTTCCAAAAGTAGCTGTTGCTCTGAAATTGAAGTCAACATCTGAGCGTGGTATCTTTAGGTTATTTCGTGTAACTCTTTTAGGAATATTCCTGATACTTGCCAAAGGTATTTGGAATTCTCTGGTCTCAATTTGTTCATTGAGTTCCACACTAACTCAGTCATTCATGTTTTGGAAAAAAGTCAGGTCGTGTGGGCTTAAAATACTGCGAGGTACTAGGTCGTTTTGCACCATACACCTACTAGTAAGAAAGATACACCTACTATATTTATTTCCCCCTTGCATTCTGCTCAGCCTATTCATGAACTTAATTTCACTCAATCTCATGCTTAAAAATAAACACGTAACCATTTTAGAATTAATGATACAATTTTTAGCACAGGCTGTATTTTGCCGAATCAAACTGAAAGTGGTTTTGTTTTTTGGATTAAGTTCTATAGTATGCTTTACCGGGTTAAAAGCCTTCAGATTAATCTTGCCCTTCATGATACATGGAGTAACGTTGTGGCGACTTATTATTCAGGCTTTAATAGAATGAGGCACATGTGTTCCAGGCTGTAAAACAAAATACTCAGCAGGCCAATAAAAGTGAAATGTAGCCCTATATGTTTTAATGGGTAAGGAAGCTAACCGCGGATAGCATAGTGTGTGAAGCAGAAACCAGTCTGGAAAAGTTCTGAATGAGGCCACCATCGCAGTGTATGATCTGCTGTGCCTGGTGACTTCAAGGACCTTTCTTCAAAGTGTTCTGATGTATTTGAAAGTTCGCAGCATTCAGGATCGCTTGATTTCGCTTTTGTCCGCAGTCATCAGACGAGAGTGACATCTTGAAAGCCTCTGAAGATTAAATAGCAAAGCTCAGTCGGAAGCAAGAAAGAAAGGGCCAGGTCGGCCATTAAGGAGCAGGTCCTTTCTTGTCTGTGAAAGAGCTTTCAAGGAGCACTATTGGAAGCAGAAGGCTTGATAAAGAATACAATGAGGGGGAGAAAAGGAGAACCCAGAGTGGAACCAGAGGGAGGAGGCAACGTGAATGAGGGATTAGTGCAGCTCCACAGCAAAGAATGGGGAATCCTAGTTGAGATGAAAATGAGGTATTACTGTTTGGGAAAATTTGGTTCACTGAGCAGTAACAATATATGTTGGGGTAGAGGGGGGGGGGGGGGGGAGACTTGACGTTGCACACCGTTAAGCTGTGTTGACTCTCATCTTAGGCCATTTTAAAACAATTTTATTTAAGGTCTTTAGGATATTTACATTAAAATATCTAATTGAACTGTTTTGAAACGTGCAAGTTCATTCCATTGCATGCATTTACATTTAAAACATCATTCAATTCAGAACTCTGTCATGTTTGGTTTACAGTATAGTCTGCAAATACACCAGACCAAATTAAAGTCCAATCATATCCAAAGCACTGACACAAATTAGAGCCCCACAGGAGAAAAACACTGTCCTATTTAATTAGAAACCATATGTCAAAGGTCTCATTTAAAACACAAGCTTGTTACCCAGGGTAAGTGTTTCACTGTATCGTAGCCTCTTTGTATTGCTGTACATTGAAAGCAGTGACGAGGTGGAGTGGAAGTTAATGCACCCAACAGTAACTATGCTGATGTGCAGGATGGAATTACAGATGCTGGTTTAAACTGAAGATAGACACAAAATGCTGGAGTAACTCAGCGGGACAGGCAACATCTCTGGAGAGAAGGAATGGGTGACGTTTCGAGTCGGGACTCCTCTTCAGACTGCGCTGAGTCTGGCCAGCAGCAGAGCCAAATTCAACAATGAATAAATAACGCTAACTACTTCCACTGCACTTTCAAAATAAACCTGTGTGTTGGAAGAGCAATAGTAAATGCAGAGCAAGAATGAATGATGGGGGGGGGTTTGAGGGAAAACTAACATATTCAACTGAAAGCAAGGAATAGGACATGTTGATGTGAAACTCTTCCAGCAAATGAGCTGATAGAGCTACTGCCTCAGAGCACCACAGACCCGATTTCAAAGCTAACCTCGGGTGCTGCCTGTGTGGAGTTTGCACGTTCTCCTTGTGACCATATGGTGCTCGATTTCCTCCCACATCCCAAAGATGTGTGGGTTGGGTCAATATACACAGCCTTTGGAAGAAATAGATGTTAAGCAGTAAATGGCTTTTACCTTTACAGGCTTTTTTAATGATATTTAGCAGTGAACAGCATAAGCTTCTTCTAGCTTCAGGAAAGGCATGCGACAGAGCAGGCAACAACTCAGTCACTCATTATAGATTTTATACATTCACCAAACATTTCAGTTGGAGTCAGGGGGGTTGCTTTCATTTTTGGAGGACAGTCAAAGTAAATGCAAATCAGGGTAGGTATTTCATATTTTAAAATGCAAATATGCATGAAGCTATTTACCAATATCATGGACTAACAAAGTTTGTGGTCTCTCCTCTATTATATGCGAGCTGTTCACTCCACCCGTTGTAAGACGATGGCCTGACGGGGGGGGGGGGGGGGGGGTCATTTGATCCCTGGCATTTGCGTGTCATTGCATAACACCTAATTTGGCATAGTGGACGGACCACTTAAAGCTCTGAAAAAGGATGAATTGTCGGTTGATATTCTTGAGGACAGAAAGCCCTGGAGTAATTCAACAGGTCAGGCAGCACCTCTGGAGAACATGAATAGATGACAATTTGGGTCGAGACCTTCAGATTGATTGTGGGGTGGGGAAGTGTGGAAACAATAGTGAGAGATGGACACAGATGAGGGGAAGAACATGGATAGGTTATGTTTCAGGTGGGAATCCTTCTTGAGACTGCTCATTCTTAAAGGCCTGTTGGCTATTTGCTCTGATGAAAGCAATGATTGACTAATTTTTCCATAAATTCAGTGTGCACCCATATCCAAATGGAAGGGTTAAGAGAAAGTAACAAGACATTAGAGTACCATAGGCAACCATACTGACCCATGCCCATGATCTCTGGACGAGTTAAGCTCATGGCTGTAGACATAGTATCAAACAGCCAGAATTAAAGACCATTGATCCAAAGACATGAGTTTGAAACCCATAATTGTAGCTGGAAAATGTTATGTTTGATTATGATTGATTAAATCTGGAACTTAAAATTTTGTTTTTGTCCATTTAAATTACCAGATGGTTGTAAAAATCATGTTCACTATTGTTCATCAGGGAAAGTAAATGCCCCTGTCCCACTTAGGAAACCGGAACGGAAATCTCTGGAGACTTTGCGCCCCACCCAAGGTTTCCGTGCGGTTCCCGGAGGTTGCAGGTGGTTGCCGGAGGTTGCAGGTAGTAGACGCAGGTAGGGAGACTGACAAAAACCTCTGGGAACCGCATGGAAACCTTGGGTGGGGCGCAAAGTCTCCAGAGGTTTTCGTTCAGGTTTCCTAAGTGGGACAGGGGCTTTAATCTTCTATCCTTAATCAGTCTACTTCATATTGGACTCCACATCCACTGATATTATTATTAGAGGAGGCACAATGCTGTGGTTGGAGAACGGCTGCCTCACAGCGCCAGAGACCCGAGTTAAATCCTGACCTTGGGTGCTGTTTGTGTGGAGTTTGCAACTTCTCCCTGTGAACGCATGGGTTTCCTCCAGGTGCTCCGGTTTCCTCAGAGACGTATGGGTGTGTAGATTAATTTGCTTCTGTAAATTTGCTCTAGTATATAGGGGTGCAAAAGTGGGATATCATAGAACAAGTGTGAATGGGTGATCGATGGTCGGCATGGGCTGAACGGCCTGTTTCCTTGCTGTATCTTTGAATCAAACAGTCAATATATTTGGTTCTCAATTGCACAATCCACTGGCAGAAATGGATAGATGATAAACAGTATCTTGGCCAGTGATGCCTGCACCTTATGAATGAGTAAATTACAAAGAATTCTTAACTGTAACCGTCTCAGAGATATTGAACTAATACCAATAGAAAGGATGGAAGATGAATGAGAAAGTGAACCATGCGGTTTCATCAATGTTTTTGTATGGCTCATTACCTGCTATTTTGTACTGGGATTTTAAAAAATGACAGAGGTAGAATAAAACTAAACATGGTAATATTTATTTTTATTGAATTTTGTGTTAGCCCTACATTTTGACTCTTTTTAAAAATTGTCCTCTTCGATCAAAAAGTGAAAAATTGCATATGCTAGAAAACTGTGATTGCAAATTAAAATTCTGATAAAGGGTCACCATTCTGAAACATTAACTCTTGTTTATCTATCCACAAATACTGCCTGACATTGGATATTGCTAGCCTTCTCATTTATTTGTTTCTTCTCACTGGTAATTTGTTTTTATTTGTTAAAATGTTCAAAATGTCCTTAGCAGTCACCAGGAAAAAACATCAGTGACAATGATGTGTACCATTGGTTTAAAAACAACATTTTAAGTTTCATTTTTAACTTGGAAAACATATTTAACATTTAGATTTTTTAATTTAATTTCGATATTAGATATACATTGGGCCCCGGAAATCTGACATACTTCCAATGTAATCATACGGGCCGGAAATTAGCAATACTGGATTGCAATCTTCTGTTGAACTTTCACAGATCTCTCACTTTTGACAGAGCTTCCATCTTTAACAAAAGCAGCTATTGACGTAGGGTCATGCTAAACAAAAGCAGGGATTGCAATCATCAAAGCTTCTGCACCCTCAGTCTTGAGCATCACTTGCTACGGGATTTAAACAGATTTAAAGAGAGAATCTGGTAGCGAGGAATGAAGTGGAATCTATCTGGATCTCTAAGGGTCTCGACCCGAAACGTCATCCATTCCTTTTCTCCAGAGATGCTGCCTGTACCGCTGCATTACTCCAACATTTTGTGCCTATATTTCTCCATATAAACATATGAACTAGTAAATGTTTGCTTGTTTTTAATCCATTTTGATCCTCTTACAATGTATCAAGGAGCAGTTTCACCAAAATTCATCAGGTTTATTGGATTATTATCACTATTATTATCATTATCATGTCACAGAAGGTAGCTGAAGCCAGTTCATTTGCTATATTTAAGAGGGAGTTAGATGTGGCCCTTGTGGCTAAAGGGATCAGGGGGTATGGAGAGAAGGCAGGAACAGGATACTGAGTTGGATGATCAGCCATGATCATATTGAATGTCGGTGCAGGCTCGAAGGGCCGAATGGCCTACTCCTGCACCTATTTTCTATGTTTCTATGTTTCTATGTGTACTGAGGTACAGTGAAAAACATGTTTTGGGTGCTATCCAGGTAAAACATGCATGCATGAATACAATCAAATCATGCCGAATACAGTGTTACTTAGTATAATTTGGAGATACAGCATGGAAACAGCCCCTTTGGCCCACCGAGCCAGCGTAAATCAGCGACCACCTGTACACTAACAGCATCCTACACTAACGACAATTTACCATTGTACCTAAGCCAATCAGCCTATAAACCTGCACGTCTTTGGAATGTGGGAGGAAACTGAGGTACCCAGAGGAAACCCACATGGTCACAGGGAGAATGTACAAACTTTGTACAGATAGCACCCATGGTCAGGTTCGCACCCGGGTCTCTGGTTCTGTAAGGCAGCAGCTTTACTGCTGCGCCACTGTGCTGCCCCATTACTGTTACCAAGAATGTGCAGATAAAAGAAAGAATACATGGGCCGCAAAGGGGTGGACAGGGAGATTGGGAATACAGTTGCAAGAATACGTTTATTCTTATTCGTGGGTATGGTCTCTCCTGCAGCATTTCCAGCAAGATATCTGGGATACACCATTCCAGGTAGCTCTTCTTGTCTTTGATAGGGAGAATGGTAAAGACTCTGAGCTGAAGGTTCTTGGGTGACTTGCCAGGACACAAATAAAGTGATGTCCCTGAGCAAAACCAGGTTTCACCGTATGTGGCTTTGCAACACCTTGGTAATGCTGGTGCTACTCGCAGCATGGTGCATAGGGGATGGCCAAGATTGATCTCTCTCTCTTGACCTCCCTCTTGCTAAGAAAACATTACATCAACCTTAGTCTATCCACGCAGTAATGTATCCGAGACCAGGAATGCAACTGCATAATGGATCATGCAGACATCTAAATCTATCCTCAAGGTATACATCAATGTGTCCTTTATTTAAATGAGTCCTACATAGAATTTGTGATTATTTTTGCATGGACAGTTTAGTGAATTACTCAAGAGTGAAGGCTTATGTGATGCCTCTGATTGCAGACACTATTTGCTATCTCCATACATGAATGCAGGTAAATAAACATTTGCTGCCTGCAGCTAAAGATAAATAAGTTATTTTAAGGTGAGTAGTTTCCCTGTGTTTTGTTCGTGGTGGGGAGGAGGATGAGGACGAGGAAGAAGTGGAGGTGGAGGAGGAGTGAGGAGTCGGAAATCAGGATGTCAGACTTTGTTTAGGTGTGAAGATCTGACATTATGTAGACCTAACATAAAACCGGTAGGACGGCACGGTGGCACAGCGGTAGAGTTGCTCCCTTACAGCCCTTGCAGCGCCAGACACCCGGGTTCGATCCCGGCTACGGGTGCTGTCTGAAATCTCCGGTTTCCTCCCACACTCAAAAGATGTACAGGTTTGTTGGTCAATTGGTTTGGGTTTGTATACATGGTATAAATGTAAAATTGTCCCCTAGCGTGTGTAGGCTTGTGTTAATGTGCAGGGCGGACTTGTTGGGCTGAAGGGCCTGTTTCCACGCTGTATCTCTAAAATAAAATAAACTAAACTAAACCAGTCTGTATTGACATGGCTCCGAATGTAATGAGGACAGATTGTTGTACTGCCTGGCGAAACTAAACATTTTACAACATTCTCCCTATCCTCACCATCCTCTGGACAAGCTCTGAGAAACCTTGAGTTAATTTTTGTCACAATTTATTGACCTGACAAATTCCTCTGTGTTCCTCTCAGCGCAATTAGTGGCCATTACCTATGCAATTCCTGTCGGAAATTTGCCCTAAAGCATCAGATAATTTAAAGGGCTTTCTTTTTGTCTGTCAACATTGGATAATGCAGTCCTGGATCCCAACAGAACAAAAAGCATAAAGAAGGTTGGTGCATGAGGAATGTTAAGCTGCATAGAGGTTGTGAGCTTTGTTTTTGAGGCTCTCATTCTGGAGGAGGTGAAGATAGATTATAATTGCACCACGAGCCTTGAACAGAGAACCCCTGTAGGTAGAGTGGGCCTTTCAATCTTCTGATCAACGGACCTGAAACAAGAATGCAGGAGGGCTGTTTTCCCACGTTCTTTGACAGTTTGGTCCTGAAGATAGCGTCCTTTCAAATCTCACTTGCACTTCTTTCATGTCATTAGAAAAATGAATAATTTGTCCTCCTCTTTTGACATGTCGTCAGATTTCATCGGCAAAAAAAAGAAAGCAGTCCCTTGTGCATTCAATTTTTGAGCCCCCTATCTTGGTAAAATGATTTTGATGGGCTTTTGCAGCAAGGGCATATTTTGCCTGTATAACATTCTCTGTCTAATCACAGCATAGCAGTTAGACCCAGCGAGATAAGCTGACGCTATGATTCTTTCAAAACAAGAGTGTCAAGATTGTGAAAGTAATTCAAAGCACCATATAATTGGAATTTAACCCATCTTACTGAAGTCTTCAAGCAAAGCTTTCAGATTTTCATATTTTTCACAGTGATATTTGTCAATGCAAGTTTTGTTGTGGTGTTAACATTTCGATGAAAGTAATCTGTTGAATTTCCCAGTACCAAAGAACCGAATAGTTATCTGTCTACTCTGAACAAACCATTTGTAATAATATTTAGGTTTAGTGATTTTAAAAGGCTAAAATTGAATTACTATGTGCTTTGTGATTAATGTGTAGTAGACAGTTCAAATTTACAGAATAGGATCAGGCCATTTAACTTTACCACCTGCTAGATTATCATCCTCCACATAAGAAGTAGTCCCACTTCCATCGTCTATTCCGGTACAGTGCCGCAGTTGGTAGAGTTGCTGCCTCACATTGCCAGAGACCTGGGTTCGATCCTGACCTCAGGTGTTGTCTGCGTGGAATTTGCACGTTCTCCCCTGTGACCACGTGGGTTTCCTCTGGGTGCTCCGGTTTCCTCCCGCACCCCAAAGACGTGCTGGTTTGTAAGTTAATTGTCCTCTGTAGATCGTATCTGCTACACAGAGAGTGGGCGCAAAAGTGGGTTTAAGTAGAACTAGTATGAACGGGTTATCAATGGTCAGTGTGGACTGAAGGGCTATTTCCATGCTGTATCTTTCATTTGATCGATCAAATCATTTTTATTATGCTGGTTTTCATCAATTATTTATCTGAGGTGTGCCTTAAATATTGACATGGTGTTTTTTTTAAAATTACCGGTACTTCCCATGCACACCATTCCACGTCCGCAGTCCCTCGTCTAACCAGGTATTCCAGAAATTCTCAGGTTCAATATATAAAGTTAATATTTCAGTCTGTCTGCTGTCAACATAGCCAAATTATTGAAACATCTTTGTTTTTTCTTCATTGCTTGAGTTTGCTTGCTGGGAATTATCTCCTCATGCAGAGAAGGGGAGGGATGCCAATGGTTGTGGAGATGGCATCCCTCCCTCCCCAAAAAAGGCTACAGATGGGTATAAATTGAAATGCATTCTGCATTCCGAAGGTCTGGTATGTTTCTCATGATCTCAGAGGCACGAGAACCGTTGGAGAGGTCGCCGAGGGAGGAGCTACACCCGAGCGGTAGGGATAAAACCAGAGCGCGGGGCTTGTTGCTTACAGAGGCCCGAGAGCCGTTGGAGAGGTCGCCGAGGGAGGAACCAAAATCTGCAACGTTCCAAGTTGCATTCGCACTTCAAAACAAGTGGGCTTGAGGAAGCCGCTGATTGGTGGAAGCTGACAAGAGGGAGCAGCTGATTGGGAGTCAGATCCCTGCTGATTGTATTGTGGCAGTTTGTTTTGTATTGTATTCCTAGGTAAGAGGGGAATATGAGGGCCAGGGCAGTTTGCTGTTCTGGATGTCAAATGTGGGAGATCAAGGAATCTGACAGCCTTACAGACGTCCACATCTGCGCCAGGTGCGTCGAGATGGGGCTCCTAAGGGACCGTATTAGGAACCTGGAGCAGCAGCTCGATGACCTCCGTCTGGTCAGGGAGAGCGAGGAAGTCATTGAGAGGAGTTACAGGGAGGTGGTCACTCCAAGACCACAGGAGACAGGCAAGTGGGTCACGGTTGGGAGAGGCAAGGGGCACAGGCAGGGACTAGAGAGTACCCCGGTGGCTGTACACCTTGACAATAAGTATTCCTGTTTGAGTACTGTTGGGGGGGACAGCCTGGGGGTAGCAACAGTGGCCGGGCCTCCGGTACAGAGACCGGTCCTGTTGCTCAGAAGGGTAAGGAAAAAAAGAGGAGGGCATTAGTAATAGGGGACTCTATAGTTAGGGGGTCAGACAGGCGATTCTGTGGACGCAGTCGGGAGACCCGGATGGTAGTTTGCCTCCCTGGTGCCAGGGTCAGGGATGTGTCTGAACGTGTCCAAGATATCCTGAAAGGGGAGGGAGAGGAGCCTGAAGTTGTGGTGCATATAGGTACCAATGACATAGGTAGAAAAAGAGAAGAGGTCCTGAAAGGAGAATTTAGGGAGTTAGGGGGGGAGTTAAAGAGAAGGACCGCAAAGGTAACAATCTCGGGATTACTGCCTGTGCCACGCGACAGTGAGAGTAGGAATGGAGCGAGGTGGAGAATAAATGCATAGCTGAAGGACTGGTGCAGAGGGCAGGGATTCAAATTTCTGGATCATTGGGACCTCTTTTGTGGAAGGTGCGACCTGTACAAAAAGGATGGGTTGCACTTGAACCCGAGGGGGACCAATATCCTGGCGGGGAGATGTGCAAAGGCTACTGGGGAGACTTCAAACTAGAACGGTTTGGGGGAGGGACTCAAATAGAGAAAGCTAGTAGACAGTGTGTGAGGCAGGAGGCAGAGAAGGAAAGCACTCAGACCCAACATGTAGGGGGGAAAGAAGAAAACAATAATAAACAGAGAATAAGAGTTGGTGGGGTTCTTAAATGGGTGAGCAGAGAGACAGAGGGGTGTAAAATGGGGGTGGAAGCAATAGGTAGCAAGGTGAAAAGTAAACGTGGCAGGCAGACAAATCCAGGGCAAAAATCAAAAAGGGCCACTTTTCAACATAATTGTAAAAGGGGTAAGAGCGTTGTAAAAACAAGCCTGAAGGCTTTGTGTCTCAATGCAAGAAGCATTCGTAATAAGGTGGATGAGTTGAATGTGCAGATAGCTATTAATGATTATGATATAGTTGGGATCACAGAGACATGGCTCCAGGGTGACCAAGGCTGGGAGCTGAACATCCAGGGATATTCAATATTCAGGAGGGATAGACAGAAAGGAAAAGGAGGTGGGGTAGCGTTGCTGGTTAGAGAGGAGATTAACGCAATGGAAAGGAAGGACATTAGCTTGGAGGATGTGGAATCGGTATGGGTAGAGCTGCGAAACACTAAGGGGCAGAAAACGCTAGTGGGTGTTGTGTACAGGCCACCGAACAGTAGTAGTGAAGTTGGGGATGGCATCAAACAGGAAATTAGAAATGCGTGCAACAAAGGTAAAACAGTTATAATGGGTGACTTCAATCTACATATAGATTGGGTGAATCAAATTGGCAGGGGTGCTGAGGAAGAGGATTTCTTGGAATGTATGCGGGATAGTTTTCTAAACCAACATGTAGAGGAACCAACGAGAGAGCAGGCTATTCTAGACTGGGTATTGAGTAATGAGGAAGGGTTAGTTAGCAGTCTTGTTGTGCGTGCCCCCTTGGGCAAGAGTGACCATAATATGGTTGAGTTCTTCATTAGGATGGAGAGTGACATTGTTAATTCAGAAACAATGGTTCTGAACTTAAAGAAAGGTAACTTTGAGGGTATGAGACGTGAATTGGCCAAGATTGACTGGCAATTAATTCTAAAAGGGTTGATGGAAGGCATTTAAAGACTGCATGGATGAACTACAAAAATTGTTCATCCCAGTTTGGCAAAAGAATAAATCAGGGAAGGTAGTGCATCCGTGGATAACAAGGGAAATCAGGGATAGTATCAAAGCAAAAGATGAAGCGTACAAATTAGCCAGAAAAAGCAGCATGCCAGAGGACTGGGAGAAATTCAGAGACCAGCAGAGGAGGACAAAGGGCTTAATTAGGAAAGGGAAAATAGATTATGAAAGAAAACTGGCAGGGAACATAAAAACTGATTGCAAAAGTTTTTATAGATATGTGAAGAGAAAGAGATTAGTTAAAACAAATGTAGGTCCTTTATAGTCAGAAACAGGTGAATTGATCATGGAGAACAAGGATATGGCGGACCAATTGAATAACTACTTTGGTTCTGTCTTCACTAAGGAAGACATAAATAATCTGCCGGAAATAGCAGGGGACCGCGGGTCAAAGGAGATGGAGGAACTGAGTGAAATCCAGGTTAGTCGGGAAGTGGTGTTGGGTAAATTGAATGGATTAAAGGCCGATAAATCCCCAGGGCCAGATAGGCTGCATCCCAGAGTACTTAAGGAAGTAGCTCCAGAAATAGTGGATGCATTAGTGATAATGTTTCAAAACTCTTTAGATTCTGGAGTAGTTCCTGAGGATTGGAGGGTAGCTAACGTAACCCCACTTTTTAAGAAGGGAGGGAGAGAGAAAACAGGGAATTACAGGCCAGTTAGTCTAACATCGGTAGTGGGGAAACTGCTAGTCAGTTATTAAAGATGGGATAGCAGCACATTTCGAAAGTGGTGAAATCATTGGACAAAGTCAGCATGGATTTACGAAAGGTAAATCATGTCTGACGAATCTTATAGAATTTTTCGAGGATGTAACTAGTAGAGTGGATAGGGGAGAACCAGTGGATGTGTTGTATCTGGACTTTCAGAAGGCTTTCGACAAGGTCCCACATAAGAGATTAGTATACAAACTTAAAGCACATGGTATTGGGGGTTCAGTATTGATGTGGATAGAGAACTGGCTGGCAAACAGGAAGGAAAGAGTAGGAGTAAACGGGTCCTTTTCACAATGGCAGGCAGTGACTAGTGGGGTACCGCAAGGCTCAGTGCTGGGACCCCAGCTATTTACAATATATATTAATGATCTGGATGAGGGAATTGAAGGCAACATCTCCAAGTTTGCGGATGACACTAAGCTGGGGGGCAGTGTTAGCTGTGAGGAGGATGCTAGGAGACTGCAAGGTAACTTGGATAGGCTGGGTGAGTGGGCAAATGTTTGGCAGATGCAGTATAATGTGGATAAATGTGAGGTTATCCACTTTGGTGGCAAAAACAGGAAAGCAGACTATTATCTAAATGGTGGCCGATTAGGAAAAGGGGAGATGCAACGAGACCTGGGTTTCATGGTACACCTGTCATTGAAAGTAGGCATGCAGGTGCAGCAGGCAGTGAAGAAAGCGAATGGTATATTAGCTTTCATAGCAAAAGGATTTGAGTATAGGAGCAGGGAGGTTCTACTGCAGTTGTACAGGGTCTTGGTGAGACCAAACCTGGAGTATTGCGTATAGTTTTGGTCTCCAAATCTGAGGAAGGGCATTATTGCCATAGAGGGAGTGCAGAGAAGGTTCACCAGACTGATTACTGGGATGTCAGGACTTTCATATGAAGAAAGACTGGATAGACTCGGCTTATACTCGCTAGAATTTAGGAGATTGAGGGGGGATCTTATAGAAACTTACAAAATTCTTAAGGGGTTGGACAGACTAGATGCACGAAGATTGTTCCCGATGTTGGGGATGTCCAGGACAAGGGGTCACAGCTTAAGGATAAGGGGGACCAAGATGAGAAAAACATTTTTCACACAGAGAGTGGTGAATCTCTGGAACTCTCTGCCACAGAGGGTAGTTGAGGCCAGTTCATTGGCTATATTTAAGAGGGAGTTGGATGTGGCCCATGTGGCTAAAGGGATCAGGGGGTATGGAGAGAAGGCAGGTACGGGATACTGAGTTGGATGATCAGCCATGATCATATTGAATGGCGGTGCAGGCTCGAAGGGCCGAATGGCCTACTCCTGCACCTCTTTTCTATGTATCTATATATCTATGTATCTGCTGTTTTAATTTTTGCAGCGCGGAAACAGGCCCTTCGCCCACCGAGTCCGCGCCGACCAGCGATCCTCGCACATTAACATTATCCTACACATACTAGGGACAATTTACACATTCACCGATTAACCCACATCCCTGTTCGTCTTTGGAGTGTGGGAGGAAAATGTAGAACTTGGAGAAAACTCACGCGGCACCGGGGAGGACATACAAACTCCGTACAGACAGCATTCATAGTCAGGATCGAACCCGGGTCTCCGGCGCTGTAAGGCAGCAACTCTACCGCTGCGCCACTGTGCCGCTCGCCCTGTGCTGTGTTCTGCTGTTTCTGGTCCTGGTCCTCCAAAATATTCAAAATGGGATTTAAACTGGAGGTCCACCGAGTCCACACCAACCAGTGATCACCCCATACAGTAACACTATCCAACACACAAGGGACAATTTACAATTCAATTAACCTACAATTAGCGCACGTCTTTGGAGTGTGGAAGGAGATTTGGAGCACCCGGAAAAAACCCACAGGGAGAACATACAAACTCCGTAAAGACAGCACCCATAGTCAGGATCAAACCCGGGTCTCTGTCACTGTAAAGCAACAACTCTACCGCTGTGTCATTGTGCCACCCCAACACAGAGGGTTAGAGTGGGGAAATCTTCATCCTTCAAACTTTTGAAGAAGCTCAATTTGAAATTCAACAATGATCTCAAGCCAATCTAACGCTGTTTTCAATTACCAGTCTGTAACATATCATCGCGTAGCATGGCAAAGAGTTGGGATCCCAATAACCTCTGTGCAAATGCATGTCAACTGGGGAATGATGCACAGCAAAGATGGGGAAACCAAGGGGTGAAGCCACAAGGAAATGCAATTGTTGGTATCTTGCTTAGTACTGGAGTAGCTCAGCAGATCTGGCAACATCTCTGGAGGATATGGAATGACAAACTTTTGGGTTGGGACATCTGAAAAAGGGTCCAGATTCAATCATGACCTATGCATGTCCTCCAGAGATGCTGCCTGATCCCTTGAGTTAGTTCAGCACTTTGTGTTCTATGCAGACCAAGGGAGGAGGTCAGTAGTCTCACCATCCTGGTGTGCTCTGGTTAAAAGTTACATCAATATTGATAGTTGATCCAACACAATTTAACCTTAATGCCTTGAATTGGGAAGGATATGTTCTCACTGGCCATGTTCTGACTCATTGGGAAATACATGGGTGATGGTCAAATTAGAAAGCTACTGACTGACCTTTGGTGCCTCGCATGGCTCAATAGCCTTGTTAAGCTCGGCTTTATAGAATGACTATACAAATTACATGCTGATAAACTGCTGGGAGCCATGGGCCTGTGCCCAAGCATGGGTTAATTCCAGCAGAAGCAGAAGGCATTAAATTGTCGAGGAATAACTGGGGGGAAAAATCAAAAGGAATCTCACTGAATTTGAAAAGGAGTTTAAAATCAATAGTAGAAACAAGAAACAGCATATGATGGTTTACAAAAAAAAAGACACAAAGTGTTGGAGTAACTCAGTGGGTCAGGCAGCATCTCTGGAGAACATGGATAGGTGACATTTCAGGTCGGGACCCTTCTTCAGTCTGAAGAATGGTCCCGACCCATATCCATGTTCACCAGAGATGCCGCTTGACCTGTTGTGACTTACCCCAGCAGTTGGTGTAAAATGAAGAAGGGCTTGACCCGTAACTTCACCCATTTCTTCTCTCCAGAGATGGGGCCTGTCCCACTGAGTTACCCCCCCATTTTGTGTCTATCTTCAGTGTAATATGAATGTTGGATGGCTTCGCTTTTACCTAACTTTCTTTCTTGGTGACGAATTATTTAATTTCCTTCACTAATAGAATAATATGGTGACCAACACATTCCTGCGTTGATTTTCCCCATAAAACCTCTTTGAAGACATCTAACTTTCATGAATGCTAAGTACCCATGCTCATTATCCTTCTCATTGTGCTTTGTGGTCAGCTAATGATATTCAAGTAACAAATGGCGCCTGGGATCATTGTGCTACTGGCAGTGAATGCCGCATTTAACAATCACTTTTTGGGAGTGCGTTAGACAGGATCTTACTACAGGTTCAAACAGGATTCACTGGTTTGCTGCTGAGAGAATGAGAGAGATGAATCAATTCCTGACCCTAGCCAGATGGTCTCTGAGTCACGTGAACTCTAACGCACTATTTATGCTGATTCCCTTCACTGGACACAGCAATCCGATCTCTATACATTTGATTCAGCGGAGCTCTCCATTTATAAGACTGAGTTGCTGGTGACACTCACTCCTGAGCCATGTTACACTTTAAGGACTCTCCTACTTGTCTCTTTAAGGACAAGTCCCTTTAATCCATCTTATTCATCTTGTGCTGTCTGTTGTAACTGTTTCAACAACTGAATATCTTGCAAAGCTAGAGTAAAATTAATCAATAAACAATCCATTTTCGTCTATATTGTAAAACATTTTTTAAAAAAGCATTTGTTTCCTACAAATAAAATGATGATGTGGATGCAATAAACTGCTGTATCATTAAGCTCAATATTTATCACACTTTTCCACCAATCACATTTTATTCTATACAAATTAAAAAAGCACTTTTGCATTAATGTTAACATTTATATATACCTCGTATCAATAGTTACCATATGCATTCTATTAAATGCAATGTAACCTAAATGTTAATGTCAAATGCTTCTATTGTCATATGAATGCCTTACCCTTTGGTCTTTATATCTCAGTCTTAGAATAATTTACAGACAAGTGATAACCGTGGTATGAATATATTATCCCAAATGCCACCTCTAACTCTAACGCTTATTTTAACTTCTTCACACTCAAGCCATACTGTGGTCAGCACCCCTTTAACAAATGGTTCGGGTCAATCTTGTTCACTGCGTCTGTTGCAGTGGTGACTTTCTCTGTGGAATTCCACGGCCCTCTGTCCATTCAAAAGCTGTAAATGAAAGGTCAAGCTGAGAAACATCCCACATCGCAGCCACAAGGAGTGGTTAAAGCAGATAGCACTGTCGGAGAGGCTTCGTGTACACATGAGTGAAAAGGCTATAGAGGAGACTGGGTGGGGGAAGGGTGCTAAGAGGTAATTAAAGTGGAAGGAAGCTTGTAAACAGAGGCAGAGATCAGATGGGCCAGATGACTCATTTCCATACTGTGGATTCTATGTCAGTATGCAGCTTCTAATGTCTTTTCTTCACTAATGTGGTATCTCATTAGATTAAACTGGCTTCAGCTGAAATAGAGTATGAGAAGCATCCCACAAAGATTCTGAAACATAGTATTGAATAAGGTGTTTTATTTTATTTGGACAATACACTTTATCAGTGTAAAATACAAATGCATGTAACAAAACATTCAAGTTGACAGTTCCAGCAAGAGCCATGTTATTCCAATTAATTAACATCAACATGAAATTGAATTTCATGGAGTGAAACATTTTGGGGGTGGGGGACTTTGAATAGATTCCAGCTCCTCAAAGTACAACACAGGAGAGCCTTAAAGTAATGAACCAAAGGACTGCAGATGCTGGTTTATATCAAAGATAGGCACAAAGTGCTGGAGTAACTCTGCAACTTCTTGGTTCACTCTTCCCTTCCCACCAAACCACTGACTCCCAACGTATTTTCCCCTTCAACAGCAGGAGATGCAACACCTATCCTTATACATCCTCTCTTAGCTCCATCCAGGGAGGTGTACCTCCTCTAACCTCAACAACTGCATCTGGTGTTCCCGATGTGGGCTCCTGTACTGACCTCTCTGTCCCGAGCCTCCTACATTGCCACAGTGAGGCCAGACATAAATTGGAGGAGCAGCTCCTCATATTTCCCTGGGTAGCTTACAACCCAACAGCAGGAACATTGAATTCTCTAATTTGAAGTAACTTCTACCAACAATCCCCTCTCCTCCCCCTCTTGCCCACTTCCTCCACCCTAGTTGCTTAACCAGTTCAAAAGTTCACCACATTGTAGCCTTCTTGAGATCACACCTTCCCCAGCCAACAATAGCCCTACCAGGGCACCTCCTTGTCATTTGTTACCAATACTGATTGGTGCTTGTCTTTTTTTCACCACCAGCTTTTCTCATCCCAACCAAATAGAATCTGAAGAAGGATCCCGATCTGAAACGTCAACTATCCTTTTTCTCCAGAGATGCTGCCTGACCCACTGAGTCTTCAAATATGTTTTTTTCTTTAGGACATCCCTGGACACAACACTTAGTCCTGGACCTTAGAGTATGTCAATTTGCAGCATTAGAGTAGACACAACATCTTTGCTGTGAAGGACAGTGAGTTTTGGGCAGACCAGAGAGAGCCTCTTTCAAAAATGGACACAAAGTACTGAAGGAAGTTAACGAGCCAGGCAGCATCTCTGGAGAACATGGATAGGTGATGTTTTGAGTTGGGACCCTTCTTCAGATTCCCTTTCAGATAGATAGATACTTTATTGTTACACGTACCGTGAAGGTACAGTGAGTATTTGTTTTTGCATTCACAGCAGACAAAAGAGTCGCCACAAGGCGCAGACAAAGTTACAAAGTACCGTTAAATATTGTTGGTCTCTTCTTTGTCTCCCCCGCCCCCCACCACCACCACAGGTCCCTCCCCCACCCCCCACCTCCACCACAGGTCCCTCCCTCACCCCCCACCACCACCACCAAAGGTCCCTCCCCCACCCACCTCCCACCACCACAGGTCCCTCCCCCACCCACCACCTCCACCACAGGTCCCTCCCCCACCCCCCACCTCCACCACAGGTCCCTCCCCCACCCCCCACCACCACCACAGGTCCCTCCCCCACCCCCCACCACCACCACCACAGGCCCCTCTTGACCCCACCCCCCACCACCACCACAGGTCCCTCTTGACCCCGCCCCCCACCACCACCACAGGTCCCTCTTGACCCCACCCCCCACCACCACCACAGGTCCCTCCCCCACCCCCCACCACCACCACAGGTCCCTCTTGATCTCAGCGGCCTCCCCACACCGGGTCCCCCCTTTTGTTAAATCCAAAAATAAATATAATAAATTATTGCAAGAATAATATGTACAACCATAAGTAATACCAACAAACCCACCACCATAGGACAAAGTAAAACAAATATTTCTAAATAACATATATACTGAGTATCAAACAACTATGTTACAATTCTTGGAATGAAGGAATGGGTGACATTTCGGGTCAAGACTCTTCTTCAGACTGCGGCTAGGGATAATGGAAACAAGAGATACGCTTGGACCATCTCCGACACCTCACTCCTCTTTCTTGATCTCACAGTCTCCATCACAGGATACTGACTATTGACTGATGTCTATTACAAAGCCACTGACTCCGACAACTATCTCAACTACACTTCCGCCCATCCTGCTTCCTGCAAAGACTCTATCCCCTACTCCCAATTCTTCCGTCTATGCCGTATCTGCGCCCAAGATGAGGTGTTCCATACCAGGACGTCTGAGATGTCCTCATTCTTTAGGAAATGGTGGTTGCCCTCTCCCATCATAGATGAGGCCCTCACATATGTCTCCTCAGTTTACCCTGCAGCTCCGCCCTTGCTCCCCTTCCCCCAAGTCACAACAGAGACAGAGTCACCCCAGTCCTTACTTTACACCCCATCAGCCGTTGCATACAACACACAATCCTCCAAAATTTCTCCCACGTCCAACGGGATCCCACTAGTCACATTTTCCCATCTCCACCCCTTCCCGCTTTACGCAGAGACCATTCCCTCCGCAACTCCCCGGTTAACTCATCCCTTCCCACCCAAACCATCCCCTCCCCAGGTACCTTCCCTTGCAACCACAGGTGATACAACACCTGTGGCTATACCTCCTCCCTCGCCTCTGTCCAGGGACCCCGACAGTCCTTTCAGGTTAGGCAGAGGTTCACTTGCATCTCCTCTATCCTCATCTACTGTATCCATTGTTCAAGATGGGGACTCTAATACATCGGCGAGACCAAATGCAGACTGGGCGATGGTTTCGCGGAACACCTTCACTCAGCCCGCCTGAACCTACCTGATCTCTCGGTTG
This sequence comes from Amblyraja radiata, assembly GCF_010909765.2. Taxonomy (NCBI): domain Eukaryota; kingdom Metazoa; phylum Chordata; class Chondrichthyes; order Rajiformes; family Rajidae; genus Amblyraja; species Amblyraja radiata. The sequence continues at coordinate 76,972,766 of NC_045960.1, read as the reverse complement.
CCGGAAACTTTATTTCTCCCATTCCTCACAGACCTTTCTGGCCTCGGTCTCCTCCATTGTCAGAGTGAGGCTAAACGCAAATTGGAGGAACTGCATCTCATATTCCACTTGGGCAGCTTACAGCCCAGTGGTATGAATATTGATTTCTCTCACTTCGGATAGCCCCGACATTCCCTCTATCTCTATCCCTCCCCCACCCAAGTCGCACTAACCTCATTTCATTTCGAAGTCACGTGAAGAGCCCGCCAGCCCGCATGCGCGTCGATACGTCGACGCATGGCGCGTGAATCGGAGCAGTTCGAAACTGCTCTGGCAGGCAAGCCAATTTTGTTTTCAGGAATGGGCCACTGCGGTACAGCGGGCCCAGAGTAGCTGCCTGTGCAGCTGTCACCTTTGGAGCTCCGAACGAGAGCAGGCGGCTGGATTTGAAGGCTGCCGTGGAGGCTCTGTAAGGAGCTGGCGGGATACAAAATTGCGGCTGCCGGCGTGGCCAGGTCAGCAAGCGCTGCATAGGATTAGCAGCAGCCTTGGGTTTAAAAATAACCGCGGCCAGGACAGTGACCACCATGGAAGCTCAGCTGCTGGGTCAGCATTCGCTGTGGGGGTTGCCGCAGCAGCTAGCATTTTAAACATAGATGCTGCCGGCTGAGGTCGGTTCAGCATACGCTGTAGAGCAGCGTATAGCGTATGCTCTATTTATAGGGCAGCTATAAATAGAGCTGGCGGTTGATAATAGCGGCTACCGCTCGGTCACTATCGTGGCAGAATGGGGCTCCACTGGAGCAGGCGGCTGTTTGGAGCATCTTACGGGCAATGCCTGTACAGATTGATGCTCCGAAAAGGAGTCAGCCAGAGGCCTGAGGAGGCAACACCTGGTTCAGGGTTGCGTTCTATTTCCTCCCCTAAGAAACTCCGTTGAGGCTCGAGAAGGGACCAAGGAGTGCCTGGCTTAGGAAGCTTTTTGAGCTGTGTCTATCAGACCCCTGTGGGAGCAACACATGGTTCAGGGTTGCGTCATGATAATTTCCGCTTATTAGAGGGAACTGTTGGAGATTCTTTCATAAGTGACCAACTATGTGGATATTGATAAAGCAATCGAATCCCTGAACTAAAGGGGATATGCTTAATTTTAATTACATGAAGAAAATATGCTCCGTGCATCAGAGGCATTAACAGGCAGCTCCAGCCATATGCCTGTGGCAACACCCAGCAGGGTTGCAGTATTTCTCCCACTCTGTCAAGGGGAGTATCAGAGAAAGGTGACTCCGATTATGAAGCCGCTCGACTGGGTCATATGGGGGCCAGAAGCCTGAGGAAGCAACACCTGGTTCAGGGTTGCGCTCTATTTACTCCCCTGAAATACTCCATTGAGGCTCCAGAAGGGAGCAAGGATTCGGAGTCACTAGCAGGCGCAACCTGTCTGGTAAGTACAATAAATAAATGAATAAGCAAACAAACAAATATTTAAAGGGGCTGCTGAGAAACCAGCAGCAGAGGACCACGGTAGTGCGGAAAGCCGACGGCCATCCATTTCCACTTCGGAGTCGCCGATCTGCACAGCTAGTTCCGATTCGGCTCCTAGAGGGAGCAGCTTGGCAACCCCGAGTTGGGGAAAAGCCAAAGCCAAGTCTGTGAGACAAGTCCTGTCAGACGATTCAGGACAAGAGTATTCTGTCCCCACATCTATGGCAGATGTGATTGGCCGTTTGTCTCAATTGGAACATCTGATGGAACAGATGGTGGCACAAAATATGCTCCATGTTACGGAGGCATGCACAGGCAGTTCGAGTCATATGCCTGTGGCAACACCTGGTTCAGGGTTGCAATATTCCTCCCACTCGGATGAGAGGAGTGTCGGAGATCAGTATGGAGCTGACTCCAAATTTCAGTACTGTGCCTGAATCCCATGCTTTAATGCATGGTTTGCGGGAGTCGCATAAGGAAGAGCTGCCTGCTCTTGCCTCTAAATTTGCAGTTCCCTCGGGGACGAGCAAGCCACTACAAGAGGAGTTGGCCAGCAGCATCAGCTACCTCACATCACACTAGCTGAAGGAAGATGGCTTACATAGTGCGTGTTCAGAAGTTATAAAATTTGGTTGAATATGTCTGGATATTTGCAGATAGAATTCTGAACAGTTGCATGAGTTATTGTCTAACTCAAAGCCAATTGGGACTATGGTCCGATTAAGAGAAATGGCCATGTATGCAAGTTAGCATCATGGTATTAATAACCCATGTTTTCTACCATTTATGGTTTTATCTGTTTCAGTGTTTCACACACAGATTGGGTTACTGCATGAAACCACAGAGCTTTAAAGGCTTCACGTAGTCACTCACGTGACGACGAAATAAAATTGAAAGATTAAACGAGAATTTACCGTTTGAAGTTTGTTCTTAATTTATGAGAAGTTGAAGTGAGGGAATACGTGCCCTCCACTCCAAACCCTGATTCTCATAAAAGATCATCCGGTAACTCTAGTCTCGTTAGTCTTTCTATAGTTTAAGTTCTGCAACTGGTCTGTGGTTTCATACAGTTGCTCTGAAGATTGATGCACATGCGGGCTGGTGGGCTCTTCACGTATTCCCTTAACTTCTCATAAAATAAAGATCAAACTTCAAACGGTAAGTTCTCGTTTAATCTTTCCATTTTCAACCTACAAACGGCTTACAATGAGGAGATTATCCATAGATGCTGCTGCACCCGCTGAGTTTCTCCAGCATTTTTGTGTACCAACGGCTTACAATGGCCTGTTTTGCATATCTTTTATTCATTGTTCTTTATCTCTCCACATCACCATTTATATATTTCGTTTCCCTTATCCCTAACCAGTCTGAAGAAGGGTCTGGACCCAAAACATCATCCATTCCTTGTCTCCAGAGATGCTGCCTGTTCTGCTGTTACTTCAGCTTTTTGTGTCTACCTTCGGTTTAAACCAGCATCTGCAGTTCCTTCCTACACATGTTACAATCAAGGATACATTCCACCCCCGGGCTTACCCTTTGTTCTTGGTGCCCCCCAAATTCTCCCCCCCCCCCGCCCCCCCCCCCACCTCCTCCCACGCCGGGTCCACTTTGTTCTTCGCAACCTCAGCCCCCAGGGACTCTGACATGTTCCATGTCTCTCCTCGTTCTTGGTCAATGCTGATGGCTCGGGCCCGAGTTTGGAGTCCGTAGTGTGCGGACCCAGTCCTACCTTTGGGACCTCCGTCGCTGGTCCACGCAGTGGCAAGCTGGGCCTGCCCACCGGGTCCTTCCCTCGCCACTCCGCCTCGGTTGCCCTGAAGGCTGTGGAGCCCTGTGGGTGCCTTCAGCCGCGTGCGGCGCCCTGCTGATATGCTTCCAGCAACCATCATTGTTTGTTACAGTTTACAGTATGTGCCTGGGAAGTGAGCAGTGCAGAGTCCTGCATTATACAATTGTTTTGGGATAGACTTTGACAAAGACCCCCTTTGCATCCTTTTCCAAAACTTGGCAAATTGTATTCCAAGTATTCAGCAGGGTGATAGTGGGTGACACCTACCATTAGTGCAGTTAAGGAGGTGACTTGTTCAGTAAACGACAGTAAGTTTAAGAATTGGGCCACCCCAGTAACTGAAATAGGACTATGCAGAAGTCAAGAGACCTTCATTAAGGAAACATTAGGTGGAGGTGTTATTATTTTTCAATGAAAGTACTGTAATATTCTTTTGTTTCTGAAGCTCTGCAGGACAAATCTGTGGCCATTATATTGCAAGATTTTTTTTAATTAGACCGCTGAATGATCTCATGAACTCCTGTTGGTCCATTTGCTTGCTTTTATCCTTGCAGCATCCTGTTGAGAGGGAATATTTTATAGTCCATTTGCCCTTGCAATATTTCACACTTGTTACTGAAATAAATTCACCAGATGAAATTCTATGGGTAGCATTGTGTGGAGTGCCTAAAAGCCCAGTGTGTTAAATAAAGCTAACAAACAACGGCTTCTGTTTCCAAACACAAAACTGTTGAAATATTTCTGCTGTTGTTTTATGATCTTTTTTTTTGGGAACAGGATATTATTATAAAGATCTAAAAATAAAACAAAAGGGTTTCTTGGAGCGCCAAACGATGTGAGCAATAAAAATATTTATGCATGTTTTTATTTTAGAAAAGACCCATTGTCATCTGTGGCTGAGTTGGTAATACTCTTACCTCTGTGTTAATTGTTCTGGGTTAAAATCTCCTTCCAAAGACTTGAGTACAAATATCCAACTTGTCTCTTCACTTCACTGTAATACACAAGATATGACACAGTATCAGAGTTGCAACTTTTTAATTGAGTCAAAGGTCCATCTGCTTTCGTGAAAGAAATTAAGTGACTTACGGAGGGAAGGACCATTCAGATATGAACGTTCTGTCTATATATAAAATCCAATAACGCACCACTGTTTGTATTTCAAAAAATAGCTCGATTCGACGTAATGTGCTTTGATACACAAATCAGCTGGTCTTCACCTAAGGCCATTGTTCAAACATGGGGACTTCTGCTGTTGGTCCCATACCTTGGCTTGAGATCGCTTCTATGAGAGCAGTTTTGAGGAATCATTAGGAGGCAAAATGGATCATCTCCACAGAGATGTGGCTGGCTGAGTTGTTTGCTTAAAACGGACTGAGATGAGCAAATATCTTGGGTATTCCTCAGACATTTGCTTATCTCACACGTTGTCCTTTATAATCATCAGCACAGGGGCTCCTCAAGGTTGTGTGCTCAGTTGAAGATAGACACAAAAAGCTGGAGTAACTCAGCGGGACAGGCATCATCTCTTGAGAAAAGGAATGGGTGGCGTTTCAGGTCGAGACCCTTCTTCAGACTCAACAGGTGCTCAGTCCCCTGCTCTACTCATGCTATGCCCATTACAGTGCAGTCAGACACAGTTCCAACTCCATCTTTAAATTTGCTGACGCACCGCCATTGTTGGACGAATTACAGGTAATGATAAGACTATCGGAGGGAGATCGATCATCCGATTGAATGGTGCAAGAACAACCTTTTTCTCAACATCAGTTAAACCAAGGAAGAAGTAGGGTCTCGAAACGAAACGTCACCCATTCCTTCTCTCCAGAGATGCTGCCTGTCCCGCTGAGTTACTCCAGCTTTTTGTGTCTATCTTCAGTTTAAACCAGCTTCTGCAGTTCCTTCCTACACAATTAGACCAAAGAGCTGGCTCAAAGTTCTCTGACAGTCTGCTCCTGAACAACAATGGAGGAAAAACATTCAGAAAGCAGCTGACCCCTGAGACACCTCTTCTCCACCCTTGAGCCTTGTTAATCATTCATTCACCCTGGTACACGATGTTGCCACCCACAGCTGATGGAGAACTCTGGCAGAAATGGAAAGACTGAAGACACTTCCCATAAATGTGCAGATCAAGGTGTAATAATAAACATCAAGGTTTTTAGTTTAGAGATACAGCGTGGAAACAGGCGCTTCGGCCCACCGGGTCCGCGCCAACCAGCGATCCCTGCACATTAATACTATCCTACACACACAAGGGACAATTTTTTACATTTACCAAGCCAATTTACCTACATATCTGTACGTCTTTGGAGTGTGGAAGGAAACCGAAGATCTCGGAGACAACCCACGCGGACACGGGGAGAACGTACAAACTCCGTTCAGACAGAACCCGTAGTCGGGATAGAACCCGGGTCTCTGACGCTATAAGCACTGTAAGGTAGCAACTCTACCGCTGCGCCACCGTGCCGCCTTAAATCCCATATCAATCCAAGAAAGTCCCTTTTAATCTCAGGTCTAATTTTGCAGTTCCTCAGGATACCTGCACCTCGTGGGGCATCTGACCTCCAGGTAATTCATGACTGAATGACAAAGTAATTGGCAGCTATCTTTTTTAATTCACAAAACAGTGATTGTTTTACATTTTCAAACTCGTAGGAAAGACATAATAGCTGCCTTTAAATGGGAAGGAGCTTGACATTCCCTTCTCAGCGTTTTTTCCAATAATGGTTTGCGATCATCTCAGGTAATTATCACTGAACTAAAGTCAGTGCCTTTACATGTTACGTAATTGTTTTTGGGTGTGCAAGAAGTTTTGTTTTGATTTTCAATGGTTATATGAATGTTTCTGAATGTCAGGGACAAGCACGAACATTCAGAGCCCTTGAAAATGTTGATAACTGGCTAAGCCAGGACTGTTTTTCACTTGCCTGTCATTTCTGAGCCGTCAATGAAAGGATGAGGATTTATGGTTCAACTCTAATTACCCTTGAGAAGACGGTAATGAACAGTCTATTAAACTGCTACACATCTCGGCGAAGACCTCTCACAATGGTTCTGGGTGGATGGCCTGATTGATAATGAAGGAATGGTAATATCTCTCACCGGTTTTATGGATAAGGCTTGCATGTGATGGCATTACATCAAAGATGTTGCTGTATCATGTAGGGGGGATAGGTGAGGATGTAATGACTACCTTGGACTGGACTTTCAGTCCTAGTGCAGTGAGAAGCAGGTCAGTAGCATTCTTGTTAGTAGAGTGGGTCCATTGTTTACATGCAGGTCACCAATGAGCATGGACACCACACCTCTTGCAACTAGTTCTAGCCCATGGTCCAGGCAAGATGCGCAGGACAGACAAATCCCATATTATGTGATGTATTGTTAGTAGAACTACAGCAAGTGCCTACATTTCTCCAAAAATAATAGAACACACTGAATGATTCAGCTTGTTAGGACACATCCGTGGGAAGAGAAACTTAGTTGATTTTTCTTTAGCTCAGAGATCCTTCATCAGAACACTTTGGTTCTTACCTGGAACATTGACTATGTTCCTCCACCTATGGATGTGAGGTGACTTGCTGAGTAATCCCAGCATTTTCAGTTTCTCGTTATAGATTTCCAGCATTTGCAGGTTTAATAAAAGAATTTCACCAGCATTTCTACCTTGTCTTTAACAAAGTTGTTTCACGAGACCTTTATCAATCAAAATCGGACTCTTAACCCTATAATAATTGTTTAGGGAATTAACTAAACGCAACTGCAATGTCAGGGGATGCTTCAGTGACAAGTGGATGGGTGTTATCAGCGAATTGCAATTGAGGCAGTGTGGGGGTGGTGGGTTGTTGGGAATCAGGATTGGGAACAGTAGCATTCCTGTCTGGAATGTTGGAGATATGGGGAAGCATTCATAGTCCTTACTACTTACTACTTAAGAAGGATCTTTCTGCAGGAGTTGGCAACTGTTGCTGGCTCACTGCTCTGGTCAGTAGCACTGGCTCCAATAGCCATTGTCATTATCAAGGCAGCAATGATATCAAATGGTCAGTATATTATTGCCCACCAAAAAGGAGGCTACTGACTCATTTCTCAGAGCACTGGGCTGAAGCTCCAGTCCCATGTGGTCATCGTTTCTATATTCAACCTCTTAAGTGAGGTAAAAGTGTAATGACTAGCCTTTGGGAACCCTCTTAAAAAAATAAAATTTAAGTCACCTTTTTGTGTCACCTATCCATGTTCTCTCTTGCTCCCAAAAGACTATCCAGATATTCCCAGGATGCTCAGAAATGAGTTCTTAGTTTGAAGTATAATTTGTCTCATTCTTTCTTACATTATGATATATACATCTTTTTTTCAAAAGCATCTGATAATGAAATGTAATCCAGAGGAGTGTGAGGTGATGCATTCGGAGAGGTGCAGTAACAAGGTGAGGAATTATATTTAACACAAATAACAGGATATTGAGGGGTGTGGGGGAGAGAGAACTTTAAATGTTAGTTGACAGATTCTGAAAACAGGGCAGATTAAAAAGGCGGAAGTCGAGTCTGAAGAAGGGTCCCGACCCAAAACATCACCTATCCATGTTCTCCAGGAACGCTGCCTGGTTTACTGAGTTACCCCAGAGCTCTGTGTGTGCTTTTTTGTAAACCAACATCTGCAGTTACTTAGTTGTTGGTTCATATCAAAGATAGACGCAATGCGCTGGAGTAACTCAGTGAGTCAGGCAGCATCACTGGAGAAAAAGGATGAGTAATGTTTTGGGTCTGAAGAATAATCCCGACCCGACACGTCATTCATCCTTTTTCTCCAGAGATGCTGCCTGACCCACTGAGTTATTCCACCACTTTGTGTCTATCTTTGGTATAAACCAGCATCTGCATTTTTTTGTTTCTACATTTTATCTGCATTTCCTTGTTTGTTTAGGGTTAAAAGACATGTGGGGTTTTCTTTATTAGTCAAGGCATAGAGAAAGAAGGAGCTGGGAGGTAGGCTGGAAGTGTGTATAGCACTTGCAGGATTACAGTTTGAACACCGCATTCACTTCTGTACACAAAATTGCTGTATAACTGCATTTGCACTGGAGAGGCTGCTGAGGACATACAGTAATCTAAGTCATTTTCAGACTGGAAAACAGTGGCTCTGATGAAAGATTCAATGTTAAGTTAAAGACAAAGTGATGGAGTAACTCTGGCCAGGGCCGGCCTTAGGAGGTGCGGGGCCCAATTGGGAACAATTTTGATGAGCCCCAGGTTCCAAGCCAAGGTATGTTGATTCATAGAAATATACATAAAGTCTATTATAGACTTTATATCTCTATGGTAGAATGGAAAGTAATCAAAATGTGCGCTTAAACAGTGCCTGCGAGTTAATGGACCAAACAGATCTAAGCTTCATTTTAATATAAAATTGCATACATGTAAGCCTACAAGTAACAAACAAAATGTGTAGATCACCTCTGAAAGGTACATAGTTACAATACCACTTGTTTTATTGATTATGAAATGACAAAAAAAAGTAGTATAATTAAATAGACCCTGGAAAACCAATAACCATTGGTGAAAAACCAGTCCAGGCATTACATTTGGTCTTCAACCCCATCCTACCCTTTGGGCTTCTACCCCATCCTAACTTGTGTGTGTGTGTGTGTGGGAGGGAGGGAGGGAGGGAGGGAGGGAGGGAGGGAGGGAGGGAGGGAGGGAGAGAAGGGAGAAAGGACAGAAGGGAGGGAGGGAAGTAGAGAAAGGAGGGAGGGAAGTTGAGAAAGGAGAGAGGGAAGGAGAGAAAGAAGGGATGGAGAGAAGGAGAGAAGGGAAAAGAGAGAGGAAGGAGGGAGGGAAGGAGAGAAGGAAGGGAGGGAAGAAGGGAAGGAGAGAAGGGAGGGAGAGGGCCGGCGGCGGGAGCCGGTGCCGGGGTCTGGGTGGACGGGTGTGAGCTGCGGCCGAGGTTTGTAAACATTGCTCTAACCCCCGGCCCGGCCCTCCGTGTATTGTTCACCGTGTCTCCCCGGGAAGAGAGTGGGGTGGAGCCGGGGCTGTGTGCGTGAAGCACGGCGACTGGAGGGGCGGGAGCGCTGCCGTTAGCAAAAGACCCACCTCCCCCTCTCCCCCTTCTCCATTCCCCCTCACACCCCCCTCCCCATCTACCCCTTTCTTACCCCTCTACTCTCTCTCCACCCCTCTCTCTCCCCTCCACCAGGGGTACATCTACCTGAGCCGAGAGTAGGTTACTCTGGCACGGGGCCCCCTTACTCGCGGGGCCCAATTGGGAGCAATCGGTCCAATCGGCTTATGGCCGGCCCTGACTCTGGAACAACTTCACTCTGAAGAAGGGACCCGACCCAAAATGTTACATATCCAGAGATGCTGCCTGACCTGTTGAGATACTTCAGCACTTTGTGTTGTTTTCTGTGGATGAATGGATAGGTGACATTTCGAGTCAGGACTTTGGAAAAAAGTGTCCCAACCTAGGATTCTATCTATTCATTCCCTCCACATGAGTTTATTTAGTTTGTTAGTTTATTGTCACGAATACCAAGGTACAGTGAAAAGCCTCTGATCCACTGAATTACTTCAACACTTTGTCTTTTGCTCAAGATTCCATTATCTGCAGTTCCTTGTTTTTCCTTTCAATATTTATTTTATATTCTTTGGAACAAAAGGAGCTGAGAAGAGAGTTGATATGAAAGCCTACTTCACTTGACAGAGTCAGAAAACAAAAAGCATAGATTTAAAGAATTAGAGAGAAATAATTATTTGCAGACATGATGGTTGGGATCTGGACCTGAATGCCTGATAGTGATGCTTGGATAGATAAACAAGTGCCTGGATAGGTGGATTGTCACCTTGTCATGGTGGAGAAGCTTGTGTGGACCTGAGATCCTGAGAGCGATGCCATCTGGAGCTATGCTCCTGGTAGGGTCACCCATGGTGGTAACGTAGGGGGAGGTCTCTGACAAAGAGCAATCCAACCAAGACCTCAACGGTGGAACAGGCAGAGGATGACGGCTGACCTTAGTGGAGCGTCACAACGGCTGGGAAGGCGGATGAAGGCTGCAGCAGAATAGGGTCTCCGGTCGTCTTGGACTACATGCCACTGGATCCTGACCCAGATCTGTCAAGGACCGTGGGGTGGCTGTCTGTGCACCAGTCTCCCCACATTAAGCAAAGTCACGCCCCAGGTGTCCTCCATATGGGGAATAGCACCCTTAGCCATGACCGAAGAGGGCCAAAGAAGGATAGGTACTTGAAGAGATGTAATCCTGGAGGGCTGCAGTCTGAGTGCTGGTAATGCAACCAGACATCACAGCTCTGTTTCAGTCAGCATAGACATGATGGACTGAATGTCCCCCTTCTGTGTCAAATAATTTAAATATTGTCTGATTTCAATATCCTGCCAAAGACTTAGAATCTCCTTTTTTTTACAATTATCAGCATGGGTTGGCGCATCCTGGACCAGGAAAACACTACTCTGTAAATTGGTCCCTGTTTTAATTCAGTCCCTTAACTGCCACAACCACTTTGCTGTTACAGTATACAACAAAGCATTCACATTTGTTTCCTGGGTCTAACAAAACTGGAACAAAAGTAACATTTCAAATCCGGCAAAGAGTTGGGATGCAATCTTGCCTTCAGTGAATATAATCCAATCCAAATTTGTGCTTTAGTTTTCTGAATAAAATTAACACTTTTTCCACTCTGATACAATAGACTCATTAAAGCAAAGGGTTCTAAGTTCGATTCAGAATTTGGCTCCAAGGCTCGGTAAATTGAAAAAGATTTTAATCCATGTAAAGTGTTTGTTTGTTAATCTGGTTGAAGTTCCTTGGTATCTAGCCCTCTGTTTGTTTGTCTTTGTGGAATATTCTCTACTATCCTGTGAGAACATGTGACCTCCATTCAGTTTTGTCTGGGATTGAATGCAAAGCATTTGGTTGCTTGTTTCCCCCCCACCTTCACCACCCCGCCCCATCATCTTCATTTTATTTCTTTTATCATGGCATGCTTCATTTAAGTTTGGCAGATTTACTCCAAAAACCTGGCTTAGTGCAGACCTGTGTTTCACCCGGTGATAAAGCAAGAATATCAGGGAATTAGTTGCTGGCCTACTGACAATGGGTAAATCTATCGAAGTGGAGCTGGGTAATTTAGTTCCTTTTGTCGACTTTGTGTCAGTGTGTGGGAGGATTAAGCAGTTAAATAAAATTGCTTGGAGTCTTCTGTTCTCTCTACTCAGATCCTGCTGTCCTGGTAGAACTTTAATAGCTTCCTGTGCCAGTAAAGATTAAATTGCCCAATGGCTTGCTCATTCCTGCATTTAAATTTAGAATTTTATCATTTAAAATGTCATTTATTCAGGAATTACTTAAGGAAAGTTCATCCCTTGTTAAAACAAAATAGTGCCTAGAAGTTGGATTCCAATCTATTTTACATTAAAAATGATCCCTCCGAAAATTTGTGAAATTTGGGCAAAAACTGTATGAGCAGTAGCTCTGTTTGCATGTGCAAAAGCAGATCTGAGTTGATCAAGTCAGAAGCTGCTCGCAAAACTTGGAGCTCCCATGTTATTGTCACACTGATCATTTGGGAGAGGGCAGACCTCTGAAGCCATCTCTGTGTAGCCACAAAACGGTTGTGTAAAAATACTGTCATGGAGATGAGAGAAAACATAAGGGGATTAGGGAGGCATGTCACTCCAACGTGCAGGCTGATCTAGGGGCAGAGTTTGCTGTGCGCTACTCTGACGAGCTTTGTATATATTAAAAAAGCTATGATCAGGGATAATATGACAAATGATGCAGCTTCCACCAGGCTGAGCATCTTGTTATTGATTTTAGGGCGATGTGCTTTGTGAGTATTCAATAGAGAATATAGGTGGCATCCAAAAATGTGAAATATATCGGCCATGGAGGAATGATGGAGGAATCTAGATACTCAACAGATGCTGGAAAACTTCAGATGAACCAAGGTGAATTAATCAGAGAAGTTCCCGACAAAATTTGCCACTAGTTTTCCGCCTGGAAATCATCGCTGGTGCGATTTAATCCAGGTAAGCAGACTTTAATTCACAATTTGCACATGAGCAATTGGCACGGATAGACCAATTTCAAGTCCACAAAATGTGCTGGGGTGATTGACTTTTGATATTGCCATAGTTAGACCAGGTCAAACCAGTTGACATCAAGAGATCATAATAGCGAAACAAATCTCAATCTCCCATCTTGAATCTGGAGCACTCTTTCCATGTCATCTGGGAGTCTAACAAAAGGCCTTATGTCCCTTTCCATTTTTGAGATTGAGGTGATCTCAACAAATTGAAAAGGATAGGTGGGAAGATATGCAGATAATATATTTTGGCTAAACATTTTAAACTTAAAATCTTTGGAAGTAAAATCAGAAAGAAAGCACCTCTACTCAATAATATGGAGTTTTCTCTCCCAAATGATATTGTCGTTTCATTAATTGCAGCATTGAAGACAGAGTTGGATGTTTTTTTTAATTAATGACATGAAGTAATTGGGATGAAAGCCAGACAATTAGAGTTAAAGGTACAATCAGAAGCAATGTATTTGAAGAGTTAAGGGGCTGTCATAATTGGTGAGTTTAGAAGAGTTTAGGAGAGTTTGAAAAAATGTCATGTTGAAGACCTCCTTCGACTATGTTGAAGACCAGCTTTGACTAGCTATGACTAGCGACGTCTAACTTCGGGAAAATTGGACACCGAATAGTGGAGAGTGAAGATGACCTCGTTCGATCTCCTTTGACCTTCCTTCGACCTCCCCTCGACTATGATGAAGACTATCTACGACTACCTTCGACTACCTTTGATTACCTTTGACTACCCTCGAATACCTATGACTAACATGCTGACCTACTACGTCCTACTATGACTAAACCTACGAGTAAAAAAAGTATAGATTTTTTCCATGGCAACATTTTTTTACTCGCGGGCATTTTTCAACAGCCGGAGAAAAGATGGAAGGAAGTCAAATCCAGTGGAAGCAACTGACTCAGCCTGATTCTTCCATCTTTCCCCTGCAATCCCATCCAATTTCAAATAAGATATTATCATCGCCCAAATCCACTTATAAACCCTTTGAGGATATCAACCACAGTTTAACCATCAGATTGCTTAAAGTGCATTTAGAAAAGCAGAAGGACATTGTTTTATACTTTCCCCCACTAATGTTTAGCAGAGCTTTATGGTCCTCTATCTATAAACTTCCCTCATCAAACCACAAATGGATTTCACAAATGGTCACAGTGCTGAAGTAACACCGCAAATCTGGCAACATCTCTGGAAAACATGGATAGGTGATGTTTCGGGTCAGGATCCTTTATCAACCAGATCTGAAAACCAGAACCTACCCATGTTCTCCAGAGATGCTGCCTGACCTGCTGAGTTACTCCAGCACTTTGTGTATTTTTGTGTAAACCAACATCAGTAGTTCCTATATATTATAATATTTAGCCCAAAACTTGTGAATAATATTCCTTAACAATATGTTTAGAAACAAATCAACCAACATTGAAGTAGACATAAGGCAAATTTTTCAAATCAGCATTAAATAAATTAACTATTTAGAAAATAAGAATAGCAACTATAATAAAGGTGGATGACTATCATATATGCTTTAAAATGTTGCTCAATTAATAGGAATAAAGATAATTGAAAAAAATGTAGGCTACAAACTCATAGGAGCAAAGTAGACTTTGCATTTGTTTTCAATATCTCATCAGACTTAGTCATATTAAACAATTAGCTGGATTGGGAATTTCCTTCTGTGTGGTGACCTTAGATTTGTATAACTGAAGCAACTTGTATTGAAGTAACTGTCGGACAATATTGGTGGATTGCAGTCGATATTTCCATTTCACGTAAAACAATTTTGATGTCATTGACAATTCCAGCGCTATCTACGATCAATAAAGCAATGATAATAATAATGGGAGGGCCAGCAGATATGGTGTATTTATATGTCAGAAAGGTATTCAATAACGGGCTGCTAAATGATTATGGCACAAGAAAAGCACCTGTGAGGTTGGGGATAAAAGGATATCAAGGATAGACTATCAGACTGTAAACAAAGGTAAATGGGCCATTATCAACAAGGCAAACTTTAACCAGTGGGATGTGTCAGGAGGCAATACCAAGGTCTCAGTTTCTTAGTTGAAATAATTGAGTGGAATGCATACAGATTTGCTGATGATGCAAAGATTGACTGGAAAGTTAATTATAAAAAGGACACAAAAAGCCTGCAAAAGGATATACATGTGTTAATGTAAGTGTGAAAGATGGATGAGATACTGTATGGTTCCCAAGTTCTTAAAACTTGCAAACTGCTCTGCTGTTTGCTCTTTTGGGTCATATTTTTTAATTGTATTTGTGGATCCATTGCCTGCTAAACATGCCACAGAAAGTAGTGGTGAAGTTTCACAGGCATGGTAATCGTTCCTAACGGAGATGCTGAACAAGGTAAATTGGTGACTTTCGTCCTTTCTAACTTGCTCAGAGATTTTACCACAGTCAAATTTATTTAAAAATAACTTATTTTCCCTCTCTTAATCCAGTCTTTGTCTCTTTGTCAGTACCTAATTAAACTCTAATTTACCCTTCTTCTCCATTGTTTCTATTTCATTCTCTGTTTTACTGTTTAAGGAGATTATGCCTTTGGGGCATATCATTCACTGAGGTCCCAGAGGTTTTGTTCTCTGAACTGCTTACAAATCCAGCAAGTTACAGTGCTGAATATCTTTAAACTGAACGTTACATGAGAAAGGCTAAATGAATGTCTTCAGCCTACCCCAACAACATCTGCCCTAATGTGTAACATGTTCAACAAATCTTCCAATCCTTGTGCCGGCAGCAACCAAAACTCACCAGCACTGTTTTAATCAAAGATGTAAGCACAAGGAACTGCAGATGTTGGTCTCCCAAAAAAGACACAAAGTGCTGGAGTACCTCAACGGATCAAGCAGCATCTGGCAAAAGGTTAGATTTAAAGAAGGGGCCCAACCCAAAGCATCACCTACCCATGTTCTCCAGAGATGATGCCTGGCTCACCGAGGTACTCCAAAAAGGCACTTAGTGTCTTTTTGTGTAAACCAGCATCTACAGTTCTGAAGAAGGGTTTTGGCCCGAAACATTACCTATTTCCTTCGCTCCATAGATACTGCTGCACCCGCTGAGTTTCTCCAGCATTTTTGTGTACCTTCTACAGTTCCTTGGTTGTCCAGAGTGGCTTCCTGACCCACTGACTTACTCCAGCATTTTGTGCCTTTTTTGTTTTATCAAATATAGACTTTGGACTTTGAAGATACAGTCTGGAAACAGGCCCTTCAGCCCACCGAGTCCACGTGGAAGTGTGCCACTGTGTGAACCTCAAACGAGGCATCAATTAGATGTATGCTGAATATGCAGTCAGTATCTGTTGCATAATATTTATTCTTTGTTATTCTTGCGCTTCTATTGTCTGAGATGAAGAATAAAAATTGTTATTTTTTTCAAACTGCTATCTATTTCTTCATTCTAACATATCACTGGTCCTTCTTTACGGACACATTGGCTCCCTGACAGTGCTTTGGTTTCCATGAGAGTGTACACCAGCCAGTACTTCACTCAGGACAGAGTTATTCATGCACACATTATTGGGCGGCATGCTGGCACAGCCGTAGAATTGCTACCTTACAGTGCCAGAGACCCGGGTTCGATCCTGACTACGGGTGCTGTCTCCACGGAGTTTGTACGTTTCCCCTGCAACCATGTGGGTTTCCTTCAGGTGTTCCGGATTCCTCCCACACTCCAAAGACGTACAGGTTTGTAGGTTGTGTTCAAAAGGAACTGCAGATGCTGGAATATCGAAGGTACACAAAATTGCTGGGGAAACTCAGCGGGTGCAGCAGCATCTATGGAGCGAAGGAAATAGGCGACGTTTCGGGCCGAAACCCTTCTTCAGACTGATGGGGGGTGGGGGAAAGAAAGAAGGAAAAGGGGAGGAGGAGGAGGAGCCCGAGGGCGGGCGGATGGGAGGGTGGGAGGAGACAGCTAGAGGGTTAAGGAAGGGGAGGAGACAGCAAGGGCTAGCCAAATTGGGAGAATTCTATGTTAATGCCATAAGGACGCAAGGTCCCCAGACGGAATATGAGGTGCTGTTCCTCCAATTTCCGCTGTTGCTCACTCTGGCAATGGAGGAGACCCAGGACAGAGAGGTCGGATTGGGAATGGGAGGGGGAGTTGAAGTGCTGAGCCACCGGGAGGTCAGGTAGGTTATTGCGGACTGAGCGGAGGTGTTCGGCGAAACGATCGCCCAACCTACGCTTGGTCTCACCGATGTAAATCAGCTGACATCTAGAGCAGCGGATGCAGTAGATGAGGTTGGAGGAGATACAGGTGAACCTTTGTCGCACCTGGAACGACTGCTTGGGACCTTGGATGGAGTCGAGGGGGGAGGTGAAGGGACAGGTGTTGCATTTCTTGCGGTTGCAACGGAAAGTGCCCGGGGAGGGGGTGGTGCGGGAGGGAAGGGAAGAATTGACGAGGGAGTTGCGGAGGGAGCGGTCTTTGCGGAAGGCAGACATGGGGGGAGATGGGAAGATGTGGCGAGTGGTGGGGTCACGTTGGAGGTGGCGGAAATGGCGGAGGATTATGTGTTGTATTTGCCGGCTGGTGGGGTGAAAGGTGAGGACCAGAGGGACTCTGCCCTTGTTGCGTGTGCGGAGATGGGGAGAGAGAGCAGTGTTACGGGGTATGGCCAATTGTAGGTTAATTGGCTTCTATAAAAATTGTAAATTATCCCTTCATATGTTAGTGCTAGTGAACGATTGCTGGTTGGCGCAGACTCGGTGGGTTGAAGGGCCTGTTTCCACGTTGTATTTCTCAACTTTAAAGTCATGTCATATTTTATTATAGTGATGTGGCAATGTATTTTCTAGAATGCAATGCTGTTTCCGAAGTCTTGCAGATTCAAAATAAAAGGAAGGGAGTGTAGACTTACAGTAGCTTCCCATGTGTTGAAAGGCATTATTGAATCAGATAGATTCTTAACAAATGTTTAATTGTTTCACACTCACTATCACTGACCAATTGTACATTATTTAATTAACCAATTACTATGATGGGGCTTGAGCTCTTATCTCCAAATTACCTGTCTTTGGATCTTTAGCCTAATCACCAAACTACTAATTTCTTATCTCCTTGACAAAGCCTCACTTCCTCTAGCAGCATAGCCATTATGCTGGATATGAGGATTGTAAACTGAAATTAACTAACAGGTATCAAAAAGCTGGAGTAACTCAACGGGACAGGCAGCATCTCTGAAGTAAAGGAATGGGTGACATTTCGGGTCGAGACCCTTCTTCAGCTTTTTGTGTCTATCTTCGGTTTAAACCAGCATCTGCAGTTCCTTCTTACACATAACAGGTATCAAAAGTGACACCATTATTTTTGCACCCTGACTGGCATCTTAATCCATTAATATTTTTGTCAGTAAAATAAAAATGTAAATGATGGATAAAAGCCCATTTATTATAAATCACAGAAGGACTCGTGGAAATGGTCATGTTGCTAATATATCCCAGGATATATTATGGGTGCTGTCTGTACGGAGTTTGCATGTTCCCCCTGTGACCACGTGGGTTTTCTCCTGGTGCGCTGGTTTCCTCCCACACTCCAAAGATGTACAGGTTTGTATTTTAATTGGTTAGGTAAAATTGTAAATAGCCCCTCGTGTGTAGGATAGTGCAAGTGTACGGGGTGATTGTTGCCCGGCGTGGAATCGGTGGGATGAAAAGCCTGTTTCTGTGCAGTTTCTCTTAAGTCTAAAATAGAAGAAAGACTTTGAACGTGTAATTTGCACTTTTGCGGCACAATTCGATATTATATGGTTTCAATTGTTAGTTCTATGGAGGAATGCAAAAATATAGTCACTGGCACCAACAAATAGTGTGATGCATTAGTATCATCATGGATAATGAAATCTTTTGTTGTAAAGAAAAAAAAATCCTTCCTTTCCTCTGCTCATTAACGTCACTCGCAGATCTCAAAGAGGCATTGTATTACTACTCAAAAAAATGTTAGTGGCTAAATTGTTTGAAATGATGATGTCTCCATTACAATGTTCAAAGTCGTGCAGTACTTCCTTCTTTTGTACACACACATCAAAGATAATTTCTGTAGACAAAGTGCCTTTAGAAAAATATAAGTGGCAAGCTCTTGCATTGATTATTTTAGGCTTCCCATTCAGGTTAAGTCTCCTTTTGTTTGGACATGCATGAATATCTGTGGCAGATTAGAGCATGGTAGAAGCACAGAGACTCTTGGAAAACCCTTGACTGCAAGACCACGATGGAAACACTGAAATGATTGTTCCAAGGGTCCACAACCACCATCAGTCCACATAACAATTCTGGAGAGGAACTATAATCCAGGAAATAGTTCACTGTAGATTTTTTTAAATCGATTTATCCAATTTCCTTAAATATTGTTTTAAATTTAGAATTGGTTTTCATCAATATGTAATTGGAAACTGATTCAAAATTCAATAGAACGTGTTTTCCTTTCCGGTTGTTTAATTACTCTGGATGGTTACTCTGGAAGGTATATTTCATGTGTAGAAATGGACAATAGGAGCTAAATAAAAAACTTTTTTTAGTGCTTTAAGGACCTGACCCACTTAGGCTATTTTTTAGGGGACTATAGGCGACTAGGCTGTTGCCACATGATTGCCGGGGTGTTGCCTGTATGGTATGAATAGTCTCTTCAGTCGCCCAAAGAGTCGTAGCATCTTTCTGGTTGCCGCTGAATTTTCAACGTTCAAAATTTTTTGCTGATAGTTGGCGATGGTGGGTTGCCACCAATGAGCGCAGCTTGACTTCTCATTATGTAGGTGCTGTCGTAGGTTGTCACCAGGTGACGTAGGTTGTCGCCGGTGCTGACTTCGGAGCATTTCATTGGCGACTACCTACAACTACCTACTGAATTGTCTTCAGTTGTCATCAGTTGTCGCCGACAAGGTCGTAGCTTGTCGTAGCTTGTCGCGGGTGGACGTAGGTTGATTTTGGTTGTCGTAGGTTGTCGTAGGTGGACATCCTATTTGGTCGCCGGTTGTCGGTAGCTTGACTTCGACTAGGTGGTAGGTTGTTGTAGCTTGTTGTAGACATTGTCGTAGACATTGTCATAGGGGGGTCCAATCGCCGTTTTTTCGGTCACCTGCTACGACTATGACAGTTGTCGGCAGTCGCCTAAAAAAGTCGCCTAAGTGGGACAGGCCCTTTATTTAGGGCCTCATTGGAGACCCTCAAACTATCTTTGATTGGACTTTAATGGACTTTATCTTGGACTAAATGTTATTCACATTATTCCCTTTATCATTTCTCTGTACGCTGTGGATGGTGCAATTGTAATCATTATTGTCTTTCCGCTGACTGATTAACACACAACAAAAGCTTTTCACTGTATAATAAACTAAACTAAATTAAAACCAATTGTGTCAATGTAGTAGTGATGATAGGCATTGACCTTGTGCTCTTTTTTCAAGTTAAAGTGTTCAAACCAGTTTCACTTAAGAAGCCGTTATTTGAAAAAAAAAACGATCTAACATAATATATTTCAATATTTCATAAGGTGATACATTTTAAGGCACAAAATATGCTGCTATACTGCAAGCCATACAGCAAGCTTTTAATCTCAAAAGTTTATTCTGTGTAGATCCAGCAATCCTATTTCACCTGGAAATTGAATTATTCCTACACAGAGCTTCTAAACCTGCAAGCAACACACCTTGTAGGATAAACTAGACCAACATCACATGGGACTACTGGTCACCCAACGTTATATTCCACCAATTGGGCAAACACTTTGCAAGCCAACAAAACACATTTTCTGAGAGACCTTTAATAGCCAAGCCAATTCGGCAAACACTTTGCAAGCCAACAAAACACATTTTCTGAAAGCCCTTTAAAAAGCCAAAATGCCAATTGGACAAACACTTTGCAAGCCAACAAAACACACATTTTCTGAAAGCCCTTTAAAAAGCAAAAAAGCCAATTGTGCAAACACTTTGCAAGCCAACAAAACACATTTTCTGAAAGCCCTTTAAAAAAACAAAAAGCCAATTGGGCAAACACTTTGCATGCAACAAACACATTTTTTGAAAACCACATCCCGGGGACTCACCGTGGAGTGGACGTGCATTCAGTGTTATTTGCAGCTTAGAGAGCCGTGACCCTCCCGCTTCCTCCGTCTGGCAGAGACTGAGTGAGCCACGACACTTTTGGGTTTAATAGTCCCTCCCCCCTGCCGCCAGCAGCATACAGCAAGCTTGACTCTAGATGAGTAACTGGAAGTATTTAACATAATATGTAAAACAGTTTTTAATCTCAAAAGTTTCTTCTGTGTAGATCCAGCAATCCTATTTCACCTGGAAATTGAATTATTCCTACACAGAGCTTCTAAACCTGCAAGCAACACACCTTATAGGATAAACTAGACCAACATCACACGGGACTGCTGGTCACCCAACGTTATATTCCACCAATTGGGCAAACACTTTGCAAGCCAACAAAACACGTTTTCTGAGAGACCTTTAATAGCCAAGCCAATTGGGCAAACACTTTGCAAGCCAACAAAACACATTTTTTGAAAGCCCTTTAAAAAGCCAAAATGCCAATTGGGCAAACACTTTGCAAGCCAACAAACACATTTTCTGAAAGCCCTTTAAAAAGCCATAATGCCAATTGGGCAAACACTTTGCAAGCCAACAAAATACATTATTTGAAAGTCCTTTAAAAAGCTAAAAAGCCAATTGGGCAAACACTTTGCAAGCCAACAAAACACATTTTCTGAAAGCCATTTAAAACGCCAAAAAGTCAATTGGGCAAACACTTTGCAAGCCAACAAAACACATTTGCTGAAAGCCCTTTGAAAAGCCAAAAAGCCAATTGGGCAAACACTTTGCATGCAACAAACACATTTTCTGAAAACCACATCCCAGGGACTCACCGTGGAGTAGACGTGCATTCAGTGTTATTTGCAGCTTAAAGAGCCGTGACCCTCTCGCTTCCTCCGTCTGGCAGAGACTGAGTGAGCCACGACACTTCTGGGTTTAATAGTCCCTCCCCCTGCCGCCAGCAGGGGCAGCAGAGAGAATGGTGACATTTTATAAAACATTAATATCTCTCTGATTTTTCATCGATGGGAAAAATCCTCCAGTCGAGTCGAGCGGAGGGGGGCTCTGAGCGAGGCGGCCAAAAATGACGGCTGTAAGTGGTGGCGTTCTCTCAGAAATCACAAAACAGTAAGTCAAATGCAGTCAAGATCTTAGTTTTAGTAATATAGATGTGTGGAAAGGAACAGCCGATGCTGGTTCAAACGAAAGGCAGACACAAAAAGCTGGAGACAGACACAAAATGCTGCAGTAACTCAGTGGCTAAGACACCATCTCTAAAGAAAAGGAATAGGTAACGATTTGGGTAGAGATCCTTCTTCAGACTGAGAGTCAGGGAAGGGAAAGAAGTGATATAGATGGTGATATAGAGAGATAGAGAGGTTATTACCTTACAGGTTATTAGCGCCCAGGTCATGACTCGTATTGCCGACCTATCCCTGCACTAATTGACATGTTGGCCTTTATCTGTCATGGCATTGAGTATAGGAGTAGGGACATTACGTTGCAGTTGTACGTAATATTGTTGAGGCCACACATAGAGTGTAGTGTAGAATTTTAGTTATCCTGCGATAAGAAATACATCATCAAGCTGGAAAGAATGAGAAGTTTTAGGAGAATATTCCCAGATGAGGATTTTATTTCTTGGAGTGTAGGAGACTGATGGGTGACTTTATGGAAATGTATAAAACCATGAGGGATAAGATGAATGCACATAGTACATTTCCCAGAGAAAAATAATCAAAAATTAGAAGGGACAGGTTCAAAGTTAGAAAGAAAAGATGGGACCTGAGGGGCAACATCTTTACACAGAGGGTAGTGTGTATATGAAGATCTCCCAGAGGATGTGGTTGAGCCAGATATAGTAACATCACTTAAGAGACATTTGGATAGATGCATGGATAGCAGAGATTTATAGGGAAGATAGACACAAAATGCTGGAGTAACTCAGCGGAACAGGCTGAAGGGCCCATTTCCATTCTTTATAAATCTATGACTTACAGTACCCTTAAAGATATTCGCCACTAAAATGCAGCATTAGTGGAAGAATGTGTACTGAGTATTTGCTTTTCAATAAATCCTTATGATTGTAAAGGTGGCTTAGCAAATGAGAGAGTGCTTCTCTGACTGGGATCTCAGCAGTTTGATGTGATGTTTGAGGTGGAGAATGGGAGATATATCATTTACCAAGTCAGGTCAAAATCAATCTTATTATCCTATGTCCAAGTACGATGATGCACAAGTGCAATGTAAATAGATAGATAGATAGATAGATAAATACTTTATTAATCCCCTTATTCTCGGGAAATTCTGATGTCCTTGCAGCACACTAATAAAAATACAACACAGTATTCATAAAGAAATTCAACACCAAAACATCCCCCCACAGTGATTCCCACTGTGGGGGAAGGCACAAAGTCCAGTCCCCATCCTCTTGTCCACCCATAGTCGGGCCTATTGAGGCCTCCACAGTCGCCGCCACGGCGCCCGATGTTCTCGCCGGGTGATGGTACTCCGGCGTCGGGAGAACCCCCAGCAGCTTGGGGTGCCAGGAACAAATCCACAAGCACATGGTTTCAGACAACACAAAAACATAAATTTATACATGAATTGCACATAAATTCGACAAAAAGACTGCATGATAAAAAAACAAACAAAAATAAGAGAGACTTGGTGTGCCTATGAACTACAAATGGCAAGAGGAGGCCTGTGAGAGTTACGGTTATGGGGAGAAGGCAAGAGAATGGGGTTAGGAGGGAGAGATAGATTAGGCATGGTTGAATGATGGAATAGACTTGATGGGCTGAATGGACTAATTCTGCTCATATTACATGACCATGAGCCTTTGAAATTTAAAATATGCCAAGATTAATGCTTTGTGACTTCAAACTGAACCTCTTTTATTCTGTCTTCAACCAGATGAAACTCTACCCTTTAGATCTGAGCTCACACATAGACACCCGTCCACCATGACAGCCATTTCCCCACTGGCTCTATTATGCTCCTCGCTGTCTGAGTCTTCACCACGGCTCACTCTATTCAAAGCACAGATTACCCACACACAATTGCAGCAATTGAACCATGACAACCATATCATTATCACACCAGGAAATTAACTTTCCCCTCTGTTTTCCAGGATAAAGGGCCCTGCGACTCAAGCCTGTCTACACAAACTGGAGGAAAACCATTCCAATCCCAGTGTCAGTCGAGCTAATGGAGAAGGTCCTTTGCCTGGTGGACATTGGGGTCTCAGAGACTGTGATAACTACTAGAGTGGCACAGGCAGCATCTCTGGAGAGAAGGAATAGATGGTGTTTTGAGTCAAGACCCTTCTTCAAACTGAGAAGTTTCTCCAGAGATGCTGCCTGTCCCGCTGAATTACTCCAGCTTTTTGTGTCTATCTTCAGTTTAAACCAGCATCTGCAGTTCCTGCCTACACATACAGTAGCCACTAGAGTAATAGCTATTGAATGTATGAAAAATGTTACCAGGCTTTTATAATGTCACTTTCCATAATAGCAATTAATATTATATCTACCTGTACAATATATATTCCTACATCTTCTGATTGCTCCACCTCACCACTGCCTCACTCTTCCTTTGGCTTTATTTTTGCCTTAAGAGATAATGCCCACCCTGCCCCACCTCTGTAAGAGCAGCATTCTACAGAGAAGGAGCATGATAGCACTTCATCGTGTCTGACAGCACAGAATATCAGTCAAAATACTGTAATTCTAAGATCCAAACAGTCTAGAGGTGCCGTAGCTTCACATGGAGCTACACGTGCCTCTAGAGATCAACAGAAAAGGAGAGGGAAGCTACAATGGGCAGCAGTTGCAATTCAGTCTTATCCCAGAGGGTTTGGATGAGGGCTGCCACATCAAGTACATCTGGGACCACCAATGTGGATGCACATGGAATTGATCGACACATTGCCTGGCCTGTATCGCAAAATGCAAGAAATGTCAAGAACAAGATTGTGTTCATATCTTCAATGGCATGGGATTTAATGGCTAGAAGACTTTAGACTTTAGACTTTCGAGACACAGCGGGTAAACAGGCCCTTCGACATACCGAGTCTGCGCTGACCAGCAATCACCCTAAGACTATCCTGCACGCTAGGGACAATTTTACTATTTGTTTTTACTGACACAAATTAACCTACAAACCTGTACGTCTTTAGAGTGAGGGAAGAAACCAGAGCACCCGGAGAAAACCCACATGGTCACGAAGAACATATAAACTCCATGCAGACAGCACCCATAATCAAGATCGAACCTGGATGTTTTCCGCTGTAAGTCAGTAACTCTACCGCTGCACCACTGTGCCGCCCTGGCATCAATTCCAATAAGGAGGTAGAGTACACCTCAGTGCCGGGTGATGTCAGTACTGTCTGCTTCCAAGTAGGCACGGACAGAGACCAACCTTGTCCGTATGCCTACCACATATGTGTTATCATGTGCATTGGTGCATGCCTGGAGACTTAAATGGCTGCAGTACAGTTTGAGTCAAATTAGAAACCCATCATAAAGGTCATAACAGAGTCTCATAGCACATTAACAGGCCCTTTGGGTCCACCATGGCCATGCCAACCAAGATGCCCCATCTACACTTGCCATCAAATGGCCCATATCCCTCTAAACCCTTCCCTATCCTGTCCTTCCACATTGACTGCAACTGTCCACCATCTCATGCACCCAACCTCCCAGCCCCTACTATGGCCCTAAACTGTGTGCCTCACAGTCAGCTGGCCCTGGCTGCAGCTTTGGAGACACTCCAGTCATGAGCTTGTCCTTCCGTGTCCTAAACTGCTTTGTAGTCGTTCATCACTGCTACCGGTAGTTCACCATTGAAAAGCAGCACCATGCTGACAGTCACAATGGGGGACACTGTGTAGAAGTAGTAGGTCCTACAAACACAGTTGTGAACCCATCGGAAAGGGAAGACAAGGTTAATTAGGCTATATCATGGTATTGTCATTGATGTTGCGGGGATTAAGTTCATTACAATCTTTTGTTTAAATCAGTAATACAACTACTTTCAGTGCAATATGCAGATGAGGTGACAAAGGAACCATTGAATTGATGGGGCAGTGCATTCTGCAAAGGTCATTGTTGGTGTAATCTTTATTGTTCATGTTTTTATTGAATGCGTTTGAAAGAGCGGACTGATCATAGACGGGACCCTATGATTTAATTTGTGCACATTCCTGAGGCTCAAGAAGATGGTAGTTTTGTAGGGGTAAAACAAATTTCTGGCAGATGTATGCAAGGAAAATAGTGCCGGGGAGCAATACTGTTGCCATTTACATGTTCTTTTTGTTCTCAGCATTGATGTAATTTCATTTTTCCCTTCCTACTACCACTTGGAAATAATGCGTGCAGTAGGGTCTTCCTCTGGATCTGATTCCAAGAGGAAACTTTGCTGGAAAATCATCTGCAAATTATAATTGCGGTAAATTATAACAGCGGTAAAACAACTGTCCCAGCTCCTGAGTCATGGCTTCAGTCATGTCCATGCAGAATTTGTGCATTCTCCCTATGACGGTGTGGGTTTCCTTTGGGTGCTCTGCTCTGGTTTTCTCTCACATTTTAGAGATGTGCAGGTTTGTAGGTTAATTGACGTCTGCAAATTGTCCGTTAGTGGCTCAGCCACTACAGAAGATCAAGGCAGTTGGACAGTTAGGGCCATCTGCTTGCCCGACATATGCTGAGAATTGAGACTTAATGAATGCTTAGCTAAGTTTGCGTATGAAATTGTGAGCGATTTCTCAGCTGGAAGCTGAACATTTTCACTGCTATGGGCAGCCTCCAGAGATTTTGCCCAACCTGTGAAGTTCCTCCAGTAGTTTGCTTCTTGCTCCAGATTCCAGCATCTACAGGCCTTTGCATCAGCCTTTTTGCTCTGCTTTCAGCTCTTTAACAGGCAGTCATGTAGATGTGGTCAGTTTATTGGTTTATGCTGCGGCACGGTGGTGCAATGGTAGAGTTGCTGCCTTACAGCGCTTGAGATCCGGGTTCAATCCTGACTGCAGGTGCTATCTGTATGGAGTTTGTACGTTCTCCTCGTGACCCAGTGGGTTTTCTACGGTTTCCTCCCATATTACAAAAACCTTCAGATTTGTAGGTTAATTGGCTTCGGTAAAACTGTAAATTGCCCCTAGTATATTTGATAGTGCTACTGTATGGGGTGATCACTGGTCGGCACAGACTTGGTGGGCTGAAGGGTCTGTTTCCATGCTGTATCTCTAAACTGAACTAATTTGCTCATATCCCTCTAAACATTTCATATCCATGTTTATGTGCAAAAATATTTTAAATGTTGGTATAGTACATGTATCAACTACCTCCTCTGGCACAAAAAGCTGGAGTAATTCAGTGGGTCAGACAGCATCTCTGGAGAAAAGGAATAGGTGACGTTTTGGGTCATCTATTCCTTTTCTCCAGAGATGCTGTCTGACCCGCTGAGTTACTCCAGCTTTTTGCGTCTATCTTTGGTTTAAACCAGCATCTGCAGTTCCCTCTCTCTCCATCCCTCCTCCTTCACCAGTTCTCTGACCAGTCTGAATGTCCCCGATTAAATGTTATCTCTGTTTGCTTTGTTGTCAATGTCGGTGGGGGCGCTGTGAGATGGCTGCTCTGCCAGCAGTGTGTTAGTCATTTCTACTTTTTTTGTATTTTTTAGTATGTCCAAATGTTTGTTTCAGTGTCTCTCGGTATGTCTTGTGGTGAGGGGGGTAAGAGGGGAACTGCTTTCGGTCGCCTCCTCCAGAGAGAGGCGACTTTTTCCATGTCGCCTCCCTCGCGGCCTAACATCAAGGAGTCCGGAGTCGGGCCCTGGAGCTTCAGTAGCGAGCGCAGCGTGGATTTTATCCGATCGCTGGCCGACTGTTCAGCCTGAAGCACTGTGGTTCTAGCCACGGGTGTGGCGTCCAGAGCCTGGGATCCCTCGTTGGGGATCCCCGGGTGAGAAGAGCTCCGACCGCCGGCCCGCGGCCTACAACATCTTGAAGCCGTGGTCTGCGGAGCTTCTAGCCGCGGGCGCGGTGTGGACTTACCAACCGGAGCTGGATCCCACGCCGGGGATCTCTGGAGAAGAGCTCCGACTGTCGGCCTGCGGCCTACATCATCTTGAAGCCGCGGTCTCCAGTTGGGAAGCACCGATTTGGGACTTACCATCCCGACTAGAGGGCCTGTACATCTGGCCACCCGTAGAGGCAACTGCGGAGGTTTATGGCCCCGACCACGGGGGAACAATGGAGGAGGAACTGACTGTACTTTGTGCCTTCCACTACAGTGAAGAATGCTATGGTGGATGTTTGTGTTAAATTTTATATTAAATGTTTGTGTATTGTGTGTTCTTTTGATTGTACCGCTGCTGGAAAGTTCATTTCACTGCACTTTATTGTGTATGTGATGAATAAATCTGATTGATTGAGTGATTGATTGATTGATACTCCTAGCGAACAATGATCTATTCTACATTTTCCTTGACCTTTATCTCTTTTGATGTCTCGTTTTCACACCTTACCCTTCATTATCTCTGTGTTGCCCATTCCCCTGACTCTCAGTCTGAAGAAGATTCTCGACCCGAAATGTCACCCATTCCTTCTATCCAAAAATGCTACCCCGCTGAGTTACTCCAGCATTTTGTGTCTATCTGCAGTTCTTTCCTCAAACTCCTTAGGCAGCTCATTCCATATAGCCTTATTTAGCCATATAACATGAAAATGTTCGAGTTCTACTTTTTTTTTGTAAACCAAAATTTGCGATTGCTGTGACTACATAAATACATGTTGGCAGTGCAAGAGAGCTGTGATGCACTTGAAAAGGATGCTTTCTAATTGTGGAAATGAATGTGTCTTTAGAGACATGCCAAATTTGCTTAACCTTCTGTAGTACAAGAGTCATTGGGGTGATTTCTTGGCCATGGCATCAATATGGTTGGGCCAGGACAAATTGTTGGTGACATTTACACCTAGAAACTTGAAACTCTCGAACATCTCCACTTCAGCACCAAAGATACAAACTGAGCCGTGTACTTCACCCCATTCCCTGCAGCCGATAACCTTACTTCTTCATTCGGCTGACATTGTGGTAGAGGTTTATTGTCTTGACACCATGTTACTAAACTCTCCTGTATTCTGCTACACCATTATTTATGTTCTGGTCTACTATATCTTTTCCCCCAAACTGCACCCCATATCTTGACAAATACTAGGGCCATGCAGCTGCTGAATCTATTGTGATATTAGCTGACAGAAACATGGTCTTAAAGCCTTTCAGGCTTGTTAAGGCAATGAGCAGCCAAGCCAAACAGCCCAGGGACATCCCAGAATCAAGCTCTGGCCTTCTGTTGACACTGTCCACTCCAAAATGATCCACAAAGCCGCAGCTGTCTATCCGCACTAAAATCTGACACAGGTGAACTCCGAACTCCGACAGAGTTTGCAATTGTATGGGTTCATCCATTATTAGTTTCACTCATCTTGCTTTACTTCCTCAGGCTTGAAGGTGATATGATATTCCCTTGAACTCAGTCCACTTAGCAAACCTGTGCATCAATACAGACAGGATTTTCTGAATTGCAGAAGACTTAAACCTATAAAAGACATTTTAAAATTCCCTGAGGTAATGCAGTTGATTAGACAGAGGTAAGTTCATTAGGAATCTTCTGAAGAAACACTGTCAAACACCCTGAAGAAATTGTACGACTTGTGCCATTAATTATCTTGATAAAATCTTAGATTGATATGAAAATAATTTCTGATAAATATTAGTCCGGATTCCACAGAAAAATAGGCTATGGTTTTAATATATTCTTAGAAAGGAAATTTGCTTTGTTATAGTGTTTTACCGAGAAGGTTGGCACCCTCTTGTCTGTAAAGGTTTTTCTACAGTATTAGATTGAAATCTATAATTTATAGTAGACATAATTTGATGACAATGTTTTGTTAAATAAAATACCCAACTGAAAGGCAGACAATCACCAGGGTTAGGAAATGTAAAAAAGAGATAAATCAACCAATGGTGATGTGGTGATATCAAACTTCACTTTTATAATCCAAAAGGGAATTAAGGCTGAAGAAGTGTAGTAAAGAACTGCAGATGCTGGTTTAAATTGAAGGTGGACACAACATGCTGGAGTAACTCAGTGGGTCAGGCAGCATCTCTGGAGAGAAGTAATGGGTGATGTTTCGGGTCGAGACCCTTCTTCAGGCCGAAGTAGATTTGGAGTTCCACAGGCTTAAGGTGCTGTAAACATTTGGGCTGGATCATGCTAAACCACTGAATGATCATCATGAACTCCTTGTGCCTGGACTTACCTGGACTGAAAGTGGGGAGGGCATGATGCAGTTATATAAAACGTTGGTGAGGCCGCATTTAATTTAGTTTTAGTTTTGGGCACCATATTACAGGAAAGATGTCAAGCTGGAAAGGGTGCAGAGAAAATTTATGAGGATGTTGCCTGGACTGAAGGCCCTGAGCTACATGGAGAGGTTGAGCAGGCTAGGACTATATTCCCTGGATGAAAGGTGATTGTATAGAGGTGTATAAAATCATGAGAGGAATAGATCAGGTAAATGCACAGAGTCTCTTGCCCAGAGTAGGGGAATCGAAAACCAGAGGCCATAGGTTTAAGGTGAGGGGGGAAAGATTTCATAGGAATCTGAGGGGTAACTTTTTCACAAAAAGGGTGGTGGGTGTATCGAACGAGCTATCGAAGGAGATAGTTGAGGCAGGTGCTACCATAACATTTAAGAAATATTTGGACAGGTACATGGATAGTCAAGTCAAGTCACATTTATTTATATAGCACATTTAAAAAACAACTCTCGTTGGCCAAAGTGCTTTACATTTGTTATAAGAATAGTATAAACAAACAAACTACATACATATATACATATAGCCCTCGCTCAGTGGATGTCAGGAAAGGCATGGGAGTATAGATAAGTTTTTAGTCTTGACTTAAAGGAGTAGATGGAGGGGGCAGTTCTGGTGGGAAGGGGGATGCTGTTCCACAGTTTAGGAGCTGCAACCGCAAAGGCGAGGTCGCCCCTAAGCTTATGCCTAGACCGCGGGATATTCAGCAGCCCCAAGTCGGCCGATCTGAGGGACCTGGAGGTGGAGTGGTGGGTGAGAAGACTTTTAATGTAGGAGGGGGCAAGCCCATTGAGGGCTTTGTAGACATAGAGGAGGGTCTTGAAATATATACGGAGCCGCACAGGGAGCCAGTGGAGAGAGGAGTCATGAACACACTGTGTCTTTACTACTATTTATTGATAATACACAACCGTTGCTGCCCTAGCTGTACGTGGTCTGTCACAGGAACTAGAGAGAGATCACTGGGTGGGGAGGTTGCAATTATACTTCTGATATGGGGAGTGGTTAGTAGTGGTGAGGTCACTATATTAAAGGTACATGCACATGTCATCTACATCCTTCCCCTTGGAAACAAAAAGCAATACAGTAGTGACGGGGCGACCACGTCTCATACGCTATGAGCAGGTAAGCAAACAGTTAAACAAACAGTTGAGCAAGCAGCTAAGCAAATTCACCATAGCGGACAGGCGGCTTAACCAGCTGCCCGGACCGGGTACGCAGATCGCCATCTCCCCCCTCTGCAGGAAGAGCAGGGGCCGGAGCGGGAGCGGGTGACCGAACCGGGGACCCTGGAGGAGAAAGAGGTGGCGGAGGCCGAGGGGGGGATGCAGGCGCATCAGCGGGTGGACGGGCAGGCGAACGAGGGCTGGCAGGTAGAGAGCGGGGCTGGAAGAGCTGAGATGGCAGGGTCCGAGGCATGCGTGGGGCGGCAGGCAGTGTGGCGGACAACGGAGGGGAGAAAGGGTCGGCAGGCGGTGGTGGGGGCTCGTTGACAAGCCGCAGATGTTGGCAGGACCGGCGGTAGATGGTACCGTCGTGGTCGACTAGGTAGGACCGCGGCGAACCAGCATTACCGACGACGGTGGCAAGCTTGGAGTGACCGGAGGGGGACTGCATCCGGACGACTTGACCGGGGAACAGAAGCGGGAGGGGACGGCAGGACTTGTTGTGGGAACATTTTGCACCTCGTGCTTGAGGGCAATGCGCTCCTGGACAGCAGCGGGCTGGAGAACAGAGGGCACGAGGGACCGCTGGGTCACAGGGAGTGGAGGTCTCGTAGTGCGAGACATCAGCCGCTGTGCTGGCGAGCCCAAGGCAGGGTCGCGGGAGATGTTTCGAAGATTGAGGAGGGCCAGGTAAAAGTCGGAGTTGGACAGTTTGCAATGCTCCAGCAAGTCCTTAGCACTGCGGACAGCGCGCTCCGCCAGGCCGTTGCTCTGCGGGTACTCTGGACTGCTGGTGTAGTGTCGGAAGTTCCTGCTGGCATCGAAATGACACCATGTAAAGAGGAGTCATGAACACACTGTGTCTTTACTACTATTTATTGATAATACACAACCGTTGCTGCCCTAGCTGTACGTGGTCTGTCACAGGATCAATGGGTGGGGAGGTTGCAATTATACTTCTGATATGGGGAGTGGTTAGTAGTGGTGAGGTCACTATATTAAAGGTACATGCACATGTCATCTACACTTTTTCCTTGATGTGGTCCCTTTTTCGGGTGCCCGTCAGGATAGGAGAGGTTTACAAGGATATGGGCCAAATGCAGGCAGGTGGGACGAGTGCAGATCGGACATATTGGCTGGTGTTGGCATGTTGAGTTGAGGGGCCCATTTCCACACTGTATGACTCTATGGAGGACCTGGCTTGTTGGCTTGGTTTGAATGGTAAAGGCAAATCTGGCAGCTAACGGACAGGTCACACTGACAAGCGGTACCTGACAACCTGCAGGGCTGGTGAGTAGCATTGACTCCAGGGACACTTAAAAGTAATTGAACAAAGTAAAAATAAATTTAAAAAAATAAAGTTAACTGAGAGCTCTTAGAAATAACCAGACGCATTAATTTTTTCAGCAAAATTACATTAAAATAATAGTTTGGTTTTCCTTTCTCTTCCTAACCTGTGGACTTTGAATCTCCATTGATATGGATTTTAAGATCCGGAGCTATGCATGATTCTGCACAGAATCCGACTGGCAAAATCCCAGAGTAATGCTGGGGAATTTCAGCTGAATTCCACAGAATAAAGTGATGGTTGGACTGACAAATTCATGGAAGTCTGAAACTTACTTCAATCTGAATGGTTGAATATTCTAGCACGATTCAGCTGATTACGTTAGTGGAGAGAAAAGTGAACATATTTTGTTTTAAAGGTGGAAAGTTTAAAAAAAATGTTACCATGAACACTTATCAACTCAACTTGGCTGCAGAGTAGATTGTGATGTTTCAGTACCAACCTCACAAATATTGTCTTGATCCCAGTTCCTTGATAACACCATTACCTCCAGGTTATCCTCTATATTATGAACACTCCTGAAATGGAAAGGAACTAACATTCTTTTAAGATCATTCAATGAATATCTAGGAACTCCGTAGCCAACAACAGTATTTCAAGAGGACATATCACCACCACATTCACAGGCAGGTAGGATAAGCTGTTACCAGGCAACTGAACCATCCTACCACCAACTAGAGCAGAAAGCAGTCCTGATCTACTATCAACCTCATTGGAGACCCTCGGACCCTCGTTAAACAAACTTTACTGGACTTTATCTTACACTAAATGTTATTCACTTTATCATGTATCTGTACACTGTGGATGGCTCAATTGTAACCATGTACTGTCTTTCCATTGACTGATCAGAACACATCTAAAGCTTTTCACTGTGCCTTGATACACTTGCCAATAAAACAAACTAAACTAAAGTGAGTCAACAAATGGTGATCTAACCGTATCCTCAATGATAAATTAAAAAAAAATCTGTGTCCTTCTGTTCTCTTATAGAGATTCCATCTAAAGCAATTACTTAAAAATTATATTTAATAGAATAATATCCCACTTTAGAATTGTAACTGAAAATCTACAGTGCAATTAGAAAATCTATTTTAAGATAAGAAAACTATAGTTCTTATTATGTGCATTCCACCAATTACAACAGCTGATCCGTTGTGACTATACCATCACTCATCCCCACTGAAAGCATCAGAGTCCTCGCTGTTGGAATAAAATTTAGGGTTTCCTTTTGTGAATGGCTAGTCCTTGCAGTGTCGCTGCTTTGCGGATCAGGAGCATACAGAGAAGCTAACTTGGCAGCCATCCCACTGAGTTGTGCCATCAGTCTTATTCAGGTTGTTAGTGGATGCCTTGAACAGCATGGAGGGAGAGAGCTCTTCCCAGACAACTTTCTCCCACACTTTTAGGTGAATCATTCAGACAAGAAAACTCCTCTCCAGTGAGGGCCTGACTATGAGCCGAGACAGATTTGATGCCGGGTGATACATTTGAGTAGCCAACACGAGCTGCATGTTTTGCACAGTTTTGACTTGACACTTATAGTTCAAGCCCTTGATGAATAAACATTCAATGCTGTTAACCGCTCTATCTGTTTGAACAAGCAATGAGGCAGAAACTCATCTTGGACAATAATGGATAGGTAGGAAATTTCAATATTTTCAACCAGAAATGTTACCCAGTGGCAGGGATTGAGAGGCAATTTTACACTGGAGGCCACTGAGTGTGTGTGTTCTGGCCTCTGTGGCCCCAGGGGATGGGAATGAGAGAAACCTCTCCTCCTGCCTGCCCGCCCAGCGGCTCAGCTTGTGTAAATACCCATCAGAGTCAATGGAAAACCAGCTCAATATTTGCTTTCATCCATTTTGCATCACACAGAGTCCCTGGCCCCCACCATGCTGAACTCAAAAAACATTCACCCAATGCTTTAATTGCTACATTTCCATCTGATCAAGAACAAGTCAGTAAAAGGCTGTGAGTGAAATCAGCCTTCCAGGTGAAAACATAGGGGAGTGTTGATGGTGAGATGTGTGGCATGGTGGAGGATAGAATGACATGAATAGTACAGGGAATCAGCTTACTCCAGAGAATTGATTAACAACCTAATCTTTTCATTACATACAGTACGTGTGGAGGCTACAGAAAGGTAGTTGATACTTGGTGTAAAGCATTTTAAGAAGATGATTTGTTTTACCTTGAAGGAGCAACTGGTGTCATTGCACTTTTCGAGGTACATGCATGGTTTGTATAAGGTCATTGCTCAGACCATGCCTAGTGCCGTTTTCTTGCTGCGCATTATGGCCAGCACCGATTCATGTTCATAAGTTCTATGAGTAGAATTAGGCCATTCAGTCTCTCTTTCACACTCAACCCCATTCTCCTGCCTTCTCCCCATACCCCTGACACCCATACTAATCAAATTGACAGTAATTGCCTAACACTTGAGAGGATGATGTTGCATTTGAAATGGGGACACAAGAGTCTGCAAATGCTGTGATCTGGATCAACAACCAGACTGATTCCTGGGATGTCAGGACTTTCATATGAAGAAAGACTGGATAGACTCGGCTTGTACTCGCTAGAATTTAGAAGATTGAGGGCGGATCTTATAGAAACTTACAAAATTCTTAAGGGGTTGGACAGGCTAGATGCAGGAAGATTGTTCCCAATGTTGGGGAAGTCCAGAACAAGGGGTCACAGTTTAAGGATAAAGGGGAAATCTTTTAGGACTGAGATGAGAAAAACATTTTTTACACAGGGAGTGGTGAATCTCTGGAATTCTCTGCCACAGAATGTAGTTGAGGCCAGTTCATTGGCTATATTTAAGAGGGAGTTAGATGTGGCCCTTGTGGCTAAAGGGATCAGGGGGTATGGGGAGAAAGCAGGTACAGGATACTGAGTTGGATGATCAGCCATGATCATATTGAATGGCGGTGCAGGCTTGGAGGGCCGAATAGAAACATAGAAACATAGAAAATAGGTGCAGGAGTAGGCCATTCGGCCCTTCGAGCCTGCAGAATGGTCTACTCCTGCACCTATTTTCTATGTCTATGTTTCTATGTAACAAACAATCTGATCTGGAGGAACTCAATGTCAGGCAGCATCTATGGAGGGAAATGGTCAGATAATGTTTCCAGGCCGGGACTCTTTATCTCAACTGAAAGATTAAAGTGGAGCTGTTCCATTTAAAGAGGTAAAGTGGTAGGGTTGGGCAAGACTGACAAGCAACAAAAGGCGTGTAGGAAGGAAATGCAGATGCTGGTTTACACCTAAAATAGATACAAAAAGCTGGAGTAACTCAGTAGGTCAGGCAGCATCTCTGCAGAAAAGGAATATGTGACGTTTTGGGTCAGGACCCTTTCAAAGAGCAACAAAAGGCAATAGGTTTTAGGCAATGGAGCAACAAACAATCTGCTGGAGGAACTCAGCAGGTCAGGCAACATCTCTGTCGGCACATATGAATATTTATATGCTATTTCCCTTCACAGATGCTACCTGACCCATTGGGTTCTTCCAGCAGATTGGCTGTTGCTTCAGATACCAGCACCTACAGTCTCTTATCTACGAGCAGAAGAAGAGTCCTGACCCAAAACGTAGTCTAACCATTCCCTCCATTCCCTCCACAGATGGTACCTGCTCGACTGGGTTCTTCCAGCCCAGATTAAGGGACCTGATCCGCTGGGTTCGTCCAGCCCAGATGAAGGGACCTGATACAAAATGTATCAAATATCCAGCAAATATGTTGTTACTAAATTTGAAACAATTTTCCTCATAATCATCTCATAATATAAGGATGTTTTAATTACCAAAAATAAACTTTATTCAGCATACAAATATTTAGAAAAGAATTCTGTGCAAACACTCTCCAGACATTCTCAGCGTCTACAAGTTCATTAGTGTCATACTCAGTAGTGTTTGCACTTATCTTTAAATAAAACATCTTTGCTACTCATGTTGCCACCTGGGATGTTATTCCTTCCCTTGTTTGAGGAATATACTCTGTCCCTCATTGTTCAGCAGCGGGATCCTAGGCAATGGACCTCCCCCACAGATCTTGGTGTTGGCTGCACCAATCCTCAGTGAGTCCTTCAGCATGTTTTCCTGCAGTCTGGAATGGGCCAGTCGTCAACATTCCCTGACAGACATCTTGATGTGCTGGGAGGCTAACACGTTGCGGGCAGACCAAAGAGCGTCTTTCACCCAGATGATGATCTTCCAGTAGCACTTGATGTTCATCTCCGAATGTGTCCCTGGGAATACCTCATAAATCAGTGAGTCCTCAGTTACGGTGCTCGGGGTGAACTGTGACAAAGACCCATGCATCATTCTCCAGACCCTCTTCCCAACTCCACACACTGCAAAGAGGTGAGCAACTGTCTCCTCCGTGACAGTCCTCCCGAGAGAAGCATGCATCGGTAGTAAGATTCCAATAGTACAAGCAGGATCTGACTGGGAGGGCCCCTATCACCACCAGCCATGCAAGGTCTTGATGCATGTTGATTGATAGCTCAGCAGGACAGACTGAAGAAGGGTTTCGGCCCGAAGCGTTGCCTATTTCCTTCGCTCTATAGATGCTGCCTCACCCGCTGAGTTTCTCCAGCATTTTTGTCTAACTTCGATTTTCCAGCATCAGCAGTTCTTTCTTGAACATATGTAGAGTAGGGTGACGTTTTGGGTCGAGACCCTTCCTCAGATTGAGAGTCAGGGAAGAAGGAAACTAGAGGCACGAAAAGGTACAAAACAAATCAAATGCATGTTGGCGAGTTCTGGTCTCCTTATGCAAGTAGTTAAACCCTGCAGAAATACAGAAGTTCTTGCCATCCATCTCGTTGTTGCACTACTCAAGAGAAGCGATGAAGCAGCTGCACTGAAGCAAGGTTGACCGCAGAAATGTTGGCACCTGGCACGATTTCTATCCACCGTTTACCCTTTTTAGGTTTCCTTCAGTGTAAAACGTATACTTGTAATGACAGAGAAAAGAAAATTGATCAAAGAATCACAAATGTGAAAATGCTGTGAGCATATTGAGGACTAATAATTTCAACAGATGAAGGTATGACCCTGGCTCACAGCCAATAAATTTACTAAACATTGGCATCCACACAACGGGCATATCAAACTAGTGTAAATGGTTAATGTTTAACTTCCCGTTTTCCATCACAAATCACACACCTTCTGACTGCTTTATGAAAAGCTCATTACCACCTAATTGAAAGTAACTGGAAACTAGTCCTCTCTGCGCAGGCATGCAGGGAACCAATGTTTACACAAATGTCTTGTGGCCAAAGGTGAAACTTATCTGGAAGTGCAATTTTTTCCCCCCCAGCTTTCCTCCCTGTAATTAAGTTTTAAGCTAATCAGTTCCCCTGGTTGCTCCTTTTATCGTGTAAGAATGTGGGAAATGCATTGTGCTTGAGAACAAGTACTTCAAGGTTCCTGTATGTGTGTTGCTCCTGCTCTCACTTTGGCCTCTTTTCTTTGGTTGATTACATGGAACTTCTTTCAACAGCAGTTCGATTCCCACTGCCCGTGTAGCATGATTTATGGAGGCTCGTAAGGGATCACGGTGTCATGTTCCTAGGGTTGTGAAAGGGCACCTTGAATAGGTGCCAACAACTTGCAGCAGTTGAACCAGAAGTGGTTTAGATGACTGACTTTTGTTGAAAGAAAACCATGTTTCATGAAAATAGATTTGGACTATCGTTTTTCATGGATGGCCCCATGTATCCTGCAAAGGGCAGCACCACTGTGCTCCTCCCACTAGCCTGTAACTAGGCACTTCATAATGTGCTGCACGGTGTCTCTGCAAAGATACTTTCCCTGACCCCCTTGAGCAATGCACCCCACACAAAAGGGCAAAACGGGGCTTTCATCTCATTTATATCGCTGCCATCATAACTAGGGCAAGTGTTTTGTCATCATCCATGCCCATTCAAATCTGAAAGACCTCTGTTAGTTTTTATAAATAGTGCATAAACGTGTTATTTGACCAGTAAATCTTGCGACACCCTCAATGAAAGTAGAATACACAGGACCGGTTGTGCTCCTCCTAAACACTTGTCCCAGTTGTAACTCACAAGTAACTGGACTCACAACCGACGCTTTAGTTTTCAAAATTGAAAAGTAATTTATTCCTATTTGGGCTATTGTGCAGAATAGGTGAGATTGGATAGCCCAGCCATTCACTCAGTACATGTGTAAGAAGGAATTGCAGGTGCGGGTTTACACTAAAGATCGATACAAAATGCTGGAGTAACTCTGCGGGTCAGGCGGCATCTCTGAAGAAAAGGAATAGGTGACGTTTCAGGTCGAAACTCTTCTTCAGACTGCATTTATTTTCTTTAGAGATGCTACCTGACCCGCCGAGTTACTCCAGCATTGTGTGTCTATTGCTCAGTATATGTTGCTCTCCAGTTTTGGTTTCATTGAAGTGAATGGAAAGGAAATAAGTGGCTGCCAACCAGATTTTGCCCGTATAACACGTTTACACACTAAAAGAAAATCTAACAGCTGCTATACTGGCAGGGATATGTAAGGTGAAAACTCTGCTTTGCCCTTTTTCTGTGGCGTGGGCTGTGCAAGGACGTCAGGAAAGTATCTGCCAAAAATTAGAATTCATCCTCTTTCAGTTTGAGATCTTGTTTGTCCTGATGCATGGTCGCGATCAGAATTGTCGAAAACCTCATTATCTCTGAAGATGCTGCGTGACCCATTGATTTCATTCAGCAATTTTATCTTCACTCCAGTTTTCAGATTCTAAATTTGTTTGTGCCTCCACTTCCTTGATATTGGGTCATCTATTGTCAATGCAGTTTCACTTACATTAAAATATATACTACGATCAGACAAAATTGCAATGAATAAAATTCCATGTAGCTGAAATTCGTAGCATTACATAATTGTGCAAGCCAAACTTTTCAGTTAAAGTAATAGAAACGTCACCTATCCATTTTCTCCAGAGATGTTGCACGCTCTGTTGAGTTACTCCAACATTTTCTGTCTATCTTGAATATACTTGTCGTGTCTTGTTCATAATAAGTTCATAAGTTCATATGTCATAGGATTTGAATTACGCCATTTGGCCCATCGAGTCAACTCTGCCATTCAATCATGGCTGATCTATCTTTCCATCCCAACCCCATTCTTTGGCCTTCTCCCCATAACCCTTGACACCCTTACTAATCGAGAATCTGTCAATTTCCATGGCCGTCTGTGGCCATGAATTCCACAGATTCACCATTCTCTGACTAAAATAAATTCCTCCTCATCTCCATTCTTAAGGTATGTTCTTTTATCCTGAGGCCAAACTGAAGCAAAAATGCAAGATGAAAATATTGTCTTTACAAAATATTGTAGCGGCGCCTACTGGCGCACGCAGGTATCGAACCCGGCGTTCGGAAGCCGCGGTCACGTGACTCGGGAGGGGCTGCTTGTTTTCGCGCAGTTTTGTTTTCACGCGGCCGTTCAGTACTGACCACCAATGTGGCCAGACGTGTCGAGAGAGCCTGTTTACTGAAAAGTGAATTTTCGAATAAAGATTTGTGTAAAAGTTCACTTGTCGTTCTTGAGACCGCCAAAATGTATGAATTTAATGGAAGTTTTTTTTTATCACACATATTATTGTCAGAAAATATATTAGTCCAAATCAATTTTCATGAAATTTTCATTTAGTTTAAAGAAAGGTCCCTACTCGAAACATTACCTATCCATGTTCTGCAGAGATGCTGCCTGACCCATTGAGTTACTCCAGAACTTTGTGCCTTTTTCCCCATTTTCATGAAATATAGTTTTCTTTCAACAATAGTCAATGATCTAAACCATTTCTGGTTCAATTGCTGGAAGTCGTTGGCAAGATGAATTATTAAGACCAGAATATCATTGCCATCACTCCGAAAAGCAAGACCCTTGGAGACAACTAACTAAATAAATACTATTGGCTGTGAACTGAAAGTTGCTTTTCTTTCCGTGGTTGATTTGGAGAGATGGAATGTGAATAAATTCATCATGAGCTCAAATAAGCTATTGTAGATCTCAAATTTAACTGTGTTTATATTTCTAAGTCCAAGTTATGATGAGCTTTTTATAACGACCTCATAGAAAAATAACATTTTGGCTTGTCTTTTCAATGTTTTTGTAAGGTATTTTCCATCTTTATTTGTGTAGTAAATTTGGTATATCGATGCGTGAGTCAAAAGGTTCCAGGTTCACATCCACTGCCGAGACTTGAACACATTAGGTTGGCACTCCAGAGTCCTGTGTCATCAGAATCGATGTTTTTCTGCTGAAAGTTTATGCTCAGGTCCATTCTGCACTCTCAGTTGGACATAAAAACCTGTGGCACTCTGAACATAATAGTCAACCCCAGTGTTTTATTTAAACAATATTTACCCCCCCCCAAACGTTACTAAAACACATTGTTATTGCATTGTGGATTATGTAAGCATGCTGCTACCTGCAACACAGTCTTCAATCGAGAAGTATTTCATCTTGTAAAACGCTTTGGGATATTTAGGAACGGACATGTGGGGTGCACAAATTCCCCTGTTTCAGATGGAAGTTATTTGCTATTTAAAATTAATATATTAGATATTTGTAATAATTATCCATTCAACCATTACTTGTTTGTAATTGTTGTCCATTCATTTACCCACTACCCTCAAGTTTCAAGATTCAAGAGAGTTTATTGTCATGTGTCCCTGATAGGACAATGAAATTCTTGCTTTGCTTCAGCACAACAGAACATAGTAGGCATTGACTACAAAACAGATCAGTGTGTCCATATACCATTATATAAATATATACACACATGAATAAATAAACTGATAAAGTGCAAATAACAGATAATGGGCTATTAATGTTCAGAGTTTTGTCCGAGCCAAGTTTAATAGCCTGATGGCTGTGGGGAAGTAGCTATTCCTGAACCTGGTCGTTGAAATCTTCAGGCTCCTATATCTTCTACCTGAAGGTAGCAGGGAGATGAGTGTGTGGCCAGGATGGTGTGGGTCCTTGATGATACTGCCAGCCTTTTTGAGGCAGCGACTGCGATAAATCCCCTCGATGGAAGGGAGGTCAGAGCCGATGATAGACTGGGCAGTGTTTACTACTTTTTGTAGTCTTTTGCTCTCCAGGCGGTCAAATTGCCGAACCAAGCCATGATGCAACCGGTCAGCATGCTCTCTACTGTGCACTTGTAGAAGTTAGAGAGAGTCCTCCTTGACAAACCGACTCTCCGTAATCTTCTCAGGAAGTAGAGGCGCTGATGTGCTTGCTTAATAATTGCATCAGTGTTCTCCAACCAGGAAAGATCTTCAGAGATGTGCACACCCAGGAATTTGAAGCTCTTGACTCTTTCAACCATCGACCCGTTGATATAAATGGGACTGTGGGTCCGAATCCTACTCCTTCCAAAGTCCACAATCAGTTCCTTGGTTTTGCTGGTGTTGAGGGCCAGGTTATTGTGCTGGCACCATATGGACAGTCGCTCGATCTCTCTTCTATACTCTGACTCATCCCCATCATTGATACGTCCCACAACAGTGGTGTCGTCAGCGAACTTGATGATGGAGTTCGTACTATTACCGGCTACGCAGTCATGAGTATAGAGTGAGTACAGCAGGGGGCTGAGCACGCAGCGTTGAGGTGCTCCCATGCTGATTGCTATCAAATCTGATACATTTTCACCAATATGAACAGACTGTGGTCTTTGAATGAGGAAGTCGAGGATCCAATTGCAGAGGGATGCGCAGAGACCCAGTTCTGCGAGTTTGGTAACCAGCTTGGAGGGGATGATTGTATTAAATGCCGAGCTGTAATCAATGAATAACAGCCTGACATATGAGTTTTTGTTGTCCAAGTGATCCAGAGCGGAGTGGAGGGCCAGCGAGATCGCATCCACCGTTTATTTGTTGTGCCAGTAAGCAAACTGCAGTGGGTCCAGGTTTTTGTCGAGGTAGGAGTTGATTTGCGCCATGATCAACCTCTCAAAGCACTTCATCACCACAGGCGTTAGTGCCACTGGTCGATAGTCATTGAGGCACGTCACCTTACTTTTCTTGGGCACTGGTATAATTGATGCCCTTTTGAAGCAGGTGGGAACCTCAGACCTCAGAAGTGAGAAGTTGAAAATGTTCATAAAAACTCCAGCCAGAACACGCCCAGGTATACCATCAGGTCCAGGCCCTTTGGAGGTTCACCCCTCTGAAGGATTTCCTGACGTCGGTCTCTGTGACTGAGACTGAAATACCATCACAGCGAATGGGGGCTCGGGAAGGCACATCGGTGTTCTCCCTATCAAAGCGTGCATAAAACGCACTGAGCTCACCAGGGTGTGAGGTTTCGCCGACATTCGAGCTGCCTCCTGATTTCGCCTTGTAGGAGGTGATTGCATTCAGGCCCCGCCACAGCTGCCAAACATCTGTCTCATCCTCCAGTTTGGAGCAGAAGTCCCTTTTGGCCTTTTTGATGGCCTTATCAAGGTCGTATCTGGACTTCTTGTAGACCACTGTATCATCAGACATGAATGCCCGGTGTCTGATCTTCAGAAGAGTGCGGATCTCAAAGTTCATCCAAGGTTTCTGATTGGGAAACACTCGGAAGGTTTTTGTAGGGATGCAGTCCTCCACACATTTCTTAATGAAGTCTGTAACGACTGTTGCGTATTCGTCCGAGTCCGTTGCCGAGTCCTTGAACATTGCCCAGCCTACAGATTCCAAACAGTCCTGTAGTTGTTCTGGTGTTTGTTGACCACGTGTAATGTGGAATGTGGAACTCCATGTGGAAAATGTTGCACCTCAGGTTCCTATTAAATCTTTTCCCTTTCAACTTAAACCTATGCTTCTTGATTCCCCTACTCTGGGTAAAAGACTCTGAATGTTCACCCTATCTATCCCCTCAAGATCTTATACACCTCTATAAGATCACCCCTGAGCCTCATGCACTGCAATGAATAAAGTCCTAGCCTGCCCAACCTCTCCCTATGGCTCAAGCTTTTGAGTCCTGACAACATCCTACTTCAGAGGCATTTTACTACATGTGTCGGAAGGAACTGCAGATGCTGGTTTACATAGAAGATAGGCACTAAATGCTACAGTAACTCAGCGGGCCAGGCAGCATCTCTGGAAAGAAGGAACAGGTGACGTTTCGGGTTGAGACCCTTCTTCTGAAGAAGGAACCTGAAAAAGGGTCTCGACCTGAAACGTCACCATTCCTTCGATGCAGAGATGCTGCCTGTCCTGCTGAGTTACTCCAGCATTTTGTGTCTATCTTTGGCATTTTACTAAAGGTGTGCATCAATATGTAGTCTAGGTCATTGTCGCTTCTGAAAACTAAATGTCAGGGCGAGGGGCATATTTAGTGCTGAGTTATTGCTAAAATTGTAACAGTATGATATTATGCCCCATAAACAAACAATCCCCCAAAAGACCATCAAATTTCTAGCCTCTCAGGTCTACTAGTCAATTGTTTTTTTCAAAAAGAGTGTAAAATAGCTATTTGTAAGGGTAAAGAATTAAAATTATTTTTAAAAAGGTAAAAAATAAAAGAATCAAGGAAGTCATATGCGATTTTTTTTGTTTCTATTTAGGTATATTTTTTAAGAGTGTAATGTTTATGTCAAATGTTTTATTCAGGAAGAGTGTAAGGTAACCATTTGCAAGGGTAAAGAATTAAAATTATTTTTAAAAAGGTAAAAAATAAAAGAATCAAGGAAGCCATATGACATTTTTGGGGGTTTCTATTTAGGGATAGTTTGTGATAATGTAATGCTTAGACCAGCTTTCAACTATTGCAAAGTGACAGCACATTATTTTCACATTCTCAAAGTGCTTATCAACAAGTAATAGATAATGCTTGTACGAAAAAAGGGCCTTGACACAAATATCTCTGAGCACTTCTTTCACTGAGGAACGCTGAAGTATAATGAGTGTGGAGAGCTAATCATCTGATTTTATAGTGAAAATGACAAATGG
Source organism: Amblyraja radiata (assembly GCF_010909765.2). NCBI lineage: Eukaryota > Metazoa > Chordata > Chondrichthyes > Rajiformes > Rajidae > Amblyraja > Amblyraja radiata. Next base: position 76,928,495 of record NC_045960.1, on the reverse strand, counting down.
TGGGAAAGGTGTTTCACAGCAGTCACCTGGCAAATGTTACAGTGACATATCTCTTCAATGTTAGTCAATATTAAAAGGTAGCAGAAATGTATACTATTCAGGAGGGCACGTTATATTGCATTATAATTGTTTTTAATATCTTGACTCTTAAACAATAATGTAAGCATTTTAAGGATTCTAAATGGGTCTACAATTATGAATTTGAGCACAGAGTCATCATCATAACTGGATTGGAAGGGAAGTTAAGTCACAAGGGAGAGAAACATTTGGAATGCAAATTTGGAAGGCACTCTCTTTTAACTCTACAGTAGCTGACTGCAGAACACAAGATAGAAACCCAGGAATAGGTGTGGTTTGTCGGAAGGAACTGCAGATGCTGGTTAAAATGAAGACAGACATAAAAAGCTGGAGACAGACACGAAAGGCTGGAGTAACACAGTGGATCAGGCAGCATCTCTGGAGGAAACGAATAGGGGACAATGTCGAGTCGAGACCCTTCTTCAGGGTATGGTGTGTCAGGTCTCGTTTAAGGTAAAAAGACGGAGGAAAAATAATATTGATTAAAGGTGGAAGTAAGAAATCAAACTATAAATGCCAATATATTTCAATAATAATCATGGTCATCCTCTTTGGATTGTATTTGAGTCATTTTATATTTATTATATTTTAATATCGTTGAGCTCAGACGCCATTTCTTGTGATGGATACGAGCCAAACTCGTAAGCTCAGAAGCTGCTGAAGGACCTGTACAGCTGCCACTGCTGCTGGCTCTTTGAAAAATTCAGTAACGGCAACATGTTCCCTTTCAACTGGTAACTGGGTAACCTTGGCAGATAATAGCTTGAATCCAGGCACCAGTGCCAAGACCATGTCATATATAGTGCTTGCACACTGTGTGCCCAGCGTGCCTGAGATACCACCCAACGAGACCCAAAGGAGGAGGTGCCCGGACTTTGCGCCTGGTTCGAATCTGAGGTGTGTGAAAGACATCTCAATCAGCGGGGGATGATGCAGGCTTTCACTGCTGGTGCTCGTTGGGGTTTCTCATGCCACTGGATCGTGCATTCGACTGATCTTTTCATCTCTTCAAGGGGGCCTCCGAGACCCCAAGAATGCAGATGACAGGATTTGAAACCCAAGTGTGGATTTCCTTTGTTGGCAATGGCCTGTCATCAGTCAAATTCAGCATGTAGGTTAATAAGGCTTAAAAATAAAAGAACAGCTACAGTGTGACTGACAGCCTGGCAGCCCGAGTGGAGTAAGTTCCTTTCTCACCCACCATTCCGTTGAAGCAAAGAAGCGGGAGAAGTGTGAGTGGAATTGCTGAATGCCCAGCGTTCTTTCTGACAAGTCTTCAGACTGCTAAGAATATTTCAAATTGTTGAGGAATCTTCAAGCAGCACTTTCTGAAAATGTTCCATTGAAGTTGAACTCCTCACATTCACACATAATAAAATTATTTGTAATGTGATAATCTTTCCAGGTCCAGGATTGTATTTCTTTGAATGTTTTGAAGGCCAGGATACTTTGGAACAAACAATTCTTTAAATTCATTCATTAAAACCAACAAAACCCGGTAATCAATGTGTTAAAGAGATAAGATTACAGTTTAAGAATTTTTTTTTCCAGATTATCTATTTGCCAAATAATCAACAGATTGAATGCAGGACTCTATTCAGCAGAAGGGTTAAAGATTGCATAGAAGAAACTATGTGGGTACGACATTGTGTTCATATATTTTGCAGCAAATGTGTCATCATGGACCTTATGGAATAAACAGTGTATTAAATGAAAGACATAATCTTTCTGTTCCATGACCTCAGATTATTATTTGTGCTCTCGGACACAGGGTACTTGATATTACTCTGCAACATGTAGCAGTGAAAAGTACAAGCACTGGCCCCTTGACAAGGTATGAATTTTTAACCAATGCAAGATGCACTTTGACATGTTCCGATCCGGCAGAACCTCAAAGTCTGCCCTACAGCCAGTTCTGTAATCAAGAAACTTAAACGAAAGCTTACGAGTCAAGCTGCTTCATCAAGGACGAGGCAAACATCACCATTTGTATGCGCTAGGGCAGCTTTAGATTCTAAGAAGTACCATGCAGTTATGCCCTTCTTGCATTTTATAATAATCTTTTCATGAATACTGGAAGTGTCATTATCATTCTGATGTTAAGAGTGAAAACAAAAGGATAATCAGCTTCTGTAAAATTGCCCCGAGTGTAAAGGATAGTGCTAGTGTATGGGGTGATCGCTGGTCAGCGCACACTCGATGGGCTGAAGTGCCTGTTTCTACTCTGTATCTCTAAGATCTAAAGTAAAGTCAGAGAAAGAAAGAAGAGAAAGCATGTATGTGGCTGTACTCGCTGTATTTAGTATGCAATGTGGTCCTGTGGATGCATGTCGTGCTGCGTCACTTTTGTAATGTGGCAAATGTGTAGCAGCGTTGAATATTAGGTCACAATTAAACATGAATTAATCGGATCAGGCAAGAACTGTGGAGGGAATGGACAGGCGACATTTCAGCTCAGGACTCTTCTTCATATCGAAAGGTCCTGACAAGAAACGTCATCCGTCCAACTCCTCCACAGTGACTGCCTTACATGTTGACTTCTTCCAGGACTTTGTGTTTTGCTCAAGATTCCAGCATCTGCAGTTCCTTGTGTCACAATTGAGTATGTGACCAATCCATGAGTATTATGGGGATTTTAATGTGTTTAGCCCCTGTCCCACTTTCACGACCTAATTGGCGACCTCTGCCGAGTTTGCCCTTGACTCATATTTGCAGCATGGTTGCCACAAGGTCGTAGGAGGTCTTCGTAACTTTTCCTCATGCTCGTGAGTGGTCTCCGCGTACTCGTGGCCTCAAGTAGGTCGCGGCTTTTTTTCCAGCCTGATAAAAAATGTCCACGAGTAAAAAAAAGATCAGCATGGAAAAAAATCATACTTTTTACTCATAGGTAGGTCGTAGGTAAGTCGTAGTAGGTCGTGATGGTAGTGGTATGTAGTCGTAGATAGTCATAGGTGGTCATAGGTCGGTAACTGGCCCGAGAATAAAAATGCAAACATGACATCATTTTATCATGTGATCATTTTCCACTCATAGCTAGTCGTACTTGGTCTTAGGTGTGGAAGACTGAGGTCGAGGGGGGTCGTAGGAGGTTGTAGACATAGTCATGGGAAGTTTTAGACATAGTCGTAGGAGGTTTTAGACATAGTCGTAGGAGGTCGTAGACATAGTCATAGGAGGTCGTAGGAAGTAATTTACTTTGGCGAGTCAACACGACCTTGACATTTTTTTCAACTAGTCTAGGGTCTAAACACGTGGATTAGGTGGTCCAAGTGGGACAGGCCCTTAAGGGTTCAAATGGTCAAGAGCGAGAAACAGTTTTGTGACATATTGCGCGCATGGTTGCTGTCACTTCAGCAGCGGTTGGTTTTGTGTTGCCCTCAAAGGTTTCCAAACCCTAGTCGGGAGCTAGTTCATAGCACACGTTTTCTGTCCACGTTCCAGGATACATGGAAATGAAAGAAACATACATTGTATGAGATCCATTTGCCAGCTTTAATTTTGACTTTATACCATCCATTACATTTTCCTTGTAAATGTGAGGGACTTTGAGAGCCTTTTTTTACATGTGACATAAGTCTTATCTCATTATTATAATCTCATTATTTGGGAATTATAAAATGTGATTCTGGGACATTTGTGTGATTGTGCCATGAAGAGAATTGCAAAAGAGATAACTTAAACATCATTGGTGTCATCACACTGCAGAGAGGTAGCAATAGAGATAATGCAGAAAAGATTCACCAGCATGTTGCCTGGTGTGGAGGATGACAGGTATAATAGATTTTAATTTGGGTTTAGTTTAGTTTAGAGATACAGCGCCTTTTGGCCCATTGAGTCCGCACCGACCAGCGATTCCCGCACATTAACACTATCCTACACAGACTAGGGACAATTTACACTTATATCAAGCCAATTAACCTATGAACCTGTGCGTCTTTGGAGTGTGGGAGGAAACCGAAGATCTCGGAGAAAACCCACGAGGTCACGGGGAGATTGTACTCCATACAGACAGCACCCTTAGTCGGGATCAAACCCAGGTCTCTGGCACCGCAAGCACTGTAGGCAGCAACTCTAACGCTGCGTCACCGTGCCATTTTAAGCTGAATTAATTATCACTGGAAGGTAGGAGGCTAAGTTGTGAACTTACAATGGTTTATAAAATTAGGAGGGGCATAGATCGGATAGACAGAGAAGTATTTTTTTCTGACGGAAATTGAGTCTAGAATTAGACAGCGCAGGTTTACGTTATGTGGAAAGGAATTTAAAGGAGATCTGAGGTATGTTTCTCACATGTTTGGAACAAGCTCCCAGAGGAGATGGTGGAGACAGATATAATAAGAGCATTTGGACACATACTTGGATGGGAAAGACATGCAGGCCTTATCTAGGCACATGGGGTTAGCATAGTTAACCATCACAATTGGCATGGACGTGGTGGGCCGAAGGGCTTTATTTCTGTGCTGTATGATTCTATACTACCTATGATTTTATGTTCTGGCAATAGCTGGATATATTTGCACAGGTGGCAAGATTTGGAATGTAGGCCCATGAATAAAGGAGGGACATTGTGAAGGACATCCTCATTCAATCAGAGAAAAAATGATTCACAAAGATAATTTTGGAGAGGAATGAAGAAAGTTGGAATATATTTTTGAAATGCAGAAGAGGAAACATTTTTCTCCTTTCAAAGTGGAAAAAGTGGAAGACAACAAGGTAGATCCGAGGTTGGAACTAATCCAGATTCATGTTCCACAAAGACCGTTATCATACTTGGCAAGACCATAAAACATTCACTTCAAATGTTATACTTCTGCTGACCCATCTGGGACTGTCCACAACATGTCACTTAATGCCACTCCCTTTGTATGTGCTTGAGTTCTTCCATATTTTTATTTGCAAACTGATAAATTCAGTGAGGCAGAAACAATTTCTTAAAAAGAATGATTGAATGGTCCTGTGGTGTGCCACCATGGGCTGGAAGTCCCAGTTTTGTCTCCCAGAAGCTTGGTTGCCATTCACACTTGGGCATTGTCCAGATGGCAAAGTGCCAGGCGGGGTTGGTCTAACAAACACAACGGAGCAGCAAGCAAAGCAGGCAATGTGCTTGGATGATAAGACAAGGAGTTTCACCTTGCATAGCACTCTAGCATTCTCTACTGGCCGGCCACATGCAGCATTGGTACAGAATATAGACTCACTCTTGTATTGACCTCTTATGTGCAATGTCACTGCCATGTGCTTTACCTTAAAAGCACGCTGACACAGACAAAATTAAAATATTTTGTATAGCTGTCCTAAAGCTAATTTTAAATTGGATCTCTGGTGCTGATGTTACATTTTTCTGGTGATGCATTTTAGTTTTAGTGATCAAATATGCTGTGTAAATACAATAAACAACATTGACAGGAGAATATTTACATCGATAGACGACCTTTCGGGTCGGGAACCTTCTGAAGAAGTCTAAAGAAATCAGAAGAATTGTTCTGTCCCGAAACGTCACCTATTCATGTCCACCAGCAATGTTGCCTGTCTCTCCAGCACTTTGTGTCCCTTTTTGTAAACCAGCATCTGCAGTCCCTAGTACCTGTATTCCTTTTATTTACAAATCTTATGTTATATCACTCTACACGATAAACAACATCTGGGTATTATATCGCCAGTACCAAAGCATTAATTTGTTACCTATCATTTTATTAAAAAATCAAAAGTTACTGCTTGCAATACTAATTAAAACAGTAAGAAATATTGAAATATACTTTTATCACTTGTCCAAGCAGCCTGTGACCAAAGATTTCACTCTCTTTCTTCCTTCTGAGTGATGTGTAATGTCGAGGTGATAAAGATGACAGGTTTTCAATCCACTGCCTACGTCCAATGCTCAAGATGGCAACTAATATTATCAAAAACCTATAAGTGTCTAGCCATGTTATCTCTCTATTATCGTAGTATGGTGAGCTGGATATGTACTATCAGACTGGCTATTGCCAACACATAGCACCAGCCAGAAGCACAATAAGCATAGTCTGATTCTAACTGCGGCCTTTGGTCTCACCATCCAAGATTATTTATTTTGTTCCACCTTTTCTTCTCCTCTTCTGCTAAAAAACAGTTATTCGCCCCTTTTCCCAGTTCTGATGAAGGATCTCAGAGCTGAAACATTGACTACTTCTCTTTCCACAGATGCTGCCCATCCCGCTGAACGTTCTGTTCATATTTCAGATTTTCACCATCAACAGGTTATTAATTTTCTGACACATTTTCACAAAGGTTGATGGCAAGTAGTTCAGTGGAATGGTGCATTTCGTGTTTCTAAAGTGTGAGAAGACCCGTTCACCAGAGTTTCAGGACAGGGACAGGATTTCCACAAGCTTCAGTAAGTGGTTTACGAGGATGTTGCCAGGATTTGAGGATCTGAGCTATCGAGTGAGGCTGAGTAAGCTGGGACTCTATTCCTTGGAGCGCAGTAGGAAGAGGGGTGATCTTATAGATGTGTATAAAATAATGAGAGGAATCTTCTTCTTCTTCTTCTTGCGTATGGCATGCACAGCCTAAAGTTGTAGGTCAAATTGTTCTCTTTGATCATGTTTGTGCAGTTCGGGGTGATTGCAGATTCAGATTCAGAATCAGATTCAATCTTTATTGTCATTGTGCAGTGTACAGTACAGAGACAACAAAATGCAGTTAGCGTCTCACCCAGAACAGCAAACATAGAATAATGGAACAGTAAAATATATATATGTACATACAGTAGCAGTAGTGCAATTTTTCTGGGGGAAGGAGTGTCCGGGGGGGGGGGGGGGGGGGGGGTGACTGGCAATCACCAAGGTGCAGAGTTAAGTTGTGTAACAGCCGCAGAGAAGAAGCTATTCCTGAACCTGCTGGTCCGGCAAAGGAGAAACCTGTAGCACCTCCCGGATGGGAGGAGGGTAAACAGTCTGTGGCTGGGGTGAGAGCAGTCCTTGATGATGCATTAGTTGAAACATGGTGGACCACGTGAAGGTTGCAATCTGAGAGGAATAGATCAGGTAGACATTGAGTCTCTTGCCCCGAGTAGGTGAATTGTGAACCAGAGGACAAAAGGTTTAAGGTGAAGGGGAAAATATTTAATAGGAATCTGAGAGGTAACTTTCTCGCACAAAGGGTGATGGGTATATGGAAGAGCTGCCCAAAGGTGGAGTTGAAGCAGTGCCTATTTTATGAGACCGTTCGAGCAGCTATAACCCAATTGATCTCAGTACAATGTAGCTGGATTAAACAGGAGAGATTATAAATGATCATGGCCAAGTTGAAAGCTTGGATGTGATCCAAATAAAAGACCACGGTCGGTGTGTTAGCAATTTTAAAGCAGGCAGCAAGTAGAAGGTAGTTCTGGTGCCTACGGTTGCTCAGAATGGGAGTTTGTATGCAAGGAAATGGGAAATTAAAGGCACAGGGATGAAGATCCATAGTGGCAATAGCTGCTCAAGTGAGTTCATGACATTCAGTTATAATGGTTCAATGTGTAGGAAAGAAATGCAGATGCTGGTTTATACCAAAGATAACACAAAAAGCTGGAGTAACACAGCGGAACAGGCAGCATCTCTGTAGAGAAGGAATGGGTGACTTTTTGAGTCGAGGCCCTTCTTCAGGCTAGTCAGGGGAAAGGGAAACGAGAGATAGCTGTTAACTATCGTAGTTGTTGGTAAGAGTTATTAGCCCTACAAGTCAACAGTTTGGTACTTTTGGGTACCGTTTAAAACCATGGTCAAGATTATGCAACAAAATATATTATAGTAATGGAGACAATTAAGTTGAAGCGACAATTGCAGAATGGAAAATGAAATTGGATGTGTATGAAGTTTATTTCTTAAACTGATATTTCAGGATTAATAATGCCTGGAGTGGATATTTCAGTGACATCAAATGCAGCTTTGGAGGAAGAGTTCAGTGAACAAAGGATCACGTAACTTGATAGTTAATTAAATTTACAAAAGTATAATGATGTAAATGGTTAACTATAATTTTTGTAGGAGCCATTTATGCTTAAGTCAGTATATTATAGTCATGTCTAGATATTTCTAGCTCTTATCTGTATGTACGCTGGTAGGTGGGATTTTATATGTAGAGGGGTGTGTCTACATCTGGAGAGGCTCGCACAGACTCATAGATTTAGAATTTAGTTTGCCTCGAGGGATGGTGAGGACAACAGTTTTTACAATGATCACGATCACAATCACTTTCATGTTCACGAGATGCCACACGGAAGAAACAGTTAGTAAGAACAAAAAGTTATGAATTATTTCTTTGTTTTGTATTACTCCAATAAAAGGCCAATTAATCAAGAAACAAGTACTGGAAGATTTGTTTTTGCTATCTGTTAGTGCGTAAATGATATCACCACATCCCTGAGTAGTAACGGTAATTAAAAGTTGGATATTGAAAAGTTTAGAATTTTGATGCAGGTAAATAGGTGATGGTTTGTGTGAACATTCTATATAAAGAAAATGCAGTATCGTAAATGGTAGTGATAGAGTACCTTTCAGAAGCAAGTGTACATATGATTCCTTCCCTCACACCCCACAATCTGAAGAAGCGTTCAACCCGAAACGTTGCCTATCCATGTTCTCCCGAGATGGTGCCTGACCCGCTGAGTTACTCCAGCACTTTGTGTCTTCTGTTTGTACATATGATGTGATGCTTGACACATTGTACCAGGCACTGCTGTTAATTGAGTATTTATTCCTAAAGGATGGTCTGTTGATAGCTCTGCCTCGTTCATTTTCCATTGCAAGCAGCAGCAAGGAAATGCCACTGATTCTGTGAGAATGAAAACCTCTATGGTTGAGCTGCAGGTTGAGATTTTAGTGGAGAGTCTTTGATTCATCAGTGTGCAACCCTGAACCCATTACATACCCAAGGGTATGTATCAGAACTGCCTGGGAGATATCAGAAGAAGGGTTTTGGCCTGAAACATTGCCTATTTCCTTTGCTCCATAGATGCTGCTGCACCCGCTGAGTTTCTCCAGCACTTTTGTCTACCTTCGATTTTCCAGCATCTGCAGTTCCTTCTTAAACATACAGTAAATATACCTCCCTTTTAGCAGCAAACTGCAGCTACAATCTAATGCAGTAATGATCAACACGCTGGAAATGTGAAGTACATATGTCCATAATGTATTCATAATCCCATTTACTTTTAGATTTTTTTATTTGCTCATTTTTCAGGATCAGAGTGCCATTGGTTAGACCAACATTTATGGCCTATCGCTAGCTAATCTTGAGAAGATGTTGATGAACTGTATTGGCCTGATGCTCTCTACCTCTCTCTCTCTCTCCCCCTCTCCCCCTCTCCCCCTCTCCCCCTCTCCCCCTCTCCCCCTCTCCCCCTCTCCCCCTCTCCCCCTCTCCCCCTCTCCCCCTCTCCCCCTCTCCCCCTCTCCCTCTCCCTCTCCCTCTCCCTCTCCCTCTCCCTCTCCCTCTCCCTCCCCCTCTCCCTCCTTTCTGTGTAATATCTACTTATGTATCTTATTTTTAGCTGGCTAATACCGTTTTCCAAATTCAGTCCATTTTGCTCTGTCATTGAGCAAGATGTGGGCTTTCTCCCCTTGGCCTGCTCCGGACATCCAGTGTTTACTTAATTACTGTACAGTAATTAATTTACAGTATTACTTAAACTCGGCCCAACGTAACTGCCAAATTATTGAAAGAAGATTGCAAAGTCATCAATGAATTTAAAAAAATGAAAATGAGGAAATAAATTTAATAAAACTACGCTTTCTAATTTAAAATGAAGGATGCACTGTACAGTAGATCTAATGATGAACACTTTAAATTATTAGTTTTTACTGGATCAACATATTTCTTTTTTTTTTAGTTTTGCTACAGACATGCAAGGTAGGTCTGTTGACAGTTGGCACAGCCAGCTGAAATAATTCAAAATAATTTACCTGCTACTGCTCCTGACAGCAACTGTCTTTTCTGTGAGAAGTAAATTAATTCTGTGCTATCAACAACTTCACTAATCTAATTAGACAACACATTGCAGTCAAATTACATTACCGCAGCAAATTAAGGACCATGTCACTTCAGGCATTTCCATTACAGTTGAGATTTGCATACAATCTGCACGCATGCCCTTTGCTGACCATGTTATTCAGAGCACCAAATTTCAGCTTTCATGTATTTGCCTGTTATTGTCTCCTGCAGGAAATTGTCAAATCCGTTCAGTCCTTGTGGCATTAAAAATGGTAAACTTTAAACACAATGTTCTCACAGACAGCTCAACTGCATCTTTGTTTCTCCCCTCCCCCCGGGTCAGTAAGTTCTACTTAAAAGTTGCAGACAGGGACCTGGCTTGTGGAGCTATCGTGTTTCCTGTGATATGGATACCAATTCGTAGGTACGTTTGCTCACAAATGAGAAGGCACATCATCAGGTGAAAACATGCTCCCTGGGAATAATGCAACAGCACACACTTTACATCTGCACACTGGAGGCAGGCAGGGAAGCCAGCTGGTTACACCGATCTTCACACGGCACTGATTTGACACCAATCCCACCAAAGCTGTGTCTGTGCTGAGACAGCTAAATACAACCTGCTGCCATGTTAAGGATGACAAACTAAACTGCAGATGCTTGAAGCTTGAGCAAAACACAAAGTGCTGGAGGAACTCAACAGGTCAGGGAGCCTCTGTGGAGGGAATGGACAGACAAGGATTCAGTTGGAGACAGGGGTGATTAGGAGCAGCACAGTGGCAGAGTCGTTGCCAGAGACCCAGGTTCAATCCTGACTACGGGTGCTGTTTGTACAGAGTTTGTATGTTCTCCCTGTGACCATGTGGAGTTTCTCCGGGTGCTCCGGTTACCTCCCCCATTCCAAAGACATGCCGGTTAGTAAGTTAATTGGCTTCGGTAAAATTGTCCCCAATTTGTAGGATAGAACTATTGCATAGGCGATTGCTGTTTGGTGCGGACATGGTGTGCGAAAGGACCTGTTTCCAAACTGTATCTCTAAACTAAAACGAAACTAAACCCTTATTCAGACTGATCATGTTATAATGCATCAGTCTGAATAAAGATCCCGACACAAAACATTGCCTGTCCACTCTCTCCACAGATGCCGCCTGAACCGATGAGTTCCTCCAGTGCTTTGTTTTTTGCCAAGTTAAGGAATTTTGGTCTTTGCAGCAGGGAGAGTGCTCACCAAACTCTACCCCCATCACTTCCATCACTTCATGCAGCCTCGTTGGAGGACTGGTTAAATGTTTTCCAAGTTTGAGATAATTGATGTTGCGGGTGGTTTATATGTCTTTGATGCTGTGGTACAAGTGTGTGGAAGAAAGAAGGCATTTGGTAGCAAAAAGAGGAGAAGAAGAAGGGGTTGACATCCTAAACGCAGGACTACTCTAACCAAGGGAACATTTATTTAAAGAATATTCGCAGAGAAGATATTTGACAGATGAATGCAGATCATAGGCTCTGCTGCGTCATTCACTGATATTTGTCACATATTTCAAACAAAGTTTCATCCACAAATCTGTGTATGTACCCCTATTCTTGTGACAGTAATGGGCCTGTCCCACTTAGGCGACATTTTAGGTGAGTGTAGAAGACTCTGCACTCGCCACATGGTCGCCACATGTTCGCTGATTGTCTCTGGTGAGTCTCCTTCATGGTCGTGAGGAGTTCCCGCATTCTGGGAACTAGTCGCGGCCTCAGTATGGTCGCCGCAAATTTTTCAACATGTTCAAAATTTTCTGCGACCAAAAATTGGTCACCATGGAGATAATCGATAATCCTGTAGTTGTAGGTGCAGTTGTAGTGAGGTCGCCATGTAGTTATGGGTAGCCGAGGTCATAGCAGGTAGTTTTAGTTAATCGCCTTTGCCGACTGGTCATTTTCATTGCCTCGATGGGGAAGAAAAAACGTAAGCAGGAGTTTTCAGAACCAAGGATAACCGATAATGCTAAATGTCTGCCGAACTTCACAGCTGTGTATCTCTAGCTTATTAAAAGTTGTCTGGCTTCTTAAAAGTTGTCTCCACTCCTTCTCCCCCCTTTCTCCACCTCTTTCCCCCCCTTCTCCCCTCTTTTAAAGGACTTACCATACATTGTGCTAGCCGTCTTAATTACAGCGCCAACCTTCCTGTTCATGTGTGTGTCTGTATCACCTTGGCTTTGTAGCGTGTGAATTTCAGACAGCACTCCCCCGCTTGCCCTGGCCCCCGCCTTTGCGATGTGTATGCAAATCTGAGGAAAGATATTCTTGCCATAGAGGGAATACAGAGAAGGTTCACCAGACTGATTCCTGGGATGTCAGGACTTTCATATGAAGAAAGACTGGATAGACTCGGCTTGTACTCGCTAGAATTTAGAAGATTGAGGGGGATCTTATAGAAACGTACAAAATTCTTAAGGGGTTGGACAGGCTAGATGCAGGAAGATTGTTCCCGATGTTGGGGAAGTCCAGGACAAGGGGTCACAGTTTAAGGATAAAGGGGAAATCCTTTAAGACCGAGATGAGAAAAACATTTTTCACACAGTGAGTAGTAAATCTCTGGAATTCTCTGCCACAGAAGGTAGTCGAGGCCAGTTCATTGGCTATATTTAAGAGGGAGTTAGATGTGGCCCTTGTGGCTAAAGGGATCAGGGGGTATGGAGAGAAGGCAGGTACAGGATACTGAGTTGGATGATCAGCCATGATCATATTGAATGGCGGTGCAGACTCGAAGGGCCGAATGGCCTACTCCTGCACCTATTTTTTTCTCTGTGTGTGTGTGTGTGTGTGTGTGTGTGTGTGTGTGTGTGTGTGTGTGTGTGTGTGTGTGTGTGTGTGTGTGCGTGTGTGTGCCACTCTGACAGTCGCTGTTCCAGATCCCGGTTTTTCAAGCGACTGCCATCAACTTGACAGTCGCCGGCAGTCCGCTGAAACACCGTGTAAGTGGGACAGGTCCATGAAGGTCAAGAGACAAGAGTCAAGAGTGCTTTATTGTCATATGTCCCAGATAGGACAATTAAATTCTTGCTGCAGCACAACAGAACATGTAAACATAGTACACAACGGGAGAGAAAAAAGTTCAGTGTGTATATATACACATTCACACATACTCTATAAATAAACAAATATAGTACAATAATAATAATAGTCTGTTAAAGTTCAGAGTTTATTTGCTGTCGTGTTTAATAGCCTGATGGCTGTCGGGAAGAAACTGTTCCTGAACCTGGCCGTTACAGTTTTCAAGCTCCTGTACCTTCTTCCCGATGGCAACGGTGAAATGAGTGTGTGGCCAGGATGGTGTGGGTCTTTGATGATGTTAGCCACCTTTTTGCTGCAGCGACTTCGATAGTTCCCTTCAATGCTGGGGAGGTTAGAGCCGGTGATGGACTGCGCAGTCAGTGGTCACAACTTTTTGCAGTCTTTTCTGCTCCTGGACTTTCAAGTTGCCGAACCAAGCCACGATGTAACCAGTCAGTATGCTCTCTTCTGTGCACCTGTAGAAGTTCAAGAGAATCCTCCTTGACATGCCGACTCTTCCGCAATCTTCTGAGGAAGTAGAGGCACTGATGTGCCTTCTTTATGATTGCATCAGTGTGCTGGGTCACAATGACCCACAGTTTCTTTGAGTCTAAAGACATCAGAACCCGTGACATTATCTGTCCATTCCCTCCACAAATGCCGCCTGACACCCAGAGCTTCTCTTGCACTTTGTGTTTTGCTCAAGATTCGAGCATCTGCAGTTCCTTGTATCCTCAGTTTCATTCCTCAGGCTTATTCCACGTGCCCTATAACACACTGGTAAATTTGAATTTCTGCAGTCGTTCCTACCCACCATAAGCTTAATTATTAATGCCCTTGCCCCTGTCTTAGAAAAATGCGGCTTTATTTCTCATTTAGAGTTTTATATACAAATAGATGTTATATTTAGGGGATGCTAAAGCTGCGGAGGATCAGGTATTTAGGTCAGGTATTTCTCTGCGAGATATTTGTGCGTCACAGTAGCGTAGATGTAGAGCTCCTGCCTTACAGCACGTGAGACCCGGGTTCGATCCTAACTACGGGTGCTGTGTGTACGGAGTTAATACATTCTTCCTGTGATTGTGTGGGTTTTCTCTAGGTGCCAGGCTTTCCTCCCACGCTCCAAAGATGTTAGTTGGCCTGACCTGAAACATCACCTACCCATGTTCTCCAGAGAAGCTGCCTGACCCATTGAGTTACTCTAGCGCCTTGTGTCTGAAAAAAACCGGAGATTTCTCCCTAATGTCTTGACCACATTTATTTCTTGATCAACATCAGAAACATGTATTAATTCGTCATAATCCCTCTGCTGTGTGAAAGAGCTTGCTATTATTTTACTGCTTGTTGGATTGTCTTCATTACACATTAAAAGTTAATCTACCGTGTATTGGAACCCATGGAGGTGACAAAGTCGGTACCAGAGAAATTGAATGTTATTTTTGCTTTATTGCAGTGTGATACCCACGTTTAAAGATTTTGAGCAAAAAATGGGAGGACTGGGGGGTTGGGAGTGGTGGTGCGGTGGGGTGAGGAAACCCTGTCCCGCTCTAAGTGAGATTCCCACGACCAACAGCTCACCCTGTTCAGGGTGAAAGGACATCGTCCTTAAACATTAACTCCATTTCTCCTTCCAAAGACACTAACCAGCCTAACCTGCTGAGTGTACAAAGTTGTTTTTAACAGCTAAAAAGGTACTTTTATTCCTGCAAGCTGAAAATACTGAAGGCAGTTTGTTACATCGTTTAATAGAGTTAAGCATTGATCAAAACAATTGGTTGTCAATTTTGATGGCCTAATGCAGTGTAACTAACAGCCTGAGTTCTTAAAGAGAAAGTGGTGCCTGATGCAAGCTAGATGCAGGAAAAATGTTCGCAATGTTGGGCGAGTCCAGAACCAGGGGCCACAGTCTTAGAATAAAGGGAAAGTCATTTAAGACTGAGATGAGAAAAAACTTTAAGAAGGAACTGCAGATGCTGGAAAATCGAAGGAAAATCGAAGGTACACAAAAATGCTGGAGAAACTTTTTCACCCAGAGAGTTGTGAATTTATGGAATTCCCTGCCACAGAGGGCAAATCGCTGGATGGATTTAAGAGAGTTAGATAGAGCTCTAGGGGCTAGTGGAGTCAAGGGATATGGGGAGAAGGCAGGCACGGGTTATTGATAGGGGACGATCAGCCATGATCACAATGAATGGCGGTGCTGGCTCGAACGGCCGAATGGCCTCCTCCTGCACCTATTTTCTATGTTTCTATGTTTCTATGTTTCTATTATTGTGGAGACACTTTGTCCACTGTAATTAAAATAATTTATTGAGAGGTACATAATAACGAAGGTAGACTGTGCTGTGTAGTCAGGCTTCCCAAAGTTTTGTAAAGCATAGGGTATTTACTTAAACTCCTAATAGGTATTCTCCATGTGTGAAATCATGCTGGGATGATGTTTGTAAAATAATTCCTTAATATAGTAAATTGCTATTACCTGGCCCTTTGCAAAGCTCATCTGAGGTGTTCAGAACACTTTTGTTTTCCCTTTCCCATTGAACAGGTTAAAGGACAAAATGTTGGGAAACAGAGATTGGGTTTCAAGTTTACACTCCTGAGAGAGCTGCTCAGTGGACACAGATAATAGGAAACTGTCTGTCATTTCCCTTTGCATCGGAGGTAAGGAAGAGGACATGATCACCTCTGGCAGTGCATACCAAATGAAATCACCTCCAAGCTTTGAAAGCAACTAATCCTATTTCTGCTTTGGTTAGTTCCATTTCCTGGTTCCAGGTCAACCATACTATTGATAAGTAGACCCTGTATTCTTATTTGAGGCACAGTTGGAAATTTGCATCTCTTCGGAACATGAAAATAATGTACAATAGCAGATAGTTCTGGCTGCCAGATTTCATGCTAACCGCAAAATTACAACATTTGCATTAGTCTGTGTGACATACCACAAGTTGCACATACCACAAGTTCACAAGTTATAGGAGTAGAATTAGGCCATTTGGCCGATCGAGTCTTCTCTGCCATTCAATCATGGCTGATCTCTGCCTCCTAATCCCATTTCCCAGCCTTATCCTCATAACCATTGGCACCTGTTCTAATCAAGAATGTGTCCATCTCTGCCTTAAACATATCCACTGACTTGCCTTCCACAGCCCCCTGTGGCAATGAGTTCCACAGATTAACTACCCTCTGATTAAAGAAGTTCCTCCTCATCTCCTTGGTAAATGAGCACCCTTTAATACTGAGGCTGACTTCTGGTCCTAGACTCTCTCACCAGTGGAAACATCCAGTGAGTAATGCAACAGTATGCCCGGCGCCCATGGTGGGTTGGCAGTTTTACTATTGCCTGACCCGTGAAGATGAATTCTATAAGATTCCAGTCTCAGAAGAGATCAACACCAGCTCAGAGATCAAAGAGTTTGATTTGGGCAAGGGAATGGCAGTTAGAATTTAACTTAGATAAGTGTAATGTGAAATATTTCAGGAGGTGAGGCCAGGGCAGGACATGCACAGTGAATGTCATGGCTCTGGGGAGTTTAGTCTCAAGATACAGCATGGAAACAGGACATTTGGCCCACCAAGTCCACGCCGACCATGCCTGTTCACACGAGTTCTATGTTATCCCACATTCTCATCCATTCCCTACATACTAGAGACAGTTTACAGAAGCCAATTAACCTACAAACCCACATGTCTTTGGGATGTGGGAGGAAACCGGAGCACCCAGAGGAAACTCATGCCATCACAGGGAGAACATGCAACCCCCACACAGACAGTACCTGAGGTCAAGATCAAACCCAGTCGCTGGTGCTGTGAGACAGCAGCTCTACCAGCTGCACCACTGTGCTGCCCAATGTGTTGTTGAACAGAGGCACGTTGGGGGTACAAGTACATAGTTCCCTAAAAATAGGAACTCATGTAGACAGGATGGCATGTTTACCTTTATTGAACAAGGCATTAAGTACAGGAGTTCGGACGTTAGGTTACAGTATGTTTGTACAAAATGTTGGTTAAGCTGCACTTGGAATATTTTGTGCAATTCTGGTCACCGCACTAGAGGGAAAACATGGTTAAGATGCAGAGGGTGCAGAAAAGATTCACAAGGAAGTTTTCTGGAGTGAATTATCTGGACTTGAGTTATCAGGAGAGATTAGACAGTCTAGAAGTTGTTACCTGGAATGAGCTGCCAGAGGAGATAGTGGAGGCAGGAACTATAATAACCTTTAAGTGGAATCTGGACAGGTAGTTAAATGAGTACGGAAAGGACAAAGGACATTTATGGTCACACACACCAATTGGTGCAGTGAAATTTGAATTACCATGCAGAACACAAATAAGATAAATACAACACTTTAGAATTTAACATAAAACATAAAAAACACCTGTCCACAGTGGAATCAACGTTTCCCATTGTGAGGGAAGGCACCAAAGTTCAGTCTTCCTCAGTTCACCCGTGGTCGGGGCCTATTGAGGCCTCCGCAGTCGCCGCTACGTTTAGATGTGTCAGGCCCTCGAACACTCTCAGTGGCCCGGAGCCTCCGAATCAGCCGCTTCCTACCGGAGACTGCGGCTTCCGAAATCCACAGGTGGAGCTGGGCGGAGATTCAATGCTGGCGACCTCGGCGAGAGATCCCAGTGCTCCGCGATGTTAAAGTCAGCGTCAGTGCCGCCCACGGCTGGAAAGTCAGCGCCGCCCATGGCTGGAAGCTCCGCAGACCACAGCTCCACGGTGTCAAAGTCGGCAGTCCCCTCACTCCAGAGCTCCAACATGGCGACCCCAGTAAGGAATCCAGTGCTGTGCCACCACTGCTGAAGCTGAGGCTCTGGCCGGTCTCAGGAAAGGCCGCGCAGGAAAGGCCGCGCCAATCCAGTTGGTAGGCCGCAAGGAGGGGGACGAAGATACGGCTCGGAGAATAGTCGCATCCTCGACCAGGAAGTGACCAAGAAAACAGTTCCCCCTACCCCCCCTTCCCCCCGTCCCCCTCTCCCCCCCTTCCCTCACATAAAGAAGACTAAAGGATCTCCAGAAACAAACTTTAAAACAGACATAGAGGGCATAGAGGGATGTGGAATTAATGCAGGCAACTGGGGTGCGGGGGCACTGTCCTGTATGGTATGGCTGCCCAGCCTGCAGCTGTCCGTCTTTTCATCTCTTTTTTTAATTTATAGTTAGTTAAAGTGTTTTTGTTCTGGAGTTCTAGTCTTTTTTATGTGGTGGGTGGGAAGGGGGAAACTACCTTTCAGGGTCCCTACCTGGTCAGAGAGGCAGCTTTTCTCCGGGCTGCACCGTCGACCCGTCCTCGCGGCCTACCAGCGGGCCTGGAGCGCCGTTTCCTGAGGGGACCGCCCAGAACCTCGGCTTCGGCGGCGGCACAGTGCTGGAGTGCTATTTAGGAGCGGGCGATGCCTTGCCCGGGTCGCCGCGCTGGAACTCCGGTGAGCTGAAGACCGCCGAGTAAAAACATCGCGGAGCTGCGGGCGGCGGTGCTGAACTTTTCATCGGGAGCCTGGGATCTCGCGACGAGATCGCCAGTAGTGGAGCTCCATCCGGCGCGGCCTTGTTGGCTTCGGAAGCCGCGGTCTCGAGTAAGGAGGCGGCCATTCCAGGTGTCCCAAGCCGCTGAGAGGATTCTCCCGACGCCGGAGCACCATCACCCGGCGAGAACGGCCTGGAACATCGGGCCTCCGTAGCGGCGACTGCGGAGGCCTCAATAGGCCCGACTATGGGTGGACATGGGGATGGGACTGGACTTAGTGCCTTCCCTCATAATGGAAACCATTGTGGGGGGATGTTTTTTATGTTAAAGTCTTTATTATTGTCATGTTTGTATTTTTTTTTATGTGCTGCATTGGCAACAAGAATTTCACTACACCTAGATGTATGTGACTAATAAAGAAACCTTTGAACCTTTGAACCTTTGGGTTAGTATAGTTAGGCGTGATGGTTGGCATGGACCCTGTGGGCTAAGGAACCTATGATCAGTAGAGATAGTGTCATTTTGAATTCAGCCATAACTCGTGTCCTGGATTGTTCAGGCATCTCCAGAAACTGAGAATTAATCTCAGTCACTATTCCCACTATTCTCAGTGAAGATAGGGGGATTCAAAGGAATTGTGGGTTTTATTTAGTTTTAGAGATACAGCGTGGAAACAGGCCCCACTGAGTTCAAGCCGACCAGCGATCCCCATACAGTAGCACTATCCTACACATCTACAATTAACCTATAAACCTATATGTCTTTGGAGTGTGAGTGGAAATGAGAGCACCCGGGGGAAACTCACGCAGGTCACGGGGAGAACGCACATATTCCGTACAGACAGTACCTGTAGTCAGGTTTGAAGCCAGGTCTCAGGCACTGTAAGGCAACAACTATACCACTCTGCCACCATGCCGGTATTATTAGGAAATATTTCCTATGCCTGATAATATCTGCCTTGGAACATTGAAGGAGAGAGTACTGCGGAGAGCTGGCTAACATGGAAGGACTCTTGGCGGATGTGCAGGTGTGCGGATGTGCGGGAGTGGGCGCCGTCTGTGTATGGCTGCCTGCTCGCAGTCCGTCTCTACTCCTTTTTTATTTTATTTTATTTTAAGTCCTGTTAAAAAAAAAAAAATGTTAGTGGAGGTCTTCTATGTGGGGGGGGGGGGGGATGGGGGGGGGGAAGGGGGAAACTTTATTTCTTAGTCCCCAACCTGGTCGGAGAGGCAGCATTCCTCCAAGCTGCTTCTTCACCCCGTCCTCGCGGCCTACCATCGAGAATGGAGCGGCGTTTCCTGTCGGGACCGGCCGGGACTACAGCTTCGGCGGCCGTGGCGCAGCACTGGGATACCAACAGGGATCGGGCGATGCCTTACCGGGTCGCCGTGCTGTAAGCTCCGGAGCGCTGTGGCTGTCGATCCCAACATCGCGGAGCTGGGGCTGCGGGCGTCCGGCCGCGGGCGGCGCTGGATTTGGAGCGCCGCAGAGCCAGGGTTCGAGTTCGCCGGGGTCGGAGCTACAACCGGCGTGGCCTGAGGACTACGAGTGCCCCGGTCCCCAGGGAGGAGGCAGCCGCTCCAGACTTCTCCAAGCCGCTGAGGAATGTTTCACCCGACGCCGAAGTTCCATCTTCACGGCAAGAGGGCTCTGAAAATCATCGGACTGGCTGCAAGGCCACAAATGGGCCCCGACCTCGGGTGTCTCACAGAGGAAGAAGACTTAACTTTCTGGTGCCTTTCCCCACAGTGGAAAGTTTTGATTCTGCTGTGGGGGGACGTTTGTATTGAACTCTAAAATGTGTTGTGTCCATTTTATTCATTTTTTTTAAACCTTTTTCTAAGGTTTGTAATGGAACTTATTATTTAATTTATGTAAAGCACTTTGCCGTTATGTTGTCTGTTTATGATGTCTTGTTTATTCTTCTGTACAGCACTTTGGTCAACATTGGTTGTTTTAAAATGCTTAACAAATAAAGTTGGATTGGATTGGATTGGACTCAAAAAGCTGGAGTAACTCAGCGGGACAAGAGTATCTCTGGAGCAAAGGAATGGGTGACATTTTGGATCAAGACCTTTCTTCAGACATGTTATATTAATATAACAGGGGCAGGCTGCTTAGTGAGAAAACTATCATCATCTGTTAATTACTAAACTGGCAGAGATGATGTGTTTTGATCAGAATGCTCTTTCAGGAGGATCAGAGAGATTCCATGACATCATTACAAAGAGGAGCAGGGGAGGTTTCACTTGCGTTCTAGCCAGAATATCAAACAATGGGTCTGTTACGCAGATTAATTGTCTTTTATCACATAAGGAGCAAATAAGGATCTTGGCATTCTTACCATTTACAAACAGTTTAGTTTAATTTTTTTAGTTTAGAGATACAGCACGGAATCAGGCCCTTTGGCCCACCGAGTCCGCACAGACCAGTGATTCCCGCACACTAACACCATCTTACACACACTAGGGAGGACCTACAATTTTACCAAACCGATTAGTCTACACACCCGTATGTCCGAGTGTGAGAGGAAACCAGAGATCCTGGAGAAAACCCATGCAGGTCACAGGGAGAACGTACAAACTCGGTATTAACAGCACCCGTAGTCAGGATTGAGCCTGGGTCTTTGGCAGTGTAAGGCAGCAAATCTACCGCTGTACCATCGTGCCCCCATCATTTTTTCATACATTCCAGATTTTGTATACAAAGATTTGCAGTCCTTTGATTACTGATATCACGTGCCACCTTCTGCTGCGGGATCCTGCCGTGACTGTGGAAGCTCTGGGTTTCAAACTTTCACGGAAACTTAGTCGACCTTGAATTATCCGAGATCATCCCCAGGATGACTTAGCCACTTACGAAAAAAAGAGGAAAATGAGAAACAGCTACAGGTGGAGCATCGGATGTTGCAGGGAGACCTGATAGAAGTGCATAAAATTATAGAAACATTGAAAACAGGTGGAGGAGGAGGTCATTTGGCCCTTCGAAGAAGTACAACGTAGCAAAGATGAGTGGGTAGCAAGAGGATTGGGTAATGTTTGGAGAAGAACAAAAGATAACCAAAAAGACAATACGGGGAGAAAAGATAAGGTACAAAGGTAAGCTAGCCAAGAATATAAAGCAGGATAGTAAAAGCTTCATTAGGTATGTGAAGAGGAAAAAATTAGTTAAGACCAAAGTTGGACACTTGAAGACCGAAAAAGGTGAATTTATTATGGGGAACAAGGAAATGGAAGATGAGTTGAACAGGTACTTTAGATCTGTTTTCACTAACAAGACACAAGACACAGAACACAAGACACAGACACAGATATAGTAGTGGCCAGAGGATCTGGGGTGACGGAGGAATTGAAGGAAATCCACATTAGGCAGGAAATGGTGTTGGATAGACTGATGGGACTGAAGGCTGATAAATCCCCAGGGCCTGATGGTCTGCATCCCAGGGTACTTAAGGAAGTGGCTCTAGAAATCGTGGATGCATTGGTGATAATTTTCCAATGTTCTATTGACTCAGGATCAGTTCCTTTGGATTTGAGGGTAGCTAATGTTATCCCACTTTTTAAGAAAGGCGGGAGAGAGAAAACAGGGATTTATAGACCAGTTAGCCTGACATCGGTGGTGGGGAAGATGCAAAAGATGAAATAGCCGAACATTTAGCTAACAGTAACAGGATCGGTCCGAGTCAGCATGGATTTACGAAGGGGAAATCATGCTTGACTAATCTTCTGGAATTTTTTGAAGATGTAACTAGGAAAATGGACAAGGGAGAGCCAGTGGATGTAGTGTACCTGGACTTTCAGAAAGCATTTGATAAGGTCCCACAAAGGAGATTAGTGGGCAAAATTACGGCACATGGTATTGGGGGTAGAGTGCTGACATGGATAGAGAAGTGGTTGGCAGACAGGAAACAAAGAGTAGCGATTAACGGTTCCCTTTCAGAATGGCAGGCAGTGACTAGTGGGGCTCTGTGCTAGGACCGCAGCTATTTACAATATACATCAATGATTTGGATGAAGGGATTCAAAGTAACATTAGCAAGTTTGCAGATGACACAAAGCTGGGTGGCAGTGTGAACTGTGAGGA
The DNA here is from genome assembly GCF_010909765.2 of Amblyraja radiata. Taxonomy (NCBI): domain Eukaryota; kingdom Metazoa; phylum Chordata; class Chondrichthyes; order Rajiformes; family Rajidae; genus Amblyraja; species Amblyraja radiata. Next base: position 76,905,867 of record NC_045960.1, on the reverse strand, counting down.
GGATGCTATGAGAGTGCAGGGTGACTTGGACAGGTTGAGGGAGTGGGCAGATGCATGGCAGATGAAGTTTAATGCGGATAAATGTGAGGTTATCCACTTTGGTAGCAAAAACAGGAAGGCAGATTACTATCTAAATGGCGTCAAGTTGGGAAAAGGGGAAGCACAACGGGATCTGGGGGTCCTTGTACATCAGTCTATGAAAGTAAGCATGCAGGTACAGCAGGCAGTGAAGAAAGTGAATGGCATGTTGGCCTTTATAACAAGAGGAATCGAATATAGGAGCAAAGAGGTCCTTCTGCACTTGTACAGAGCCCTAGTGAGACCACACCTGGAGCATTGTGTGCAGTTTTGGTCCCCTAATTTGAGGAAGGACATTCTTGCTATTGAGGGAGTGCAGCATAGGTTTACAAGGTTAATTCCCGGGATGGCAGGGCTGCCATATGCTGAGAGAATGGAGCAGCTGGGCTTGTACACTCTGGAGTTTAGAAGGATGAGAGGATATCTCATTGAAACATATAAGATTGTTAAGGGTTTGGACACGCTAGAGGCAGGAAACATGTTCCCGATGTTGGGGGAGTCCAGAACCAGGGGCCACTGTTTAAGAATAAGGTATAAGCTATTTAGAATGGAGACGAGGAAAGACTTTTTCTCACAGAGAGTAGTGAGTCTGTGGAATTCTCTGCCTCAGAAGGCGGTGGAGGCAGGTTCTCTGGATGCTTTCAAGAGAGAGCTAGATAGGGCTCTTAAAAATAGCGGAGTCAGGGAATATGGGAAGAAGGCAGGAACGGGGTACTGATTGGGGATGATCAGCCATGATCATATTGAATGGCGGTGCTGGCTCGAAGGGCTGAAAGACCTACTCCTGCACCTACTGTCTATTGTCTATTCGAGCCAGCACCACCATGATCATGGCTGATCATGCATAATCAATAACCCGTGCCTGCCTACTCCCCATATCCCGTGAGCTAGTCCTGAGTGCTCTATCTACTGTAACTCTCTTTTAAATTCATCCAGTGAATTGGCTTCTAGTGCCTTCTGTTGAAGAGAATTCCACAAATTCACAACTCTCTGCGTGAAATAGTTTTTGTCTCATCTCAGTTTTAAATTGCCTCCCCTTTATTCTTAGACTGTGGCCCTGGTTTTGGACTCTCCCAACATTGGGAACATTTTTCCTGCATCTAACTTGCCCAGTCCTTTTATAATTTTATATGTTTCTATAAGATCCCCTCCCAACCTTCTCAATTCCAGTCTTTCCAATCTTTCCTCATGTGACAGTCTCCACCATCCCGGGGATTAACCTCGTGAATCTACGCTGCACCACCTCAATAGCAAGGATGTCCTTCCTCAAATTAGGAGACCAAAACTGCACACAATACTCCAGATGCGGTCTCACCAGGGCCCTGTACAACTGCACAGGACCTCTTTACTCCTGTACTCAAATCCTCTCGTTATGAAGCCCAACATGCCATTAGCTTTCTTCACTGCCTGCTGTACCTGCATATTTACTTTCAGTGACTGATGTACAAGGACACCCAGGTCTTGTTGTACTTTCTTTTTTCCTAATCTGTGGTATAGACGGGGTAGACTTATAACCTGTTTCCCAGCATGGAAATCTCAAAACCTAGAGGGCTTACCTTTAAGGTGAGAGGAACAAAGTTTAATGGAGAAGTCCAGGCCCCCACCATTTATACATGAATGGTGGGGGCCTGGAACTTGCTGCCATGGTGGTGTTGGAGGCAAATGCGATCATAGCATTTAAGAGGCTTTCGGATATGAAGTTATTGGAGGGATATGGATCACATACAGGCAGAGGGGATTGGACACAAAATGCTGGAGTAACTCAGCGGGGCAGGCAGCTTCTCTGGGGAGAAGGAATGGGTGACGTTTCGGGTCGAGGCCCTTCTTCAGACTAGTCAGGAGAAAAGGAAACAAGAGATATAGATGGTGATATCGAACAAATGAATGAAAGATATGCAAAAAAGTAATGATGATAAAAGAAATAGGCCATTGTTAGCTGTTTGCAAGGTGAGAACAGGAACCTGGTGGGATGGGTGGGGGAGGGGCAGAGAGAGTGGGAGAGCAGGGGTTACTTGAAGTTAGAGAAATCAATATTCATATCACTGGGTTGGAGGCTGCCCAAGCGAAATATCAGATACTGTTCCTCTAATTTGCGATTAGCCTCACTCTGATAATGGAGGAGGCCTAGGACAGAATGGTCAGTGTGGGAATGGGAAGAGGACTCAAAGTGTTTGGCAACATTTCCATCCTGCACTCAAATTCACTTGGACCATCTCTGACACCTCCCTCCCCTTTCTTGATCTCACTGTCTCCAGGAGATAGATTATCGACTGACATCTACTGTATTACAAACTCACTGACTCTCACAAATATCTCGACTACACTTCTTCCCACCCTGCTTCCTGCAGACTCTATCCTCTACTCCCAATTCCTCCACCTACACCGCATCTGTGCCCAAGATGAGGCGTTCCATACCAGGACATCTCAGATGTCCTCATTCGTTAGGGAACGGGGGTTCCCCTGTCCCATCATAGATGAGGTCCTCACATGGATCTCCTTGTTACCCCGCAGCTCCGTCCTTGCTCCCCCTCCCCTAAACGCAACTGGGACAGTCCCCCTAGTCTTGACCTTTCACCCCATCAGCCATCGCTTACTACACATAATCCTCCGACATTTTTGCCACCTCCAACGGGATCCCACCACGAGTCACATCTTCCCTTTCTCCATCCTTTTCCGCTTTCCGCCTTCCGCAGAGACCGTTCCCTCCGCAACTCCCTGGTTAACTCATCCCTTACCACCCAAACCACCCCTTCCCCAGGTACCTTCCCCTGCAACTGCGGGAGATGCAACACCTGTCCCTATACCTCCTCCCTCACCTCTGCCCAGGGACCCAAGTCGCACCAAGTTCCCGTTCTCACCTGGCAACCAACCTTTCTTGACAACTAAGAAAGCGCATTAATGCCTTTAATTCCTCAGGAAATTCTGAGGAAATTTGGCATATCTCCAATGACTATTGCAAACTTCTGCAGAAAGCATAATCAGGTTACATTACAGCTTGGTTAGGGATCAGTGCCACGCAAGACCAGACAACATTGCAGAGTTGTAGATGTAGACCTGTCTATCACACATGGACTCCCACCATTAACACAATCTGCTACTTCACACTGAATCAGGAAACCAGCAACATAATCAGACCTTTCTCACCCTGGTGATACTTCATCTGCCTGCTCTCATCAAGATACAGAAGCATGAAAGCATTCAGGAACAGATTCACAAACAGCTTCTTCCCCTCTGTCATCATGCTTCTGAATGGTCCTTCCATAAGCTAGGGTGCAGTCCAATTCTCAGTACAGACATTGGACTTTGCTTTTGGACTGTTATTGAATGTTCTACAATGCTGAAAACTACATTCTGCACTCTGTATCTTTCCCTTCACTCAACCTATTGCACTTGAGTTTGACGATTGTATTTATGTATAGTATTATCCGATTGTAATTGGATAGCAGGCAAAGCAAAGCTTTTCACTCAGAACATGCGACAATGAACCTAAACCTGAACCTGAAGATTTAATCATGAATAACGCAGAGAGAGGAGACTAAGTGGAGAGAAATGGCCCAAGATTCAAAGGTCCAACTAGAGGATAAAGTTGATCACCAAGCTGCAGTGGGACTGAGATATAAAAACCAAAGGCATTCTGTGGAACAATATGAAAGGCCGTTCCAACTCAGAAGCATTCAATGCTATTGTGGGATAACAGAATGCTGCATTCACCACTTTAATGTATGTCTGGAAGTGCAGCCATTCCTCCTAAACCATTATATGCCTTGTACTAATTATCTAGCCATTATCTATTGGGGTGAATAATTAGCAAATTCATTTGCTAGCATTGCCAGACACAATAAGAACAGTGTCACTTTATCTATGCTCAGATTGCCTTGCGTGAAAGTTTTATACTCATCTGTTACATAACCAGAGTGAATGTAAAGCTTCTGACCTAATCACACACCTGAATCCTTCTTTGCTTCCGAGTGATATTGTTTAATTTTGTGCTGAGAGATCGCCTGTGATTCCTTCAATGAACGATCAGTCACCTTTTGCCTTTTGATTAAATAATTTGATGGAAGATGCAAAAAAGCAGTGTGTTCCATAACTGAGGTCTTTTCAGAAAAGCTATTCAAGAGAAGAAGACATTAATTGCTGCCTCCTCTACAGCTAGTCTAATCAAAAGCAGATCTTTTTGGAGCACACTGCTCTCTGCATTCAATAAGGAGTGTGGATGCCTTCCCAGCTATTCATTTTGCATGTTTTCCATGAGCTTTATAGAACAAAGCATCCAGAGGGTGTCAACGTGCCCTGTCAAAGGTACGAGTACTCCATCAATCGTAGGACAGTTTCTCCCAATGACACAAGATTGGTGAGTAAAGGTTGGAACTGGGGTTAAAGTAGGAACCATATGGAAAGGCCGTTTACACATAACAAGAGTGAATCAGTCTACATTCACTTCAGTTACCAAAGCAACAGCACACATACTATTTATAGCATTGCCTCATTAGAAAGTAACAACTATTAATCCTGTGCAAGCAAGCAGGTATAAACATAAGAACTTTTTTTTAAACAATGTATTTTTTGCAAGCCAATGATTAGAAGGTACAGTATCTGTAAACGTGTAGATTATATATTTTCTCTATTAAATGAATCAAACCCAATTAGTGCTGTAATGTAACTTAGGTTTAACTTAATCAAACAATTTGATTAATTTATGTTGGATGTCCGATTCTGAAACACTTATATAGTTACAGTACAGATGGTGTTAGAATATCAAATACCATAGCAACAAGATCAGAGCATACCCCCAAGGTGAAGGGTTGACAGTTGATGCTGCATTCTCATCATCAAGGCTGTTGGATAGGTAATAAGTACAATGTGAATCTAGTTCGATTTTGCTGGGATCAATTTCATTCCCGTGATGCAGTTTGACAACTGAGGTTTCTTAACTGATTAATGAGCCTTTTCCTTCACATTGGACACTGAAATCTTGACATAAACGAGTTTAAATAAATAATGCTGAACCCTAGAGCCACATCAAACAGATTGTCATAAGTTCCTGAACAACTAAAGAATTCATTGTCATCAGTTAATTAGTAGCATGGATAAAGAAAACCAACTTACAACTAATAGACATGAAAAGGTAAAAGCACTTTATTTTCTAAAGTACCTTTAATAACCTTATGACAATCCAAAACATTTTATAGTCAAGGAAACATTTGTAAAATGTGATAGTTGCTGTATGAATTAAGGCAGGTGATTTAGATGAAGCAAGTTCCCACAAATTACAATCTAATAATTGGCCTAATAAATGTATTCATTGATATTCACTGAAGGTTAAATATTGGCCAAGATTGATTTCATTAGAAAGGGAAAGTTTATCTGTTGTGTAGAAAGGAACTGCAGATGCTGGTTTACACCGAAAATAGACACAAAATGCTGGAGTAACTCAGCGAGACAGGCAGCATCGCTGGAGAGAAGGGAATGTCAAACGTTCCTTCAGTCACCAAAACATTACCCATTCCTTCTCTCCAGAGATGTTGCCTATCTCGCTAAGTTATTGTAGCATTTTGTGTCTATCTGCTGGTCATAGAGTCGCAGTTATCGTCTTACAGCGTGAAAACAGCTTGCCCAACTTGCCCACTCCGGCCAACGTGTCCCATCTACACAAGTCACAAATCACTGATGATTTTCAAACTTACGTTAACTCTATTGAAGAATTAACAAGGACTAATATGTTTGCTTAAATCACAAATCCAATTATATCATAACACAAAAATCATTTGAACGAGCCAAGAAATTTGTAATCTGTAATTTTTTTTAAAGTTGTCAGTATTCAAAGCTGAATTCCAGTCATCTCTTCCCTTCCCATACTTAACCTTTCTCTGCCGATGGTGGTTTTAATGAAATGTGTAGTACTGTGGATGCTGGTTTACACTGAAGATAGGCACAAAATGCTCGAGTAACTCAATGGAACAGGCAGCATATCTGGAGAGAAGGGAAACGAGAGATATAGGTGGCTAAATAGAGCTTTTGTTTATTTGTTCTATATCTCTCTATATTGCCATCTATATCTCTTTTCCCATTCCCCTGATACTCTCGACCCAAAACTTCACCCATTCCTTCTCTCCAGTTACACCAGCATTTTGTGTCTATCTTCATGGTTTTAAAGCAGCCAGCCGTCTCTAGTGCCTTGGCTCAGGAACCATTGCCCGCATGTGAACCTGTTTGTTGCTGCTGGCTACAAACCCATTACAATCACAGGCAAGTTAATCCAATTCCCAATAAGGCAAGTACAAAGTTGCTCAATATGCTAGCAACACTATGAATATTTATAGTTCCCTCCTCCAGACTAATAGCCCAGCTGAGACCATTTTCACTCACAGTCGGATGAAGTGGCAAAAGGTTAATGTCACTATTTGCTACATTGTGCTCAATGAATACATTATCCAAAAATCTGAAGGGATTGATAGGAACTGATTGGAGGACATCATTGCAAAAGACAATTTAAAGCTGCTGTTTAACTGGAAAGTTTTTCCCGGGAAAGTAGTAGCAATGATTCCATTATCTGTACACTGTGGATGGCTCAATTGTAATCATGTATTGTCTTTCCGCTGACTGGTTAGCACGTAACAAAATCTTTTCACTGTACCTTGGTATACGTGACTATAAACTAAACTCAAAGCAAACAAGGCAAACATAATAATGACAGAGGTTAGTGCCATTGCCCGAGTGGGCAAATTGGCAACTGTATCTTGTTGGCTTCAGGCCATCCTGCCTGCAGTTGAATTGCAATTCCATCAGCTGATTTATATTTATCATGGTCTCAATTCTAAAGACTTGTGGTATTCATGAGGTAGCTTCTTGGGCCTAAAGACAGTAGATTGAGCAAAAAATGCAAATGTTCACAAACTGGGTAACCATCCACAGATTTTCAAGTTCCTAAGGCAGCAAAAGTGATGATCTCAGGTTGGAATTAAACACTATCCATAACATTAGTAAGTGCCCCTTCACTGCATTTGAAAAGAGATTTGACCAGTGTGTGCCTGATATCACTGTGCATCAGATGTAGGTGGGATGCTACCAGATGTGCTTATGGTCACTAATGTTGATCACCTTCACGGGCCAGAGAAATATCTTCAAATCTATCCATGTACTCCAGAGATGCTGAATGACCCGTTTAGTCCAGCACTTTGTGTCAAATTTTAGTATAGTTTAGTTTAGAGATACAGCGCAGAAACAGGCCCTTCGGCCCAGCGAGTCCATGCCAACCAGCTATCCCTGCATATTAACTCTATCTTACACACACTGGGGACAATTTACATTTATACCAAGCCAATTAATCTACATACATGTACGTCTTTGGAATGTGGGAGGAAACCAAAGATCTCGGCGAAAACCCACACAGGTCACAGGGGGAATGTACAAGCTCCGTACTGACAGCACCCGTAGTCAGGATCGAACCTGGGTCCCCGTCTCTGTAAGGCAGCAACTCTGCTGCTGCATCACCGTGCTGCCCTTTCAAAAGTTTTTTTGTCATCAAAGTGACTTGGCGTTCTTGTCTCCAGTTGCGAACTGTGTGCAGAGAGACTTTGAAAACATAAAATGCAGGATTATTGTAAATATTTGGTTGATGTTTGGCATTGACTCAATGGGCTGAAGAACTTGTTTCCAATCTGTAGATCTCCATGACTGCATGCGGATGGAGAGTTTTGGAAGCCAGGATCTTTGATTGCCGGACGGGCAGCTGACCTTTGCCAGTTTGAGATTTTCATGGACATATTTTAATAACAGGAAAAGTGTAGGATCTCTCCTTCACATCCTAAGTAAGTACAGGCTATTCTTGTCCTGACTACTACTCAGCAGTTGCTGGCTATGTGACGAACACAACGCGGAGCTTAGTTGACTGTGACACTCCTCACAGTCAAGAAAATACGCACACATGCTATTTACCCTCAGACAGATGAAGGCGTACATGGGAAAAATGTCCAAACTCAGCCAGAGCCCTTAGAGCCAATTTCCTTGATAAGCCCCAACTTGAAAAAGATGGGAGAAAAGAATTGGAAAAATTTAACAAGAAAAATCCCGAGGTTATTCAACTAAGACATGGGGAACCACTGATTTTCTTCGTACTGTCATAGCAGCTGGCACTTAGGCTAAATGGCTGTTAAGGTGTATTGACAAGTGTCAGAAACGTTGTTGATGAATGCATCCTTAAGGGACATTCTATCCATTGAATTTCAATAATAAGAAAGTACCGATTGCATGCTGTCAAAGTAAGATGGATAAGAAACCGATAAAAGGCTTAATACTTCCATGACAGCTGTGTTCCTGAATCTGCAGAACTGTCTAGCAGTTCATTATAAATTAATCTACCTTTTAACTTCACATCAGCCTCTAGCAGTTTAGAAAAAAAAACGGTAGGAATGGTACACATCCGTGTCAAAAGGGTGTTTTCAGCTCACAAAAGGATATGCTATGACACCACCAACCTTCAAGTGTGAGAACATTTATTGTTTTCTCTGCAATGGATTGGTAATAGTATGGTTGATCTGAATGCATGTATCAAGTGTTCAGAGGGTGAAAAATTTATATTTTCCCAAATCCAAGGAAAGAATTTAAAAATCCATTATCTATTGGTCAGACATATGACACCTTTTCAATGGGAGCTAACTTGAAGTTGCTGATAAAACCAAATTAGGATTGGCAAGAAATGTACAAGAAAACATAACACTATAGGGAAACCAAAATTAAAACAAAATGTGTAGGAAGAAACTGCAGATGCTGGTTTAAACCGAAGATCGACACAAAATGCTGGAGTAACTCAGCGGGACAGGCAGCATCTCTGGAGAGAAGGAATGGGTGACATTTTTGGTTGAGACCCTTCTTCAGACTATTCTTAAAACAGAATGGTTCTGCTGCTAAATAACAAAGCATCCTTCAGATATTAAAAAATCTTTGCAAAACCCTTCTTTCTAAAAAAAAAAACGTATTTTTGATTTAAGTAATCTTTTGTCAATAATACTTTTTGATTCAAATGATTAGAGAATTAAATCATTACAATTTTAAATGTTGCTTGTGGTGCAAAGTGTTCATTAATAACAGGCTAATGATCAATTAACTATCTTCAATCTGGTATCTGGCTGCTGAAGTAAAGAAATTGGATAAGGAGAGAGCATTTAATAATTTCAAAGATGATCTTATATATTAAGAACATGTCCATTGCTGTACTTATGATTAAGGCAAGATAAAATACCCATGTGCCTATGTGTGTGTGCAGTATAAATATGTGTGTATGTGACTAGAAGTACTTGCATGCACACGTAATTGTAGGGGTGGAAGGAGAAGGTGGCTAATTACTCCATAGTTAGTAACATTGTTGTTTGGCAAAACTTGTACTAACATTTGCCTGCAGAGACCACTTTTAGGAATGTTTCTATTTCTTTACCTTATCTTACGTAGTGAGAAGGAAGTTATAAATTTGTTTTTAAAAAAAGTGATAACTTAAAGTGAGAGTTGGATCCAGCTCTTAGGGCTAACGGAATCAAGGGATATGGGGAGGAAGCAGGAACGGGGTACTGATTCTGGATGATCAGCCATGATCATGTTGAATGGCGGTGCTGGCTCGAAGGGCCGAATGGCCTCCTCCTGCACCGTTCTATGTTTCTATAACATAGTTCTTCACCAGTGCATCCCAAACATGCAATCTCAACCTCATAACAGGACAAGAGCAGCAGCTTCATGGGAACATCAGCAACTTTGATTCCCTCTTCAAGTGAACAAAAGGCACAGATATCAGGTAATTGAAAAAGGAAACTAAGGGAAAGCAGCTTAGGGAAAATAATGATGCAAGGCGTTTGTCTGAAATGCAGAGCCTGAATGGCTGGAGGCAACAGATTCAACAACATTCAAAAGGAAACTGGATAATCAGTGACGGAAATCGCTACCAAAATATGGAGGGGACCGGGGGACAGGGGGGACACACAATTTCTGCGCGCATGCGCACTCACACACACAAGCGAGGTTTCGAAGGCTTCTGCCGTGGGTCCTGTGAACGATAATTACAGCTCAATCGAGCGCTAAATGCAGCTCAACTCTGCCAGTCTCGCCGGGTTAACCTACAACCCTGCCTGGACTGACGGAATACCTGTCCGGAGCCGTGGAGCTAGCACTGTTTCTCCGTGCTGGCTGTAAGCCTGGGCCATATTTCCCTTAAGTCCAGGCAGGTGCTGTATGTTAACCCGGCGGGAGAGGCAGAGTTGAGCTGGGTTTAGCGCTGCTTCTCTGTACTGGCTGTGGGCCTGGGGGCACCGCGCCCCTCTGACTCCCGACGTCACTGGCCACCCCTGGGCGTAGGGGGGGGGGGGGCACGCGGGTGGGGATGGGGATGGGGATGGTCCAGTGGAAGTTCGACAGCGATTGCAGTGTCGGAGACCCGTGATCGATCCTAGCTGCAGATGAGGCGCATGTCTGTGTCCAGCAATGATCCTATAGTGGAGATCCTATCTTAGGTGTCCAGGACTGGCGTTGTGACCCTATAACCAGGGGACACCTCCCTCCTCCAATCATCGCACTCAATCATCATGTCCCGACCCCATTGCCTGCTGAACGACATCTCTCTCGTCCAATCGGAGCCCTCGATCAGCAGTCCCACCCCCACTGTCTCGCGGAAAGCGAAGATTTCACCGGGTTTTAAAATCCGGATTACAAAGTGTGGGGGGGATCATCCTCCACCTCTCAAAACAGAGGGAGGAAATGTCCCCCATACCCCCCCCCCCCCTCCCCCCGTGATTTCCGCCCCTGGGATAAATAACTGAAGAGGAAATTTCTGCAGGGATATGGGCAAAGAGAAGAGGAGTGGTGCCATGTGGATAACTTTCGCAGCACTAATGCAGGACAATAAGTCACAACTCCTTCTTTGCTCTATTACACTCCCATTTTGAGTCACATAACATTCAGATTGAATAGAGAAATATGATTCTTTCATGAGGACAGGGTTATAATCCCAGATGAACGCTGTGTTGCCTTTGGTTTTGAAAGTGATAAAGCAAGCTGCCTTGCGTTTGGTTTTCAAAGTGCTGGAATAATTCAATGGGTCAGACATCAACGCTGGAGAAAAAGGATAGGTGACATTTCGGGTCGGGAACCTTCTTCAGACCCGATTCATTGCTGAGCATATCAGGACCTGTATTTTACATTTAATGAATATGGAGTGAATGGCAAAGACCAGTTCATATACCACCCACACATTTGCACGTGGACTGTGCCTCTCAATGGCCTTTTACCCAGCCAGTTTAAGAACGGGTTGGCCATTTAGAACGGAGATGAGGAAAACCTTTTTCACCCAGAGAGTTGTGAATCTGCAAAATTCTCTGCCTCAGAAGGCAGTGGAGGCCAATTCTCTGGATGGTTTCAAGAGAGAGTTAGATAGAGCTCATAAAGATAGCGGAGTCAGGGGATATGGTGAGAAGGCAGGAACGGATACTGAATGTGGATGATCAGCCATGATCACAGTGAATGGCGGTGCTGACTCAAAGGGCCGAATGGCCCACTCCTGCACCTATTGTCCATTGTCTATTGTCTATAGTAAGAATATTTTATTTGAGCACATATTCATTTTCCCTTGCTCTCAATAAAAACAAAATCTTTTTTTTACTATTACAGTTATTCTTAAACTGTGGCTCCTGGTTCTGTACTCCCCCAGCATTGGGAACATGTTTCCTGCCTCTAGCATGTCCAATCCCTTAATCTATATTACTAAAAGTCTGATCTTGACCACTTCCTGTTGTACTGTATATTGATTTTAGATAAATTGCTGCCACTACGGCTGTGATTTTTGGCCATCTTACTCAGACTCCCCCTCCGCTGCACAGGACAAGAGGATTTTTCCCATTGATGAAAAATAAAAGAGTTATTAGTGTTTAGAAAATGTTGAGATTCTCTCTCCTGAAGGCCACGCCCCTTCCGGAGGGACTATAAATCCTGGAAGTGTGGAGGTGCCTCAGTTCTCTGCAAGATGGGGGAGCAAGAGGTCGCAATTTTCAGTCTGAGCTGTGAATAACAATGAACACATGTCTACTAAACTGTGAGTGGTTTTATTGACCTGTCAGTGCCCTTAATGTGGTTTGAAAATGTAGTTTGGAAATGCAAAAGTGTGTTTTGGTTTGAAAGTGCTAAAGCTGTGTTGCCTTTGGTTTTGAAAGTACAAAAGCAAGCTGTGTTGCCTTTGGTTTTGAAAGTGCTAAAGCAAGCTGTGCTGCCTTTGGTTTTGATAGTGCTAAAGCAAGCTATGTTGCCTTTGGTTTTGAAAGTGCTAAAGCAAGCTGTGTTGCCTTTGGTTTTGAAAGTGCTAAAGCAAGCTGCATTGCCTTTGGCTTTGAAAATGCTAAAGCAAGCTGCCTTGCCTTTGGTTTTGAAAATGCTAAAGGAAGCTGCCTTGCCTTTGGTTTGGAAAGTGCTAAAGCGAGCTGCCTTGCCTTTAGTTTAGAAAGTGCTAAAGTGAGCTGCATTGCCTTTGGTTTTGAAAGTGCTAAAGCGAACTGCGTTGTCTTTGGTTTTGAAAGAGCTAAAGCAAGCTCCCTTTCCTTTGGGTTTGAAAGGGCTAAAGCAAGCTGCCTTGCTTTTGGTTTTGGAAGTGCTAAAGCAAGCTGCCTTGCCTTTGGTTTTGAAAGTGCTAAAGCAACTCCGGAAGTGGCGGCGCTGGGATCGGCTGCAGCTCGCCTGCAGTCCGTTTGTCTTTTACTTTTTTGTGTTGTTGTTTTTCGTTTTGTCTAGTTACGTTTTTGGTTTTTAGGTTGTGTTTATGTGGGGGGGGGGGGTGGGGGGTGAAACGGGGCTTGCTGTCTCTCCCTTCGGGGGAATATGACCTTTTTGTCGTATCCCCCTTCTCTGCCTCCGTCTACGCTGAGGCCTAATGGTGGAGCCGGCGACCTCGGGACTCTGGAGGCAGCTGACAGGACTCGCCCTGGGCTCGCTCCCGTGAGGGTGGCCCAGGCCGGGGCTGGAACTGCGCTCTCGTGAGAGCGGCCTGGCGAGGGGCTGAGAGACTCTCCCATGAGGGGCTGTGGCCCGTCGGAGTGGCCCAGCCCAAGGGAGAACGGTACTCCCGTCGGAGTGGCCCAGCCCGAGGGAGAACAGTACTCCCGTCGGAGTGGCCCAGCCCAAGGGAGAACGGCGCTCCCGTCGGAGTGGCCCAGCCCGAGGGAGAACGGTACTCCCGTCGGAGTGGCCCAGCCCGAGGGAGAACGGTACTCCCGTCGGAGTGGCCCAGCCCGATGGAGAACAGTGCTCCCGTCGGAGTGGCCCAGCCCGAGGGAGAACGGCGCTCCCGTCGGAGTGGCCCAGCCCGAGGGAGAACGGTACTCCCGTCGAAGTGGCCCAGCCCGAGGGAGAACGGCACTCCCGTCGGAGTGGCCCAGCCCAAGGGAGAACGGCGCTCCCGTCGGAGTGGCCCAGTCCAAGGGAGAACGGCGCTCCCGTCGGAGTGGCCCAGCCCAAGGGAGAACGGTACTCACATGAGGGCGATCCGGCTCGGGGCTGGAACGGTGCTCCGGTTGCTGGGACGGCGTTCTGGCGGCGGTGACCTGAGTCTGGGGTTCAGCCGTGGGCCAGCGGCTACATGTGCTGGACTGGAGGGCGGCAGCTTCGACCACCCCCGGGCCGCGGTGTTTGAACCGGCCCGTTTGCGGGGTTCGGTGAGCCGCGGGACTGTTTGTACCATCGCCCGGTGGGGAATCGCCTAAACGCAGAGGGAGAAGAGGAGGGAAGAGACATTAACCCTAAGATTTTTGCCTCCACCACAGTGAGGAGGTGCTTGGAGGATACACTGTGGTGGATGTTAATTTGTGTTTATTGTTGTTTATTATTGTATGATTGTATGTATGACTGCAGGCACGAAAATCAACCTTACGGTCTGAATGACAATAAAGGTATTCAATTCAATTCAAGCTGCCTTGCCTTTGGTTTTGAAAGTGCTAAAGCGAGCTGCCTTGCCTTTGGTTTTGAAAGTGCTAAAGCGAGCTGCCTTGCCTTTGGTTTTGAAAGTGCTAAACGAGCTGCCTTGCCTTTGGTTTTGAAAGTGCTAAACGGGCTACCTTCCTTTTGGTTTTGAAAGTGCTAAAGCGAGCTCCTTAGCTAATTAGAGCTGCCTTGCCTAATTAGAGCTGCCTTGCCTAATTAGAGCTGCCTTGCCTAATTAGAGCTGCTTTGCCTAATTAGAGCTGCCATGCCTATATAATTAAAAGTCTAATCTTGACCACTTCCTGTTTGCGCTTTATATTGATTTTTGAAAAATAGCTACCACGTACGGCTGTGATTTTTGGCCACCTTACTCAGAATCCCCCTCCACTCATCGGGTGCCAAGGATTTTGCCCATTGATTAAATATAAAAGAGTTATTAGTGTCTGAAAAATGTTGAGATTCTCTCTCCTGTCAATCACGCCATGAAGGCCACTCCCCTTCTGTTGGGAGGAGGGGACGGACTATAAAACCCGGAAGTGTGGACACGGCTCAGTCTCTGCAAGATGGGGGAGGAAGAGGTCACGACTCGCTGTCTTTAGTGGCCTTACACTCTGCTTGAAATGGCATGAAACTGCACTTGAATTTGGTGCCCTTGCACCCTACTTGAAATGGAATTTCATGGAATAGCCGTGAGTCAACTGTGAGCCCAGCAGCCGTGAGTGAGTGAGCTGCCAGCACAACAGGCTTGAGTGACTGGGCCGCCAGCCCAAGAATCCATTCGGCCCACAATGTCCATACTAGCCCTCTGGAAACCAGCCCTTTCAGCGCTCCAGAAAGCCCCCCACAATACCAATATTGTAATTGGTGGAGAGGTAGAATATTGCGTTGGGGGACCAGCCCTCCCATGTGATGCTGGGACTCCACGGGTCCCACTTAGTCCAGTATTTTTATATATTTGAGTAAGATCCGCTCTCATCATTCTAAATTCCCAGCCACTCCATTCTATCAACATTTGACAGTCCCGCCATCCCTGGAATTAACCTTGTGAACCTACACTGCACTCCCTCAATAGCATACTTTGATGATCCTTGTGCACAATTGCCCATAATGTCCTCATGTCCCAATGGAGGTAGGACAGGACAACACAATTAAAGCATACTATTGATTCTCAGAGTGCACAAACACAGGACCCATACAGATCTTGCAAAAGTTCAGGCCCTTAAAGTGGAGAGAGGAGATGTGGTGAGGATGTTTCTACTCGTGGGAGAGCCTAGGACCAGAGGCTATAGCCTCAGAATAAAAGGACGTACCTTTGGAAAGGAGATGAGGAGGAATTTCTTCAGTCAGAGGGTGGTGAATCTGTGGGATTCATAGCCACAGACGGCTGTGGAGGCCAGGTCAATGGATATTTGTAAGATGGAGAGTGATAGATTCTTGATTAGTGAGCATGTCAGGGGTTATGGGGGAGAAGGCAGGAGAATGGGGTTGAGAGGGAGAGATAGATCATCCATGACCGAACGGCGGAGTGGTCCGAATGGACTAATTCTGCTCCTATAACATATGAACCTATAAACTTTGGTGGAATATGCAAGGAATATGGTTAGGATTTCACCAGTGACTCATGAGCAATAACAGATTGTGGAGACAGGGGCGTCACAAGGACATCAGTAAGGAATCCACTGAGGAGGATGTGGGAGTGTGACAAGCCCTGCTCACTCGTCGCTGATGCCAAGGAACAAGGCCTTCATTTGTTGTTTTATTACTGTGCTCTTGTGGAACAAAAGATGAATTCTGTCTTGAATGGGTATATCCAAGGACAGCTACCCCTGCATTTTTAATTTATTACCTAGCTGCAAACAATCCCGAAAAGCTTTCTACAGGTTCAATGCCATCAGTTGTTCCCAGTCACAATTCAATTGTCATGTTTTGCAAGCAAAGTTCCATTAACCTTTACCTACATGTAACATTGTATAACTCAAGGACATTCTTGGAGAAGTTGAAAAAGTTTTTGAAACTTTTGCAGAAATGCTTTTTCAACTTCTCCAAAGCATTCAAATAAACGTCTAATGAGGCAATGTCAGATGTAATTGCAAATTATTTCATGTTTAGTTTAGTTTAGAGATATAGTGCGGAAACAGGCCCTTTAGCCCACCGAGTCCGCTCTGACCAGCGATCCCCGCACATTAGCACTATCCTACACACCCTAGGGACAATTTACATTCATACTAAGCCAATTAACCTACAAATCTGTACGTCTTTGGAGTGTGGGAGGAAACCAAAGATCTCAGAGAAAACCCACGTGGTCATGGTGAGAACGTACAAACGACATAGAGACAGCACCGTAGTCAGGATTGAACTCGGGTCTCTAGCGCTGTAAGCACTGTAAGGCTGCAACTCTACCATTGTGCCATCGTGCTACCCTAATTGTTAAATTTAACGTGCTGTTAAAATAGTTGTGCTGCTGTAAAGCACTATCCTTGTCACATATTGTTTTAGTATTATTGTTGTACATTATTCAGTCAGCGCCTTGACAGGAAACATATAAAAGATGCCAACTAAGCATGCGGTACATCATTTGTGGCTCAGTGCCATGGTTCACATCACTGAATGTTTGTCATTGTAATTTCATTCCTGCATTATTATTTCCTTTGAACCAATACCAGCGATTGAGGATTGATCAGATTAACATGGGAGTCCTTAGAGGAACTCAAGTCAGGTGAAAATCAGCAAAAAAAAGTCCAACTACTACTTCACAATGATTTCATGTTAAAATATCAGTTTCAAACTGTGGATGAGGGGACCCAGAGAGTGTAATTTTAACTTCCATTGATCAGTGAAAAACTAGTGAAGCCAAATCGATAGCCTCTTTAAAATCTTTCTTGATTTTAATTTCCATTGTAGGCTCCGGACATTAAATGGGGTGGCAATTTTGAACACTGAAAAATATTTCTAAATTAATAATGATTCACAAAAGGACACAAAGTGCTGGACTAAGTAGGTCAGAAAGCATCCCTGGCGAGCATGGATAGGTGACGTTTCAGGTCGAGAGCCTTCAGACCTGGGGGGGGGGGGGGTGGAACGAGATTGCTGGAAAAGGGAAGAAGCAGGACATAGAATGGCAGGTAAAAGGTCAACATAGGCGAGGGAATTTCTGATAGGCAGATGGTTGCAACAAAGGCCACAGATAAGAACAGAAGATGCGAGTCAGGTTTGCAGAGTTGTGGATTGTGAAGCCAGTGGGAGGAAAGTAGCAGGAAGGGATGGGAGGCAGAGGGGAGAAATAGGTGGGAGTCCAGGTAGGGCACAGGAGAGGGAAGGGGAGGTGTGGGGGAGAAAGGAGGGGAGGTTGAGTGGGGGGGGGTGTTAATTAGAGGTTACCTAAAATTGGAGAATTCAATTTTTGTACCATTGGGTTGTAAGTTACCCAAGCGGAATATGAGGTGTTGTTTCACCAGATTTATATGTGGCCTCACTCTGATAATTCAGAAGGCCCAGGACAGAAAGATCAACATAGCAATGGGAAGGGGTGTTAAGATGGTTAGCAAGTGGGAGATACAGTAAGCAGCCAAAGCGTTTGTGCATTAACCAACATCTGCAGTTCTTTGTTTCTGCTTCTTAATTATAATTCAATAATAAAATTTATTTCTGCATAACATTGTAGTACAAAATCATCGAAGAGGTGATGCTTCCCAACCTTAATTGTGACCTTGGTTTAATTAAACAAATTATTATATCATTGCCTCAACATCATATTCTTCTCTCGGCTTTACTGTGGAGCTCAATGATTCTGTTTCTTGTTTCCAAAACCTCATCTTGACTGTTTATGTTAGTTTTTATCTCATTGTTCATGTGCAGAAAGCTTAATATTAAGAAATACCCCCAAATCGCTTTCCCAACAAAATAGATATGTTAATTAATTACTGAAACAGACTAATATATTTCTCATTACTTACTATGTTTGAGAAAATGCAATCAATGTTTGCTTCTTTAACTACATATCAGTAACAGCAATACACGCAACTTGTGTTTATATGGTGCCTTAATTAAGCTAAACATCCTCCACCATGGTTCAGCTAGATTGTAATCAGATACAATTGATTAGTGAGCCACAGAGGGAGATATCAGAACAGTCAGCTTTTTCAAAGAGGTGGTAAGCTTTAAGGATGACCAAGGAAATAAAGATAGAGGTGAAGAGATTTAGAGAGATAATAAATTAGGATCTTGTATCTTAAACAGCTAAAAGCAAGGCCACTAATCTCATCCCTTCACTCTTGCCCATCAATGGAAATTGTCTTATTCCTAACTTATTTATGCTTTCGAGCAGGTTTAAAGGAAATCCTTTCCAAAGCCTTTCTGGAGAAATTGATTAACGTCCTGAAACACGACGCAACATTAAATTCTATTACTTAAGTAGGAAAGATTATCACATTTTGTAATTTTAAAACAATCCAATATGATTGACAACAATACGATGATTGACATTCTATTGAAATGTTGTGACAGTTGCAATGTAGGTCGGTGGGGGCGCTGCAATTTTTGTTTTTTTTAGTATGTTTTAATAGTAAGATTAAACGAGCTTACCAATTTGAAGTTTGATCTTTATTTTATGAGGAGTTACGATGAGGGAATACTTGAAGAAGGCCCGTTCAGCCGCACGTGCGTCAATCTTCAAAGTAGCGGTGTGAAATCACAGATAATAATAACAGTGACTGAAGTATGATAGTAAGATGAAAGAAGACTAGAACTACCAGATGAGCTTAACGAGGGCTGGGAACCGAGGGCACGTATTCCCTCAACCATACTCCTCATAAAATAAAGATCAAACTTCAAACAGGTAAGTTCTCATTTAATCTTACTATTTTACTTCGGAGTCACGTGAGTGACTACGTGAAGATTTCAAAGCTCTGTGATTTCATGCCGTGAGAAACAAGTCTACACAACCACAACTGCCTTATTGACAAAATGAGGGAAAACATTCATAATGCATACAGTCATGACATAGATTTAAACATGCTGATGCTGTTAAATAAGCAATAACAATAGTCACATCTCTCATCCGGATGGAACATATAACAGAACATAAAATAAATTGAGAATACCTCTGGTCTAGCAATGGGTTATTATAACATGTTTGAAATATTGTTCGTTTGACCACACTACAGCCGTTATGATGTGGTCCAGCGGAACGTAATTAACCCTTGCTGCTGCTGTTATAGCAGCCCTGGTGGAGCGAGATCCAGATCAGTATCTACTCCTGCATACCTCAACTCCATTTTAACACCTGACAAGATCTGAGCAGATAGGTTCTTATACCGTCTTTTGTAATTAACAATCATAGTTAGCTCAGAGTCTCAAAGACTCTTGGTGACCTTGACGTATTGTTGTATATGTGTGTCCCCACATAACGAGAAATCCCTGGGTATGTCTTGAGCTATTTTGAGACCTGACACCCCTACTGCTCTGCTTAAATCAATTATAGCATGAAATACTATGCATATATTTGCAGATGTAATCATCCTCTCCTGTCACAATAATGTAGCGAGTGACCTGTTGCGCTAACCAGCGCCAAAGGATAACTACCTAATGAGGTCCGATCAAAGCTAAGAATGTAGCTAGAACCCCCTGGTTCAAATAGTGTTACACAATGTCAATCTCCCATACTGCATTGTACTAGTCCTGGGAAACCTTTGTAACAGATATCCTTTACTAACTCGATATCCGAGGTGAACCTAACAACTTGGCCCTCGTTAGCTGCAGTAAGTCTGATGGAAAGCCCCTTGGCACAGTTAATGATCCTATAATTCAATATTGTCAAAGACCATTTAAATGAACTGCAATAACTCAGAATCTGTACCATTTTAAAGATAACATGAGTGCTTCCCATCTCCTGAAGCAGCAAAGTACCGCTTTTTTGGTACCATTCCAACACTGTGAATACATACAAAAATAGGCATGACAAACCCAAGCCGTAAGCAGTCTATTGAGAATCTGTAGAACATATATTGATTTTATCATACAACGGCTGATCTTTCAAGCCGCAGGCTGGACCAGCAAGTTACGTTTAAATAACCATATAATGTTGCATTATTATTATTCCCGACAAATCGGAAATCAAACTGCATAGGCCAATTCCACAGCTGGAACCTAAAGCGACTCTCGATTACTCTATTTTAAGACCCGACTCATAAAGCAAATTGGAGGAAGACATAAAAGACCATTCCTCATGCTTGTAGCGAGAATGTATCTTTCGCCACTGTTATGCCACCATTTTGCAACCTTTAATTAGCATGAAAACAATATATCTATATTCGGTGTTGCATTAAATCAGAATTTCATAACTACTGCGTGGTCCAACACCCATTCTGTGTCGTCATTGATCTGTACTTAATGATACTCCAGTGGCAAATTAGATTATGTACCTTTTACAGGATCTTTTCCCTGATTGCACCCTCGTGCTTATCATATGCCACATCTTAGTGTATCAACATGAAGTTGAGCATGCACCTATGCATATTTACTCAATCACTCTTTAACCCATAATGCACTTAGGGTCTATAGATAGTTGATACCTATACTGAAGAGTTTAATAACTCATTGCAAACCTCCTGCACCTCCAACTAGAGATGACATTCGCATGTTCTCACCTTAAGCCATAGCATCTTTTTTGCAATATAATGACATATTTATTGATCAACTACTGGAGCAATGCTGAATACTGTTTGTCCATCATAGTGGCTTTCTTAGCTTCAGCTGGCAATAGCAAGTTGTTTTATCAATGACCTTCATGACCCTTATTGTTTGTCATTAAGCATGCTGTCAGTTCTCCCAAATGCACAGCTGCATCACATCTATTACATTGCCAGTTAGTCTAATGAATAGGAACTCCTTTATAACCACGAGGCTGTTCCAGGTTTATATTGATTGCAATCTGTTGCCCAGAGCAGAGTCACATGGCAACTATCCATTTGATAACAGCCTAATTTACTGGATAGGAGAAACCAATTCCTCAATTAGCTTGAAACTGAGTGGATTTTAGTCAAATACAGCATCAAAATATAATCCAGACAATACATCACAATTGTTTTTGAACTCTGAGTAGTCCTTTGAATGATTTATGGTTATCATACTGTTTAACTTGCCTCATCATAACAATGCCTTCAAACATCTCTGATGATCATTGTACATGGAAAACCCTATGAAATCAGTTTGATCACCCTTCTTTCATAATGAACAGGCCCCACCTGCCATCATTTTGAGTCTGCCCTGACGACAACTCTGGCCCGGTTCTGATAATTCTCACATGTCCCAAGACAACTCTTGCCATAATTCTGACCTTGCCTTGAAAGACAATTCCCCATATCTCCGAGCCTGTCTCGAAGGCAACCTGGCTAAAAATACTGGACCTGGCTCAACACTCTTCTGGCCAAATTCCAACCTTCTTGGAATACTAGTATTGTCCAGTTACCTGGTTAAAATGCCTCTGAGTAGATGACAATGTCTCAGTTATTTGTGTGTTGCCCAACTAATTGTAAATCTTACCAACTTGTTCGTGGTCACTTAGTTGTAGAGTAACTCTGGTCAGCTTAATGCTGCTACCAGCTTCAGTGAACCGCTTCCTGCCGATGAAGCCGTGGGGTGCGTTTTCCCCCTAAACTATGTGCTTCGCCCTTCAGGTTTTGCCTGTGGAATATGTCTCACCTGAATAGAATATTCGGCGGGTGGCTCTAACTCCCCTGATAGCGGTGTTCACTGCATTGTTGTAATGGCAACCTTGCTGCCAGAATCGTACCTCTGACATGTGCCCTTCATTCCTTGAGGTATGCTCCATGCTATACCCTCAGCCTCGGCATCAGATTACACTGACCCGGCATGTTCTCCTCTTCCATAAGGGAGACATTAAGCAGCCCTACTACAAGGCGCTGCTGGCATGACCTCTCCAACAGGTCCACCCTTCAGGGTCAGAAAATGCCCCGGTAAGCTCACCTCCTCCATGAGGGAGACATCATTGCAGCCCTTCTCCAGGTGCTGCTGCCATACATTTAAACAGCCCTATACAAGGCGCTGCTGACATGGCCTAGAGCAATAGGTCGGCACTGCCATATATTCGGCATCCCCATTATGCAGCCCTGTTACAAGGCGCTGCTGGCAAGGCTCTCCCATATGCCCATCACTGCCATATCTCCTGATGTTAGGGTGTATCTATCTTGAGCCTCCTCGCAATAAAGCTCCATCCTGGCCAACTTACACATTATTTATTTTTACCGGAAAGGAACCCTCCCGGCACTAGGACTGACCACTTGGGTCGATTTACCCCATATCTTGGGGACCTCTGCGGTCTGGATACTGCATAGCTGGTAGATTCCCCTCCGCCGGGAATCACAGCACCCTTATATATTACCGGAGGGAAAACCCCTACCGGCCCAAAGGCTGACCGTTCCGGTCCGTTTTACCCCTTACCTGGGGACCCCTGCGGTCTGCAAGCCGCATAATTACTGGATTCCCCTACTCGGGAACCCCAGCCTCTATATGGATATCGGGGAAATCCTCCCAACACCCGGCATATATATTTACTCCCGTCTCCTGGAGGTCCCCTCCACGGGAACCCCAGCATAAATCTTTATCTTGGAGGGAAAACCCCTCCAGACTCCAGGTCTACTGGAGGTCCCCGCCACAGGAACCCCAGCATTAACATACATATCTTGGAGGGAACACCACTCCCAGCACCCGCCCTGCTGGAGGTCCCCTCCACGGGAACCCCAGCATAAATATTCATATTGTCGGAGGGGAACCCCCTCCCGACTCCCGCTCTACACACGGTCCCAGAATAAATAGTCTTATCAGAGGGAAAATGCCCTCTCGCACCCGGCCTACTGGAGGTCCCCTCCCTGGGAACCTCAGCATTTCTGTGCCTATCGGAGGGAACCCCTCCCAGCACCCGGAGCACCTGGACGCCACTGACCACCCGTCAGCGTCCGACTTCGTGAAACCCGACAACCCAGCTACCCGCGCTTGGCGGCAAGAACCGGGCTTTCCCCACAGCCCATAGCTGGTTCCCTCGTCGGGCCTCGCGAATCCTCCGGCAGGAAGGCTCTTTGTGTGTCTTGTGTGGGGGGTGGTGTGGGGGGGTAAGGGGGAAACCGCTTCGGTCCCCTCCTCCACGGAGAGGCGACTTTTTCCATGTCGCCTCCCCGTGGCCTAACTTCGAGGATCGGTATGGCCTTTCCCGGAGAAGCACCTGGGGCTTTAGGGGTGGGCGCAGCGTGGACTCTTGGCGTGGAGTGGGTGAACCCTCGCCAGAGGGGAGCGCTCCGTTAGCGAACTTTAAATCTCCGACTGCCGGCTGGCGGCCTAAACCAACTTGAAGCCGCGGTCTCCGGTGGGGAGGCACCGTTTCATGACTTACCTGGACTTTTTACCTTGTCTGCACATCTGCACGCCCGCAGCGACGGCTGTGGAGGGTTGAGGTCCCGACCACGGGGGAAAATGGAGGAGGACTGGCCAATTTTTGTGCCTTCCACCACAGTGATGAATGCTGTGGTGGATGTATGTGTTAAATTTTTATTGTGTTTTTGTGTGTTCTTTTTCATTGTACCGCTGCTGGCAAATTCATTTCACTTGCACTTAATGTGCAATGTGACGAATAAAACTGATTGATTGTAAGCAGAACAATATAAGCCTGAAGAAGGGTCTCAACCCAAAGCGTCACCCATTCCTTCTCTCCAGAGATGCTGCCTGTCCTGCTGAGTTACTCCAGCATTTTGTATCTATCGTTGGTTTAAACCAGCATCTGCAGTTCCTTCTTACACAGAATAATATAACTGGTCAGCACACAGCAGACTGCTTTAAAACACAACAGCAACATTCTGTTTTTAATGCCGTTGATTGAAGAATAAATATTGACCAGGTCATTATATATTCCCTCTCTCCCTCTTCAAAATAACGCATTAGGATCTTTTACATCCATGAGAATACAAATCACACCTGGAAGTCAAGGCTTTCATGAATGCAGCATTCCCTCAGTACTGCACTAGCTTTTCATATCCCAATCTCCAGAGTGGAATTTGAACTTTTGATCTTCGAGTTTAGAGGTAAGAACGCTACCCGCTAGGCTACAGCTGAGCATAATAACAATTACCTTTTCATCTTCCTCTCTACATGATTATTCTGGACATTGAATAATGTAGAAAGGGAAATCCACCTGCTGTGCCCTTGAACATAATAGGTACTCACATATGCTAGGCTGACAATGCTGGTATATAGTCAAGGTATTGTTCAATTTCCTTTATTATCCTTTTACAACTAGAAAGTCAATGAAGAATAAATCTTTTCTAATGATCAAACTGCAATGATTACATCAATAATAACAGCACACACGGGTTATTTTATTTGTAACACAGTTAACTGCCCTGTCAGAATGTTAATGTACACAATGATAGAAATAGGCTATAAATTTTTAAATGATACTTTGTAAATAATTTATTGTGCCATACTCCGAGGCCGCACGATGCTCTAAAATAGTTCCTCACAAAACCAAGTAGCTAGATTTGTGCCTAATGAATAGAGCCAGGATTTTGCCATAAATGCCATGTGCCTTTTCCTGCCTATTTTGATGATTTCACCAGGATAATGCCTTTTTCACAATTTTTGCCATTTTGCTAAAAGGTAGTGCTATTTTCTCTAGTTGTACCGTGATTACAATGATATTTTCTATGTTAACACGTTAATATTAATGTTATTATTAATGTGTTAACATAGTATAACTTACAAGAAAACTCCCACCACCAGGGCAAAACCGGGGGTGCTACCGTCGGTCGTTCATTCGTTCATTCCGCTGCCCGCTGGTTCAGTCTTCTCCAAGATCTATTTAAGAAAGAATTGCAGATGCTGGAAAAATCGAAGGCAAACAGGAAATGCTGGAGAAACTCAGCGGGTGAGGCAGCATTTATGGAGAGAAGGAATAGGCGACTTTTTGGGTCGAGACCCTACTTCAGACTGATGTGGAGGGGGGCGGGAAAAAGAAAGGAAGAGGCAGAGGCAGTAGGACTAGGAGGAGAGCTGGGAAGGGGAGGGGGAGAAGGGAGAAGACAAGGGCTAATTAAAATTGGAGGTCAATGTTGATACCGCTGGGGTGTAGACTGCCCAAGCGAAATATCCAAGCTTGTCTCCTCACTACATTTACTGCTGGCTCCAGTCGCAAATCTGAGTTTCCGAGTGATCTATGCAAGGCATTCATTGATGCTGGAATTCCACTGTGGAAATTTCAAAAACAAATCTCTCAGAAGTTTTTTAAGAGAAATACACAGAGGAACATATACCAAGCGAGTCATCATTATGGAAACATTATGTTGACAGCAACATCAACATTGTTGTGCAAAAAATTAGAGATTAAGTTGCATGCAACAAAATATGGATCTCAATAGACAAGGCAACCGATGCTGTGGGGTGATATGTTGCCAAATTTGTCATCGGTATACTGGAGGCAGCTCAACTATTGCTCAGTTGTTTACATCTTCACTTGCTGTACTTTGGCCAGAAGGTACAAAACACAAGAATGTTCTTCTGTTTGTGACTTAAAGTTTTATTCCCCAAAATGTTGCATTTGACATGCTTAGCTCAAGGACTTCATAGAATTGCCAAGCACATACGTAGCTTGTTTTCAAATGTCGATCGCCTAGTTTCCAATGTCAAGAAAATCTTCCTCAAAGCACCATCACATGTGCAGGTGCTCAAGGAAATGGCACCCGAGATTCCGCTACCTCCTCAGCCAATTTTGACTAGATGGAGTTCATGAAAAGATAAAATAAATCGTCAACTGTTTTGAAGAAGAAGAATCTGCTGCAGTCAGGATCATCAGTGAAATCATGCAGAAAAAGTCCACCCATCGTGATCTTGTGTTTATTGCTTCCAATTTTGCAAACTTCCCCCAAGCTCTAACTTCCCTTGAGGAAATTGGCGAAACATTAGTGAATAACTTGCAGGTTTTCAACAAAGTAACTGATGATATTCGTAAAGTTCCTGGCAATGTAGGTAAAGACATACAAGGAAAATGTGAGAGAGTGATTTTAACTAACAAAGATCTTGAAGAAATAAAAAACATAGCTAAAGTTCTCAAAGGTAGTTGTAATGCACAAGTTATCGACATGAATATAGAGTGTAGCTTGTTTCGGGTATGCACCAGTGACCTCAGCTGAGGTAGACAGACGTTTTTCACAACTGAAGCATATTCTGTCTGACAGACGGCATAGTTTAACACCAGATAATTTGAAAAAAATGATAGTAATTATGTGCAACCAGGCAACTTTGGTCATTTAATGTAGAATACCTTAATATTATCATTTTTAACCATATTTTGATGGTGGAAATAAATGCCTTTTTATGCCTTTCCCCCCCCTCAATAAATGCCTTTTTGTGCCTTTTTTGTAATTTTATTATGCCTTTTTGCCTGCCTATTTCAGTGTTTTTTAGTGCCTAAACATCCTGACTCTACTAATGAATTTCCAATGGCTGAGGAATCTCACTACTTCACGTAATTCACTTCCATTTCCTTGCCTCCAAAGCCCACTCATCTAACTTTGAGTCTGGCATTCGGAGCAAACATAAAATATTGTTTGTGCAATACCTGTCAATTTGGAAGAGTGATAGGCAATTCTTTGACAAGAAGTCTTGAAGATCTGATGCCAGGAGTCGAGGTCAGTTAGATGGTGAAGCACTCTGCAAAAAACAATACGGGTATCTGGTTGTCAGAGTCACTCAGTGCAGTTAAATTCATGGGGAATAGTCTCCCCTGAGTTCCTGCAGGTCCACATGTTGAGAGGGTTAACCCAAGGCACAGGCCTAGAAATCTTCTCCTTACTCAGGACTAAACCTTATCTCCCAGTTAATTGAACTGGGCTGTTTACACAGTTGGGCTATTACGACTTCAGCACCCACACAACAAGCAAACATTGCAAAATGTTACAAGTTCAATGCCCATTCATCAGTACAAGCATGTCAGAAATCCTATAGAATGCCTTCATAAAATATTTACTCTAGCCAGTTGAAAGCAGTTAGGCTTTAACACGGTTTAACGAGGTATTCTCTTTGATGTAACACGATGTGTAGAGTGGAGGTCTATGAAGTGAAAAGACTGCTTCGCAAACAAAATATTCAGTTGTAATTCTTCCTGAGTGACGACTTTGTGCTTATTAATTAACCTGCATTGAGAAAGTTGTGTAGAAAATTCTTAGGTTTAGCAAGTAGCCTTTAGATATCCCATGATCTATTGCACAAGCACAAATTGCTGGAGTAGCTCAGTGGGTCAGGCAGCATCTCTGGAGAAAAATAATTGGTGATGCTTTGGGTCGAGACTGAGACTAAGTCAGAATTTGGATCTCGACCTGAAACGTCACCTGTTCCTTTTCTCCAGAGATGCGACCTGACATGCTGAGTTACTCCAACATTTTGTCTCTATCTTCGGTGTAAACCAGCATCTGCAGTTTCTTCCTACACATCTATTGCATAGGGTTCACTTTCATATCTATTTACAAGTTCTAGGAGTAGAATTTGGCCATTTGGCCCATCGAGTCCACTCCGCCATTTATTCATGGCTGATCTCTGCCTCTTAATCCCATTTTCCTGCCTTCTCCCCACAACCCTTGACACCCATTCTAATCAAGAATGTGTCTATCTCTGCCTTAAAAATATCCACTGGCTTGGCCTCCACAGCCCTCTGTAGCAATGAGTTCCACAGATTAACTACCCTCTGACTAAAAAGGTTCCTCCTCACCTCCTTTCTAAAAGAGTCCCCTTTAATTCTGAGGCTCTGACCTCTGCTCCAAGACTCCCCCACCAGTGGAAACATCCTTTCCACATCCACTTTATCCATCCTTTCATTATTCTGGAGGTTTCAATGAGGTCCCCCTCAGCCTTCTAAACTCCAGCGAGTACAGGCCCAGTGCTGTCAAATGCACATCATATGCTAACCCACTCATTCCTGGAACCATTCTTGTAGACCTCCTCTGAACCCTCTCCAGAGCCAGCACATCCTTCCTCAGATATGGGGCCCAGATTTGCTCTCAGTACTCCGAATTCGGCCTGACCTGCGCCTTATAGAGCTACGCAGTGAGTGCTTGATTAGCAATCCGTATCTAGAACTATATCCGGTTGGCGGCGTGACTCACATTGCAGCGGCCCCTACAGCCTGTCTGTCTTTTTTTTTTTGTCTAGTTAATGTGGTTGTGTTTTTTTTAATACTGTTTTTAACTGTGTATATGTGGGGGACGGGGAACTTTTAAATCTCTTCCCTGTACGGGAGACCCGACCTTTTCCCTGTCGGGTCTCCATTGTCGTTGGGGCCTAGCACCGTGGAGTAGCCTCCTGCCGGAATGACCTGGAGGCTCCAGTCACGGAGCCTACGGAGCTGCAGACTACTCACCATCGAGGCGCCAGCTACAGGTCCGGTCGGAGCTCAGCAGCAAAACTTCCGCCCGTGTCGCGGGGTTGGAACGACCCGGAGCGGGGCCGTACATCGCCCAGGACATTCCAGGCTTTAATGGCCGCGGGACATTCCAACGCCCTCCTGGGGCTTCAACATCGGGAGAAAAATGGTGCACAGGGGAGAGAAAAGACGTTGCCTTCCATCACAGTGAATCTCCTCCTCACTGTGATGGAAGGCAAAGTATTTTCTCTCCCCTGTGCACCATTTTTGTGTGAATTGAATTGTTTATGTGTCTTGTAGGGATTGTTTTGTTTGTATGGCTGTAGAAACAGAGTTTTGTTTGAGCCTCATTGAGGTTCAAATGACATTGAATAAATATTGTATTGTCTTGTATTGTAACTGGCTCCCAGCACAATCTGTATTCCAAACTTTTCTGAAAAAGTAAGACTTTCCATTTCCAACAAGCATCTACTTGCAGAGTCCTTCCTACTTCCTTCGTTACCACTACAAACTACCTCTATCGACACGAGGTTTCACCTCACCCCACCCTCCTCATTCTGCCCCCCAAATAGACAAGCATGGGAATTAGGACCCCAGTAAGTCTTGGGGGACATACAGAAATCCCAATACAGGGATTTGGGGGACATACAGGAATTTCAGGGAGCTTAGGAACTGTGGCATCAATGGGTGTAATGGGAGTACAATAAACTTAAACTTTAGGCCCGATGCTGTGATTTGCACCCTAACCCGTTCAATTGTTTTTAATGGAGCACAGTTAAATTTTAAATGGAGCACAGCTAAATTGCAATATGCACCTTCTGCTCGAAGCCTTATTTTGTCAAGAGTGAGGTCTCATAAAATAACCCTCCATTCAACAGGGTGGCCCAATACCTTAAATGCATCTAAATGCATCTTAAATGCATCTTTACTTGGTTTATCAAAAAAATATTTTCAGGAGTTAAATTGGTGATTCATAGCAGCAGAATTAGGCCACTCGGCCCATCAAGTCCTCGCCACCATTTGATCATGGCTAATGAATTTCACAGATTCACCACTCTCTGGCTAAATAAATTCCTCCTCTTCCCCATTCTAAAGGTACATCCTTGTATTTTGAGGCTGTGCCCTCTGTCCTAGACTCTCCCCATCCACTCAGTTTTGGTCTATGGGAAAGATGTCACTAAGCTGGAATGAGTGCAGAGATTTAATAAGGACTTGCAGAGTGCAGAGATTTATAAGTTGCCTTGAGTTGTAGGGAAAGATTAGGCAGTCTAGGACTTTATTGCTTGGAGCAAAGGAGGCTGAGAGGTGATGTAATAGAGGTGTATAGAATCATGAGGGAAATATATTGGGTAATGGCAGTAAATCAAGAACCGGACAACATAGGTTTAAATGAAAATGACAAGATTTAATAGGAAACTGAGGAGCAACTTTTTCACTCAGAAGATGGATGGTGTATGGAATGAACTGCCTGAGGAGGTAATTAAGGCAGGCACAATAACAAAATTTATAAGACACTTGGACGGGGACATGAATACAAAAGATTTAGATGGATATGGGCCAAAATTTGGCAAATGGGACGAGCTTAGATGAGGCATCTTGGTCAGATGAGGCATCATGGATGGGTTGGGCTGAAGGGCCTGTTTCCATGCTGTATGAATTTGTGAATTGGCAAATAATTGGGTGAAACTTTAAAAAGAAAGCAACTCATTAAAAGGCATGCTAACTTTTGGATGTTTTAGAAGAGTCGATTAGAGCTTCTTACAGTTATATTGTAAATCTCAGCCACCAGATACTTCCTGCTATTCATACGTTCATAAGTTCATAAATTATAGGAGCAGAATGAGATCATACGGCCCATCAAGTCTATTCCACCATTCAATCATGGTTGATCTATCTTACCCTCTCAACTCCATTCTCCTGCCTTCTCACCATAAAACATAACACCCGTACTATAAATTACTATCCCCATTTATAGCCACAGTCATATCGGAAGGAAATAAACCCATCGCCCCACTGAATCTACAGTGATAATCAAACACCCATTTACAGCAATCCTATCAATCCTATACGAATGGGCCTGTCCCACTTACATGATTTTTTCGGCGACTTGCCGGCACCCGTCATAGTTGCAGCAGGTCTCCGAAAATTTTCAACAGGTTGAAAATCCAGGTGCGACCAGAACAAGGTACGACTCTTAGGGCGACCACCCATGACCACACAGGCTTGTCACCGAGGTGTCGCCCGTATGGTCGTAAGTAGTTTCCTCAGTCGCACAAAGATTCATAGCGTCTTTCTGGTCGCCACTGAATTTTCAACATGTTGAAATTATGGCGACCTATGACGGGTGCCGGCAGTTGCCGAAAAAGTCGCGTAAGTGGGACAGGCCCATAACTCAATGTATTCCCCCCCAATTCCCAACAACTTTACCAAGATTCTACTACTTACCTATACACTGGGGCCAATTTGGGGTGGTCAATCTATCTACTCACTTGCTTTTGGAATGTGGGATGAAAGTGGAGCCTGGGGAGAAAATAAACGATCATGTGGAGAATGTACAAATTCCACACAGACTGTGTCAGAAGTCAGGATTGAACCTGGATCGCTGGAGCTTCATTAGCTGCAGGACGAGCACCGTAATGCCCAGACAGATAGATCTCCCAATTGTCTCACAATAGATTCATTCAGCAGCTTCTCAAAAGTTGCTGCTGTTCGTAATCAATTAGCAATCCTTATTGCTGATGCCTCCCAATGTGGTGTTCAGGAAAAGATCATTTGCTCTATTTCACAGAAAATTCTTCTGCATTTTGGAGAAAGTGCATGACAATCAGCCGCAGTGAATTCATAATTCAAACATAAATCAATTTGTGCTTTGTCTTGTTTGTGCACGCATGGTGTTCTATATATATGCAATAACTGGATCAATTGCGCTTTACTGGATGACTGTCATTCTCTTTTCATGAGCTATTGTTTGAAATATCTGTTAATAATAGGTTTCCATTTGTTTTACGAGAAGAACCACATTTATTATGTATGAAGCTCACATAGATGCCAAACTTGTCTTGGGGCCATGGTATAATTTTTGCATATGCAGACTGATATGCATCTTTTTCGCTTCAAAGATAATTGTATTTAAAAGACTTACCTCTCAAACCCAAATTCTTTAAACATGTCTCAACTTACCATATAGTTTCTTCCCTCCTTGCTTTAGGCACATTTCTCAGAGCTTTGCTTAATGCAGTGCTTGTTTAGAGATTTCTAAAATCTCCCCTTTTCCCCCTCTGGAATGTAGCTCAAAATACCTAAAGGTAAAATAATCCATTCAATTAACCAATTCACTTCAAGGTCTCAGGGAACAGACTATCGACTGACTATAAGCCCACTGATTTCCACAGCTACCTTGACTACAACTCCTCCCACGCTGCCTTTTGCAAGGACGCCATCTCTGAAGGCCCCGTCCCACTTACGTGTCTTTGGCACGCAAATTATGAGACCTCGTCGTCGCGTTGAGGTGCACGGGCATCGTGTGGTCGCACGGGGCCAGTCCCATTGAGAAGCACGGAGGGGTATGGAGTTGTACGCGGTATCGCACAGCGCTCCGAAATTTTGTAGCGAACGAAATCTTCTCGCGCCATCGGTCTGTCGCGTAACTGACGGCCAATGTGGGACAGGTCCGAGACCCTGGCGCGACGCAACTTCTCACCTCCAACAGCAGCAGAAGAAGGCAAATGATCGTCAAACTCAGCCTAGGGCTCACGGCCGTTGCGGTCCGGATCCGCCCCCACTTCTAATCCCAGAGTGGGGCCAAGAAAATTGAAGATAGACACAAAATGCTGCAGTAACTCAGCGGGACTGGCAGCATCTCTGGAGAGAAGGAATGGATGACGTTTCGGGTCACTCAGGCCTGGTGTGCTGGCAGCTCAGTCACTCAGGCCTGGTGGGATGGCAGCTCAGTGACTCAGGCCTGGTGGGCTAGCAGCTCAGAAACTGCCAGAAATTCTGCCCATAATAGGTGAGAGACTCTGTGAGAGAGAAGAGAAGAGGGTGGAGAATCAATTTTAGCCATTTTTCATCTTTTTCTGCAGATCACAGTAATGAAGGAGGAAAGTCTATCCTGGCCTGGATCTCACAGGTAGCCAATGAAGAGAGGGAGAAAAATACTGGGGTGAGGTTTAATACTTGCAGGGGGAATACTTACTGATGGGCCAAAGGGATTCCTCCTGGGCTAGCACAAGCCTGATGGGCCAAAGGGGATCTTTTTTTTAAAAATTGAGTGAAATCTCAGGGAAAGGAACTTTTTCTGGACTTTTCCTGGCCTGGCACGGGCCTTTTGGGCCAAAATGCTCCTCCAGTGGGCAAAAGGGATTGGTTTCTCAGCTAAAATGGGCCTTGTGGGCCGAAATTAGTGGTTTCAGGCAGGCCAAACAACTCATTTTATTTCATATCCATTTCAATTTCAAGCACAGGGCAGGCCAAACAACTCATTGCATTTCCATTTCCATTTCAATTTGAAGCACAGGGCAGGCCAAACAACTCATTGCATTTTCATTTCATTACTATTTCCATTGCAGTTTCAAGCACAGGGCAGGCCAAACAGCTCCGTGCATTTTCATTTAATTTCCATTTCCATTGCAGTTTCAAGCACAGGGCAGGTCAAGCAGCTTATTGCATTTTCATTTCATTTCAAATTTCCATTGCAGTTTCAAGCACAGGGCAGGCCAAACAGCTCATTGCATTTTCATTTAATTTCCATTTCCATTGCAGTTTCAAGCACAGGGCAGGCCAAACAGCTCATTGCATTTTCATTTCCATTTCCATTGCAGTTTCAAGCACAGAGCAGGCCAAACAGCTCATTGCATTTTCAATTCCATCTCCATTTCCATTGCAGTTTCAAGCACAGGGCAGGCCAAACAGCTCGTTGTATTTCATTTCATTTCCATTTCCATTGCAGTTTCAAGCACTGGACAGGCCAAACAGCTCATTGCATTTTCATTTCATTTCCATTTCCATTGCAGTTTCAAGCACAGGGCAGGCCAAACAGCTCATTGCATTTTCATTTCATTTCCATTTGCACTTCAGTTTCAAGCACAGGGCAGGCCAAGCAGCTCATTGCATTTTCATTTCATTTCCATTTCCATTGCAGTTTCAAGCACAGGGCAGGCCAAACAGCTCATTGCATTTTATTTTCCTTTCCATTTCCATTCCAGTTTCAAGCACAGGGCAGGCCAAACATTTCATTGCATTTTCATTTCATTTCCATTTCCATTGCAGTTTCAAGCACAGAGCAGGCCAAACAACTTATTGCATTTTCATTAAGGGCTAACAAATCATTTATTGCAAGTACATTGCAGACTCACAGTTCAATTGATTCAAAGCTTAGTTCACAGCTGTGATCTCTCACTCGCCATCTTCCAGAGTGACTGACGCACGTCCAGGCATCTGGGGTTTGATAGTCCTGCCCCCCCCCCCCCCGGAAGGGACATTACCTTCATCATGGTGATTGCCAGGCGAGAGGACCAATCAGCTGATCTCAATATTTTTTAAACACTCATAACTTTTTTTATTTTTAATAGTCAAGTGTAAAGGTAACAAAGACAGTGATGAGGGCAGATGATCTGAGGCAGGGGCCAAAATGTTGGAGGAAATCAGCAGGCCAGGCAGCATTTGTAGAGGGAATATACAGGCTATATTTTGGGTTGGATCTCTACTTGGCCCTCAATTGTTCATTATTTGCATTAATCCCCTGAGGTGAAAACAAAGTGCAAGGTATCCAACCTACGTTAATCTGGCGACAACCTACCACAGCACCTACGTCAAGCTACGCTCATTGGCGTCAAACCCACGGTCGCCACTGTCACCAACATTTTTTCAACATGTTGAAAATCCAGCGGCGAACAGAAAGATGCTATGACTCTTTGGGCGACTGAGGAGACTACTCACGGCCATACAGGCGACACCCCAGCGACCTGTGGCAACACCTGTAGTCCCCTAAAATATCGCCTAAGTGGGACAGGCCCCATTATAGAGTCATATAGTGTGGAAACAGGCCCTTCGGCAAAACTTACCCACACCAACCACCAACTGAAATGCTGTCATTTAGATTTGAGTTGGGATCTGTTCCATAGGTCGTGTACTATATTTATGTTGGGTGATGGCCTTTTCTATTTCAGGATGACAGCGAGGTAGTCCTGAATAGACTGTTGTACGATGAAATTAAGGTTGCCCATATTGTGGACAAGGGTCTTTGAAGTTTGAGGTAGGCATAAATGTTCATTCCCCCTCCCCAGTTCCTTGCTCTGAGAAGGGTTGGGCCACGGGTGTTTAGACCATTGAAAGATTCGACTGCACTGAAAAACCTGTGAAGTTGTGGATATCAGCACATTGCTAAGATGTTTATCCTTTCTCCATCCATCCTATCAGCTCCATCCTTTCTCCATCTGTTTTGTAGTTTTCAGGTTTTCTGCAGAATCCATGCCTTCAGGTGCCCATAAAACTGTTTCATTTCCTTGAGGAACGTTTAGCTTCAAATCCAGGTATGTTTTACATTGGTGGTTAATTAGTACCTTGATCTCTTGTTCATTCTCATCAAACTAGGCCTGGATCTGTTTGCTAGAGAATCAGAAGTAACAATGAGATAACTAATGTGTGAACAATAACCTAGATTTAAAATAAGATCATCCATGCAGAGATCTGCATATTATTTGTGATTTTAAGGTAATAAACCTCCCACAATATAGGAAATAATTTGCTATATTATCTGACAGTGTAGGTTCTGATAAAATATTGCATAATCTTTCAATCTTATATATATAAATATTTCTGTTTGCTGCCTTTACATCACACCTTGTTGTCAAAGAGAATAATGTCACAAGAATGTATTTATGATAATGAATGAGTGGTAAAGAGTTGATAGAGGTAAAGTGTTTGCAGTATTTTTTGGGTCAAAAGCAAATGTCCACAGGTAGAAGATTTATGGGGCTGTCCCACTGTACGAGCTAATTCAAGAGTTCTCCCAAGTTTCCCCTGATTCGAACTCGGAGAATTACAGTAATAGCCGCTCGTAGGTACTCGGGGCTCACCATGTTGAAAAATCTTCACGAGTCTTCACAAGCTTACCGCGTTTCCCGAGTACCTGCCATTAGCGTTACAAGCCGCTAAGAGACGTCCCGAGCTCTGATGTACCTGCAACGTACATTCTACGTGCTTACCATGAGTTTGATTTTTTTTTAAACTCGGGAGAGCTCTTGAATTAGCTCGTATAGTGGGGCAGCCCCTTAAATGTATGAGAATTATAATAGAAACCTATGATCATGGAATGATTGAAACATAAATAATTCTGAGGGATGTTAACAATGTAGACGTAGAGAGAATGTTTCCTCGTAGGAGGCATGTAGAGCTAGAGGTCAACGTTCAAACATAATAGTCAACCAATTTAAGATGAGCGAAGGTGCAATTTTGTCTTCATGGAGTTATGAGTGTAGGGAACTCTCATCCTGAAAAGGAGAAAGCAGATTTCTTGAATATTTTTATAGCAGGGTTATGTAGATTATTTGTCAGCAACAGGGTGAAAATGTACCAGGGGCAGCGGCAGAAGGCTCCTGGGATGTGCCGCGGAGGAAGACCTGGTGGGCCGCTGCAGAGAAAGACTTGGTGGGGCACCGTAAGGGAAGACTCGGCAGGCCGCCCACGGCCACGAGCAGCGCAGGCCTGGCTCATCGCTGCAATGAAGCTCTGGCAGGCCACTGAGCCCAGCACCCCAGGTCCGGAGAATCGAGGCAGAGGGAACGGCTGGTGATGTAGGACATGGGGAGAGGCCGTAGGAGAGGGACTGGGGTATTGCCTCCAAACACCAGAGGGACTGGGTTTTTGCCTCCATGCACCTTCAAGGCGTCAGGCGAGGAGAAGTGACGTCGGTTCTAAGGTGATCACCAGAAAGGGCGGACATTAGTCATTGGGCCAACCCGGGGGACGGCCTTGCAGTAGCCTGAGACTTACCTAGATGAGGAGCTGCTCCAGTGCATCGAACATGACTTTGGACTTTTTGTAAATGGCTCCAAAATATGGCGACTCGTGCGTGTGTGAGCGACGCAGAAAAAATGTAATTGTGCAATGCACACATGATAATAAAGAACTGTTGAATTATTGAACATGTGAATATGGGGTTCAGGTTGTATTCATGTCAACCATGAATTATTAACGCAAGGCTGGCTTCTGCGGCCAAGTAGCATATTCCTGCTCTGAATTGTGTGTGATTGAATGTTTGTAAATGTTGGGAACACAATATTGTTTCCTAATATATGTGTTTTTCTATGTTGGGATCTCTGTCTGATAATATATCCCATAGAAGTGAATTAACATAGAACTGGGACCTCCAAACTTTTCAGCATGAAGGCCACATTATATATTTGGCACGTTTTTGCAGGCCATAGGAAAAAATAAAGAAAGGTCACACACACATACATACATACATACATACATACACACACCAACACACACACACAATCAAACCATTCCTCCAACTCGACAACCTTGAAAAAATCATATATGCATTTATCTCCTCCCGCAATGATTACTGCAACTCCCTCTATACTGGCATCACCCAATCATCCCTGTCCCGCCTGCAATTGGTCCAAAACGCCACAGCGAGACTTCTGACGGGTACCCGTAAAGCGACCACATCACCCCGATTTGTTTCGTTGTCTCTGTATTGTACACTGACAATGACAATTAAAGTTGAATCTGAATCTGAACCTGATTCTGGCCACTCTCCACTGGCTCCCAGTACGGTACAGAATCAACTTCAAGCTCCTCCTATATGTATATAAAGCCCTTAACGGGCTTGCCCCCACCTATATAAAAAATCTGCTAACCCACCATTCTACCTCCAGGTCCCTCAGGTCGGCCGACTTGGGGCTACTGACTGTCCCACGGTCCAGGTGTAAGCTCAGGGGCAACCGCGCTTTTGCAGTTGCAGCACCTAGACTGTGGAACAACATCCCTCTTCTCATCATAACTGCCCCCTTCATCGACTCCTTTAAGTCTAGACTTAAAACCTATTTCTACTCACAAGTGTTTCTTGAGGTCCTCTGAGGGAGCGCTGTATGTATGTATTTATTTATGTATTGTTAGATCTGTGTACCATTGTATGTAACATGTTAGTACCTGCACTGATGTAAAGCACTTTGGTCAACGAGAGTTGTTTTTAAATGTGCTATAGAAATAAAATTGACTTGACGATACACTGACACACACATAGAAATGCACATGCACACGTGGATTCCCACATATCGAAGCACACATAGACTCGCACACCGACACACACACAGACACAAAAACACTGACACTCTCACACACACACACACACACACACAGGCTCTCTCACATTCTCTCTATCTCTATCTCTCCCTCTCACATACACTCACACTGTCAGGCATATTAACAAAGACCCACGCACGCATAATGCTCACCCATCGGGCACATATACACACACAGAGCTGGCTGCCGATCTCCGCAGGGCTGACGAGAGAGAGAGAGAGAGAGAGAGAGAGAGAGAGAGAGAGAGAGAGAGAGAGGGAGAGAGAGAGAGAGGGAGAGAGAGAGAAGGGGAGAGAGAGAGAGAGGGGGAGAGAGAGAGGGGGAGAGAGAGGGGGGAGTGAGAGGGAGGGAGAGAGAGTGGGAGGGATAGAGAGTGGGAGGGAGAGAGGGGGAGGGAGAGAGGGGGAGGGAGAGAGGGGGAGGGAGAGAGGGGGAGGGAGAGAGAGAGGTGGGGGAGAGAGAGAGAGAGGGAGGAGAGAGAATGAGAGAGAGGGGGAGGGAGAGGGAGAGAGAGAGAGAGAGAGACAGAGAGAGACAGAGAGAGGAAGGCAGGGGAGGGCACATGTCGGCGGAGACCACGTCAGTGTAGCGCCCCAGAGCGGGAGCTGTCCATGGGTCACCCTCATGGGGGAGACCGCTATAAAGTGACCCTGCTGCCAACCAGCTCCCCCCCCCACCCCCCCCCCCCCCCCCCCCCCCCCCCTCCACCTCACTCCACTCCCCACACCACGCTACCACCCCTGCACAACTTGCCTTTGCAACACAGGAGCAGTGGCACGGCGGCACAACAGTAGAGTTGCTGCCTCACAGCGCCAGAGACCTGGGTTCTATCCTGATAACGGGTGCTGTCTGTATGGAGTTTGTACCTGTGTAGGTTTTCCCCGGGTGCTCTGGTTTCCTCCCACACTCCACGTTTGCAGGTTAATTGAATTTGTCGGAGTGTGTGTAGGAAAGTGCTAGTGTGTATGGGCATCGCTTCGATGGGCCGAAGGGCCTGTTTCTGCGCTGTATCTCTAAAGCTGCGCTACTACAGAACCCGCTAAACAGCCCGCCGTATGGAACGTGTTAAGAGCTTGCTGCGGGCCGGATAAAATCTCGTGGCGGGCCGGATGTGGCCTGCGGGCCATAGTTTGGAGTCCCCTGACATGGAACATAGAACAATACAACATTGGGACAGACCATAGGAACAGCTCACAATATCCATGCCAAACATGGTGTCAAATTCAATTAATCTCCTGTGTCATCACATGATCCACATCTCCTCAGTCCCTGCACCACGTATCTATCTAAAAGCATCTTAAATACCACTATCGTATATGAATCACCGTTGGCAGTGCACCCTAGGTACCCACCGCTATCTGTTTAAAAAACATGCCTCCCACATCTCCTTAAAACTATAACCTACTAGACTAAGTGGGACCCGTTGGGTCCCATGTTCACACAGGAGGGCTGGTCCCCCAACGCAATATTCCACCTCTCCACCAATTCCAATATTGGTGGCCAGTAGGGGGGGCGGGGGAGGGGGGGGCTTTCTGGAGCGCTGGCTGGGGTGTTGTGGGCTGAGGGGACAGGTCTCCAGAGGGCTAGTATGGACACTGTGGGTCAAATGGATTCTTAGGGCGCAGCTCAGTCCCTCAAGCCTGATGTGCTGGCAGCTCACTCACTCACGGCTGGTGGGCTGGCAGTTGACTCACGACTATTCCTTGAAATTCCATTTCAAGCAGGGTACAAGGCCATGAGCGAACGACCCACCTCCCGCTCTCCCCTTCTCCATTCCCCCTCCCACCCCCCTCCCCGTCTGCCTCTTTCTACCCCCTCCACCCCTCTACTCTCTCTCCACCCCTCTCTCCCCCCCTCCACCCGGGGTAGATCTACCCGAGCCGAGAGTAGATTACTCCAGGACTCCAGCGCGGGGCCCCCTTACTCTCGGGGCCCAATTGGGAGTAATCGGTCCAATCAGCTTAAGGCCGGCCCTGGTGCAAGGCCACCAAATTCAAGTGCAGTTTCATACCACTTCAAGCAGGGTGCAAGGCCACCAAATTCGTGCAGTTTCATACCACTTCAAGCAGGGTGCAAGGCCACCAAATTCGTGCAGTTTCATACCACTTCAAGCATGGTGCAAGGCCACCAAATTCGTGCAGTTTCATACCACTTCAAGCAGGATCCAAGTCCACCAAACTCATGTGCAGTTTCATACCACTTCAAGCAGGGTGCAAGGCCATCAAATTCAAGTGCAGTTTCATACCACTTCAAGCATGGTGCAAGGCCACCAAATTCGTGCAGTTTCATACCACTTCAAGCAGGGTGCAAGGCCACCAAATTTAAGTGCAGTTTCATACCATTTCAAGCAGGTTGCAAGGCCACAAAATACAAATGCAGTTTCATACAATTTCATGCAGGGTGCAAGGCCACCACATTCAAATGCAGTTTCATACCATTTCATGCTGGGTGCAAGGCCACCACATTCAAATGTAGTTTCATACCATTTTCAAGCAGGGTGAAACCACCATAAAATCACACAAAACACCACACACAGTTCAGTGGACATTCAGTGTGTTCAGTTGATTCACAGCTCAGACAAAGTCGTGACCTTTCCCTCCCCCATCATGCAGAGACTGAGCCACACACACACTTCTGGGTTTTATAATCCCTCCCCTTCCCACCGGAAAAGGTGTGGCCTTCATGGCGTGATTGACAGGAGAGAGAGTCTCAACATTTTTTAAACACTAATAACACTTTTATTTTTCATTGATAGGAAGAATCCTCTGCACCTGATGAGCGGAGGGGGACTGAGTAAGATGGCCAAAAATCATAGCTGTAAGTGGTAGCATTTCATCTAAAATCAATATACAGTGCAAACAGGAAGTTGTCAAGTTTAGACTTCTAACCATTTGCAGTGCTTTTACTTAAACCCAAACCCTCACCAACCATTTGCAGTGCTTTTACTTCAACCCAAACCCCCACCAACCATATGCAGTGTTTTTACTTCAACCCAACCCCCCACCAACCATTTGCAGTGCTTTTACTTTAACCCCAACCCCCCACCAACCATTTGCAGTGCTTTAACTTCAACCCAAACCCCACCAACCATTTGCAGCTTTTACTTCAACCCAACCCCCACCAACCATTTGCAGTGCTTTTACTTCAACCCAACCCCCACCAACTATTTGCAGTGCTTTTACTTCAAACCGTCCACATTTTCATTTTCAAACCACATTAAGGGCACGCAAGATCAGTAAAACCACACTCACAGTTTAGTAGACATGTGTTCAGTGTTATTCACAGCTCAGACTGAGAGATGTGACCCTCTCGCTTCCCCCATCTTGCAGAGACTGACTGAGGCACAAAACTTCTGGATTTTATAGTCCCCCCCCCCCCCCCCTCCCACCAGCAGGGGCAGCAGAGAGAATTTCAACATTTTTAAAACATCAATAACTCTTTTATTTTTCATCGATGGGAAAAATCTGTCGCCAGTTGACATAGGTTGACGTAGGTAGACGCCAATGGAATTCACCGGTCAGCACTGGCGACAACCTACGTCATCCTGGCGACAACCTACGACAAGCCAACTGTCGCCAAAAAGTTTTGTACATTTCAAAATCTAGCGGCGGCCAGAAAAACGCTACGATTCTTTGGACAACTGAGGAGACTACTCATGACCATACAGGTGACACCCCAGCGACCATGTAAGACAGCCTAGTCGCCTGTAGTCGCTTAAAAAATCGTATAATCGCATAAAGCTGCCTCCCAATCAGTGGTTATAAATATTAGCAACATATGTTTCAGATACAACATAGCTCGATTGTAATCATGTATTGATTTTCCACTGACTGGTTAGCACACAACTAAAGCTTTTCACTATACTTTGGTACAGGTAACAATAAACTAAACTCAACAGCAAAAGCAGGTAAGAATGCTTAGAATTTGATACTGTTCTGAAGAACACGTTCACTGAGATAATTACATAAGGTTGTTTTTGTTCATTAAATAAACATTGCAATGACTGGAAGTGCTGAAGGAAACATATTTAACAGTAAATGTGCAGTAACATTGCCCCACTCAGGATCATTCAGGCAATTGTTTCCTTGCAGCTCCAGGTATTGTTATTGAATCAGAACATCAGCTATTCGAGGATTGTAGAAACATCTTCAAACAAGAAATGCAAAACATGGAGATGATCTCATGCGCCATTCAACAGGCCAGCATCAAGGTAGAAAAACTATCTGCAAGTACCATTCAACTTCAGCATAGCGTGGAGGAATGTTACCTCAGCAAACAAAGATTTTTTCTCATATTCTGTAAAACAACATGAAGGAAACACAAACATATCATTAGGAGAAACCAGCTACTTTCAAACAGTGTCACTTTGAGATCACACAAATTCCTTTATCTAACTCAAAACAATCACAGGCAC
Source organism: Amblyraja radiata (assembly GCF_010909765.2). Lineage (NCBI taxonomy): Eukaryota > Metazoa > Chordata > Chondrichthyes > Rajiformes > Rajidae > Amblyraja > Amblyraja radiata. The sequence continues at coordinate 76,863,703 of NC_045960.1, read as the reverse complement.
ACACACACACATACAAAGGCCTACCAGACAACATCTCAGTTGTATTGCAAAATTAAGGTTCAAGACATTCTAATCAACAACATTAGACAAGTAATTTTAAAGCAAAATGTAAATTGCTAGAGTAACTCAAAAGGTCAGGCAATATCTGTGGGGGGAATGGATTGACAAGATTTCAGGTTGAGACCTTCCTTCAGATTGGTTTTATGTGAGTAGGAAGTAAGCTCTTTTCAAGCTTTCAGTCTGAAGAATTGTCCCAACCTGAAACATTGCCCGTCCATTCCCTCCCCCGATGCTGCCTCGCCCACTGTGTTACTCCAACAGTTTGTGTTTTGTTCAATATTACAGCATCTGCATTTCCTTGTCCCCCCCAATTAATAAGGAACACATCAACTACAAAGTCAACTGGAGGAATACTGAATGTTGCTTGCAATGTCATCACAACCACAACAAGGATAAATCAACAACACAAAAACTCCTGTTTTATAAAGCAGTGCTGACAATACTATACTTTCTATAGTGAATAGTGAAAGGCCTGGATAGAGTGAACGTGAAGAGAATGTTTCCACTCATGGGAGAGTCTGGGACCAGAGGTCACAGCCTCAGAATAAAAGGATGTACCTTTAGAAAGGAGATGATGAGGAATTTATTTGGTCAGAGAGTGGTGAATCTGTGGTATTCATTGCCACAGTTGGCTGTGGAGGCCAAGTCAATGGATATTTTTAAGATGGAGATTGACAGATTAGTTAAAGCCTTGTCCCACTGGACGAGTTCATTCAAGAGTTCTCCCGAGTTTGCCCTGATTCGAACTCGGAGATTTATGGTAATGGCCGCTCGTAGTTACTCGAGGCTCTCGTGGACATTTTTCAACATGTTGAAAAATCTTCACGAGTCTTCCCGAGCTTACCGCATTTCCCGAGTACCTACCGTTAACGCTATGAGCTGCTAAGAGATGTCCCCGAGCTCCGACGTACCCGCTACGTACATTCTATGTGCTTCCACGAGTTTAAATTTTTTTTAAACTGGGGAGAGCTCTTGAATGAACTCGCTCAGTGGGACAGGGATTTTAGGATGTCAGGGGTTATGGGAAGAAGGCAGAAGAATGGAGTTGAGAGGGAAAGAGAGATCAGACATGATTGAATAACGGAGTAGACCTGATTGGCCGAATTCCCTAATTCAGTTCCTAGAACGTATGAACTTGCTATAAGTGACTATGTCACATCGTCCGTGGATCCGAACAGATCCACGGACGATGCGGTCTCCCAGGACTTGCACACCGCTCTCTCACATCTGGACAGCCAGAAGGGGGGCTACGTGAGGATGCTGTTCATAGACTACAGTTCAGCCTTCAACACGATAGTCCCCACCAGACTGGCCGGGAAGCTAATGGAATTGGGGCTCAACACCTCCCTATGTGCCTGGGTCCTGGACTTTCTCACCGCCAGGCCCCAGGTAGCCAAGATGGGAGGGAATACATCGAAGTCCCTCACCCTGAGCACAGGATCACCCCAGGGTTGCGTCCTCAGCCCCCTATTGTACTCCCTGTACACACATGACTGTGTGGCTAGGTTCAGCTCCAACTCAATAATTAAGTTTGCTGATGACACTGTGGCGGTGGGCCTGATCTCAGACAACGACGAGAAGGCCTACCGGGAGGAGGTGGCTGATCTAGCACTGGTGCCAGGATAACAGCCTCCCCTTGAACATCAAAAAAACGAAGGAGCTGATCATGGACTTTAGGAGGGCACATCATCCGAGGACGTACACTCCATTGAGGATAAATGGGGATCCTGTGGATAGGGTGAACTGCTTTAAATATCTGGGAGTCCACATCTCCGAGGATATGACATGGGCATCATACGCCTCAGCACTCGTGAGTAAGGCAAGGCAGCGCCTTTACCACCTCTGGCAATTGAGGAAATTCAGAGTGTCTCCGAGGATCCTCCAGTGCTTCTATGCAGCGGTGGTGGAAAGCATCTTGTCCGGGAACATTACCATCTGGTTTGGGAATTGCTCTGCCAAGGACAAGAAGGCTCTGCAGAGAGTAGTGCGTTCGGCCGAACGCACCATGGGAACTTCACTCACCCCCCTGCAGGAACTATACATCAGGAGGAGCAACTCCAGAGCCAACAATATCATGAGAGACCCCTTCCACCCCTGCAACGGACTGTTCCAGCTGCTACGGTCAGGCAAACGCCTCCGTTGCCATGCGGTGAGAACGGAGAAGTTGAGAAGGAGTTTCTTCCCAGAGGCCATTCGGACTGTAAACGCCTTTCTCACCAGGGACTAACTCTACTGAACGTTTTTCCTTCCATTATTTATTATGTAAAAGAATATGTGTGTTATGATTGTGTTTATAGTTTGTTTGGTTGTTTGGTTGTTTGTCTTTTTGCACAAAAGTCCGCGAGCATTGCCACTTTCATTTCACTGCACATCTCGTATGTGTATGTGACAAAAAAACTTGATTTGACTTGACTTGACTAAGTGTACATCACCAAGATGTAATATATGAAAACATAACAGTTTCTTACATTACTCCTCTTTCCAGATTGTATTGCCCACCTTGGCCTACATTTGATAGTGGTGGGAAATAATTGATTGGGAACAGTCAGTAACAAATGATGCATAGGATGCCAAAAATTATATAACTCTTTTGTATAAAATGTGTAATAATTTGTTGTTGATTTTACTACTGTTTGAACTGGTTGGCTACATATGATCATGGTTCAGAGTGGACCTGATAGCTGTAAGACTGGTGTGCTCCCAATTGCCATCTATACACTGTGAAAAGCAGACGTTCAGACAGGGTGTACACACAGAATAAGGAACTACTGCTGGTCTCTCCAGATAGTACTGTGTAAATGTGTAGGAAGGGACTGCAGATGCTGGTTTATCCTAAAGATATGCACAAAATGCTGGAGTAACTCAGTGAGTCAGGCAACATCTCCGGAGAAAAGGAATAGGAGATGTTTTGGGTCGAGACCCTTCTTCAGACTGAGAGTCAGGGAAGAGGGAATTGGTGGGCGGCGCGACTCTCGTCAGCAGCGGCCTCTGCAATCCGTCTGTGTTTTATTATTTTTTGTCTCGTTTTTATGTAGTTTTTGTTATTTATTTTTTTGGGGTATGTGTGTGGGGGGGGGGTGGGGGTGTGTGGGGGGGAGGGGGTAACTTTAAAATCTTTCCCCTGCACGGGAGACCCGACCTTTTCTTTGTCGGGTCTCCGTTGTCGTTGGGGCTGCAACGTGGAGCGGCCTCCAACAGGAACGACCTGGGGCTCCAGTCACGGAGCTGCCGACTACTCACCGTCACGGGGCTGGCCGAGTCCGGAGCGGGTGGAGCTGTGGTGGACGCTGCTACCACCCGACCTCCGGAGTTTCGGAGGCTGCAACTGCGGGTTTGGCGGACGGCGGCACCGGGAGCCCGCGGGTCCCTGCTGGGTGACCGCTTTTCGGGGCTTCCGCAACGGCGACTTCTCCCGCCCGAGTTGCGGGGTTGAAAATTACCTGAGCGGGGCCTTACACCATCGCCCCGCGCGGCTTGGAATGGCCGCGGGACTCTGCGAGCGCATGCCGGGGGCTCTAACACCAAGACCCGGTGTGCGACCTTGCATCACCCGGCGTAGCTTTAATGGCCGCGGGACAATCGCCATCGCCCGCCGGGGGCTTTGACTTTGACTCTGACTCTGACATGGGGGGGAGAGTGCAGTGGAGAGATACATTTTTTTTGCCTTCCATCACAACGATGTGATGGATGTTTGTGTAAACTGTGTTGTGTCTTGGGTCTTTTTGTTTTGTAATGTATGGCTGCAGAAACGACATTTCGTTTGGACCTCAAGGGGTCCAAATGACAATAAATTGAATTGTATAAGAGGAAAACCAGCTACAATCCAGTGGTATGAATATTGATTTGTCTAATTTCAAGTAACCCTTGCATTTCCTCTATCTCCGTCCCTCCTCCACCATAGTCATCTCACTAGTTTCATTGTTTGTATCCCTTCATTATCGCCTCTTCCACAGCCAACAATGGACAATTTGCTCTGTACCTGTTCATACATAAATATAGAAACATAGAAACATAGAAAATAGGTGCAGGAGGAGGCAATTCGGCCCTTCGAGCCAGCACCGCCATTCATTGTGATCATGGCTGATCGTCCTCTATCAATAACCCATGCCTGCCTTCTCCCCATATCCCTTGACTACACTATCCCCTAGAGCTCTATCTAACTCTCTCTTAAGTCCATCCAGTGACTTGGCCTCCACTGCCCTCTGTGGCAGGGAATTCCATCAATTCACAACTCTCTGAGTGAAAACGTTTTTTCTCACCTCAGTCTTTATTCTAAGACTGTGGCCCCTGGTTCTGGACTCGCCCAACATTGGGAACATATTTCCTGCATCTGCCTTGTCCAGTCCTATTATAAATTTATATGTTTCTATAAGATCCCCATTCATCCTTCCAAACTCCAGTGAATACAAGCCTAGTCTTTTCAATCTTTCCTCATATGACAGTTCCTCCATCCCAGGGATCAATCTTGTGAACCTACGCTGAACTGCCTCAATCACAAGGATGTATTTCCTCAAATTAGGAGACCAAAACTGTACACAATACTCCAGATGTGGTCTCACCAGAGCCCTATACAACTGCAGAAAAACCTCTTTACTCGTATACTGAAATCCTCTTGTTATGAAGGCCAACATTCCATTAGCTTTCTTCACTGCCTGCTGTATCTGTAAGCCAACTTTCAGTAACCGGTGTACAAGGACGCCCAGCTCTCACTGTACCTCCCCCTTACCTAACCTAACCCCATTGAGATAATAATCTGCCCCCTTGTTTTTGCCGCCAAAGTGGATAACCTCACATTTATCTATATTATACTGCATCTGCCACGCAGATACTGCCCACTCACTCAACCTGTCCTGGTCACCCTGCAATCTCCTAACATCCTCTTCACAGTTCACACTGCCACCCAGCTTTGTGTCATCCGCAAACTTGCTAGTGTTGCTCCTAATTCCCTCTTCCAAATCATTAATATATATGGTAAACAGTTGCGGCCCCAACACTGAGCCTTGCGGCACCACTCACCACTGCATGCCATTCTGAAAAGGACCAGTTCACTCCTACTCTTTGCTTCCGGTCTGCCAACCAATTTTCTATCCATGTCAACACCCTACCCCCAATACCATGTGCTCTAATTGTAGTCACCAGTCTCCCGTGCGGGACCTTATCAAAGGCTTTCTGAATGTCTAGATACACTACATCCACTAGCACCCCTTCATCCATTTTACTTGTCACATCCTCTAAAAATTCCAGAAGATTAGTCAAGCATGATTACCCTTTCATAAATCCATGTTGACTTGAACTAATCCTTTTACTGCTATCCAAATGCCCCATTATTACCTCTTTAATAATTGACTCCAGCATCTTTCCCATCACCGGTCAGGCTAACTGGTCTGTAATTCACTGTATTCTCTCTCACTCTTTTCTTGAAAAGTGGGATAACATTAGCTATCCTCCAATTCACAGGAACTGATCCTGAATCTATTGAACATTGGAAAATGATCACCAATGCGTCCACTATTTCTAGAGCCACCTCCCTGAGGACCCTGGGATGCAGTCCATCAGGCCCCGGGGATTTATCATCCTTCAGTCCCATTAGCCTACCCAATACTATTTCTCGTCAAATTAAAATTCTTTCAGTTCCTCTACCCCCTTAGATCCTCTGTCCTCCAGTACATCTGGGAGATTGTTTGTGTCTTCCTTAGTGAAGACAGATCCGAAAAACCTATTCAACTCTTCTGCTATTTCCTTGTTGCCCATAATAATTTCACCCGTGTCTGCCTTCAAGGGACCCACATTTGACTTTGCTACTCTTTTTCCCTTAACATATCTAAAGAAGCTTTTACTGTCCTTCTTTATATTCCTGGCCAGATTCCCCTCGTACTTCATCTTTTCAGCCTGTATTGCCCGTTTTGTTTCCTTCTGTTGTCCTATGAAAGTTTCCCAATCCTCTGGCTTCCGGCTACTCTTTGCTGTGTTATACATCTTTTCTTTTAGTTTGATTCTATCCCTAACTTCTCTTGTCCGCCACGGTTGCCTCTTACTCCCCTTAGAATCTTTCTTCCTTTTTGGAATGAAATTATTCTGCATCTTCCGGGTTATGCCCAGAAATTCCTGCCATTGTTGTTCCACTATCATTCCTGCTAGGATCCCTTTCCAGTCTACCTTGGCCAGCTCCCCTCTCATGCCTTCATAGTCCCCTTTGTTCAACTGCATCACTGCCACTTCCGATTTAACGTTCTCCTTCTCAAATTGCAGATGAAAACTAATCATATTATCTAGTTTCCCTCTCCGACCCGAAACATCACCCTTTTCTCCAGAGATGCTGCCTGACCCACTAAGTTACTCCAGCATTTTGTGTCTATCTTCACTGTACTGGGTAAATTGCCTCTTGGATCCTCTGACAAGTCAGATCTTCCACAGGATCAGACACCACATAGATTTCAAATCTAGGCCAAACATTAAGGAAGAAGTGTAGCACACGCAGAGATCGAACACGGCGTTCGGAAGCCACGGTTACGTGACTCGGGTGGGGCTGTTTGTTTCGCGCGGTTTTTCACTTGCGCGCGTTAGTTCAGCACTGACCACCATTGTGGGCAGACGTGTCTGTAGAACCTGCACACTGGCAACCGAACTTGTGAATAAAGCTTTGTTGAAAACTCCAGTAGTCGTTTCTCAGAACACTAAAGCAGTAAGAATGTTCAAACATTTTGTTTTATATTATTTAAGCCAGATTTCTTTGTTTTTATCTTCATGCCTGATTCAATTTTATTAATTCAAATGTATCTGAATGTCATAATGTACAAATTATTAAAATCATTGCAAACTTTTAGTTTAGTTTAGTTTAGAGCTAAAGCGAGGAAACAGGCCCTTCGGCCCATCAGGTCCGCGCCGACTGTCCTACACACACTAGGGATTATTTACATTTATACCGAGCCAATCAACCTATAAACCTATAAGTCTTTGGTGTGTAGGAGGAAAGCAAATATTTTCCCACACGATCACGGGGAAAACGTACAAATTCCGTACAGACAGCACCCGTAGTCAGGATCAAACCTGCGTCTCTGGGGCTGAAATTGCTGTAAAGCATCAACTCTACCTCTGCTCCACCGTGCCGCCCACCATGGAACTGGCAAAGATCAGCAACTTGCTTTATTTACTGTCAGAGGCTGTTCAGGGTACAGTCTTCACTCTACACCAGCCAAGACACCACAGCTCTCCATTCCTGGTCACTAGTCTCCAGGGTGAAGAGGTCCAGTGAATTATTCCCTGGTAAGTGCTATTGTGAGCGACCATGGAATGTGATCCTCAATTTATCAGGGAACATGAAGCTCACACCAAAATTCATGCAATTATTAATATAGAGAGATAATTTGCTGCAAAATGCCAAACCACTATATTTGTCTGCTGGAAATCAGAAAGGGAATTACTATACTTGAAATCATTTGTGTTCTCATCAGAGGACAAACTAAAATGTCTGAAGAAGGGTCTCGACCTGAAACCTCTATCCAGAGATGCTGCATGTCCCATTAAGTTACTCCAGCAGTCTATCTTCAGTTCATTCCTATACATAAAATGATGCAAACATCTGCAAATATTGACCTGTTCTTCGTAAACTTGGGAATGTATTTCAATTTTCCCCATTAATCAAAACCTCTGCAGTATTACAAGAAATAGTATGAATTACATCATGGAGACATTTAGTCCATGCCAGTGTTCAGCTTACATACACTCACAACATTGCAGCCATACAGAGTATACTCATGACTGTACAGTCTAATGCACTCATGATTTTGCATCCAAATACCCGAAACGTCACATATCCACACAATATAGAAAAAACGAGCTGCAGATGCTGGTTTACAAAAAAAAAGAGTAACTCAGCAGATCGGCAGCATCTTTAGAGAACATGGATATGTGACATTTCAGGTCAGGGCCGCTCTTGTTTAAGGCCCTCTTAGTTATTAGAAATTGTTTCCAGTAATGTTGTCCCACCTTTACAACGTGGTAAAAACATTTTTTATCATTGTTCCACTATGTGACTACACTAATGAAACATATTTGTATTTGTGGCAATAGAGAAGCAAGGTACTGTTGATGCTGTTAATAATTTTTATTTCTAACAATACATGAGTGAAATAAAAGTGAAAATAATTTTTAACCCCCGATTAAACCTGCCTTAGCCTTACATAGAAGGAGCCCAATATACTGCACACAATATAGAAAGGAATTGCAGATGCTGGATTATAAGAATAAAAGACACAAAGTGCTGGAGTAATTCAGCGGGTCAGGCAGCATGTCTGGAGAACATGAATAGGTGATGGTTTGAGTCAGGGCCCATTTTCAGACACCCATTAATGCTTAGGCTTTTGAGAGAAAATAACATAATCCTTGCACTGCTGCTGTTTTTTCTATTGTAAATGCATAATTCTCTCCTTTGACTATAATGTGGAGTTACAATGAAACTTCAGAACTTTTGCATCTTTCAGTTTTTTACATTATCTTGATACAGAAGGCCTACAGATGGTATAGTGGCAGACCCTGCAGCTTAAGAGTAAAGACATTGAAAGCGGGAGTAGACCACACAAATCCTGCTCCGTCACTTAATTAGATCATGACCAAACATATAAAAAAATCTCAACACCACATTGGGCCCGATCCCATATGTTTGCATTTTAGGAAGCACTGCACCAAGATCCCACTCTACTTTACCATTTATTCTGTACTTACCATTAAAGAAAATATGTTTTCTACTCTTCCTACCAAAGTTAAAACCATATATTTCTTCACATTAAACTGCTTCTGCCACCTTCTGGCCCACGCACGTAACTTGTCTTAAATCTTCTGAAATCCCTTTGCAAAGCAATTCATTGCTAAACTATTTTTATTTTAGTTTATTGTTGTCACGTGGACTGAGATACAGTGTAATAATTGTTCTGCATGCTATTCATCTAATTATACCATACATATGTACAATAGACCCTCTTCAGGAACAGCACTCAGAGAGTCGCCACATTCTGGCAACATGTTGCAATTTACAAGTCTCTGAAGAGTCTGATCTTGCCCTTAGAAGATATGCAATTTCTTATATTCTCACTTTAAGGTCCGGTATTATGGCAGCACTCCTGCTAACTAAAAAAGACACACATTCCCTCTTTCTCTAACTTCAAGTAACCCCTGCATTCCCCCTTGCTCTATCCCTCCCCCACCCAAGTCACACCAGCTTCTCGTTTTCACCCAACAAACAGCTAACAATGGCCTGTTTCCTTTATCGCCGTTACTGTTTTGCATATCTTTCATTTATTGTTCTTTACCTCTCTACATCTTGTTTACTCTCTACATCTATATCTCTTGTTTCCCTTATCCCTAACTAGTCTGACGAAGGGTCTCGACCCGAAAAGTCACCCATTCTTACTCTCTAGAGATGCTGCCTGTCCCGCTGAGTCAAGAACGGAACTCACTATCAAAACATGGAGGGGACGGGGGCCACAATTTTTTGACGGCCACGTGCGCATGCGCACACTCACACACATGCGCGAGGCTTCGGAGGCTGAATCCAGCGCTAAAAACGGCGATTTTAAAATCGGGATCACAAAAACTTGGGGGGATGTCCCCCACCTCTCAAAACATGGGGGGGGGGCGTGTCTCCTCTGCCCCCCCCCCCCCCCGAGTTTTCCGCCGTTGCGCTGAGTAACTCCAGCTTTTTTTGTCTATCTTCGGTTTAAACCAGCATCTGCAGTTCCTTCCTACACACATTTTACTGTTCTCTCTCGTCAGTCTTTTAACCAATTCTTTATCCATGCTAATATATATTGCTCCCAACATCTTGACCCCTTAAATTTAAACATTTCTGTGCCTTATCTTATTCAATGTTTTCTGAAAATTCAAATACTTCACTGAGCCTTCTCTATATGTTGGTTATCCAAAGGGAAACAAAATGCTGTAGTAACTCAGCGGGACAGGCAGCATCTCTGGAGAGAAGGAATGGGTGACGTTTCAGGTCGAGACCCTTCTTCAGACAAGCTCTGTTAGATATTTCAGACTTCATGCTGCCACAGCAAGGCCACCAGCATAATCAAGGACTAGTCTCACCTCTTTAATAATGAAGCTCTGACCTCTGTTCCTAGACTCTTCCATTAGTGGAAACATCCTCTCCACATTCACTCTATTCAGGCCTTTCACTATTCGGTAAGTTTCGATAAGGTCAATGAAATGAGATTAGTGTAAACTCAACCATCCTGTTTTTATAGCTTGCCATCAAAGAGTGGTCTAGAAGCACAGTGCTCTCCTTTGAACTGAATCTTAACTATTTTAATATATTTTGGAAAGGGTCAATTCTGAGGTGATCATCAGAAAGGTAGGACATTAGTCTGAATGCACAATCTTCTTAATCAATGTTATATTTTCTGTCCCAGAGCTGTACTCCAGAGAACCAGAATGTTCAGAGGTCTACATGAAAACAAGTACTATATTACATGAGTTGCAGCATTAAGAGGTACTGAGTCTGAAAAAGAGTGTCGACCTGAAGGTTCACTCATCCTTTTTCTCCAGAGATGCTGCCTGACCTGTTGAGTTACTCCAGCACTTCATGCCTATCTTTGGTATAAGCATGTATCTGCAGTTCTTTGTTTCTACTGAAAATGTTGTTCACTTTTAAAATGCTTTAGGTTTAAAGATGAAGGTGATGAAGCTAGTCCACATTTATTCTGTGGTGTTTTTTTTCATTCAGGGAACCTGAGGCACTCTGGAAGTTTCAGTGTGTATTGTTTTCTGGTATTGGCAAGATTTTTTCCTGATGAGATGGGCTGAGTGATGAGAATGATTGGACGGACAGCTCATCAAAGACATTTACTGATGGCAGGAAGCAGATACAATTATTTCTTCTTCCTTGCTTATCCTGCTTTATCTCAAAACAAATTAGCATGCCCTTTGGGCCAACGCAGGTATCTTAACTCTCTTTCTTTGCTTGTGACACGTATACTGCTGGAGCTGCAGAGATTATATTCTCTTCAGTCATGGGTCAGGGATAATGATTTTAACTGAGCGAGGTCCCTTAGGGTGTGCACTGCAAATTTACCAAAGAGAATGTCAAGCATCGAGGATTTAAATTCTGTAAAAATACATTGCATGTCACATCTTGAAGCAAGTTTTATGTCCTGCAAATCTGGAACTGTGATCTGAGCATTCCAAAGTTCACTGGTTGTTAACGGGAATGTAACAACTACAACCTATACATTCCTGCCACTCCGTCAATCATGTGGTGGAGGTTCATTCAGAGCTTCCACCAGTCTGACAATATTTGTTCCAAACTAATACAAAACTTAAACCACTTGCATGCACATTATAATGCAATTGGATCTAATATGAATGCATTAAATAAGAAGTGACATTTAAAAAATATATATTAGTTTCCTTGTCGCAATAGGTACTCCTTTCTTCCAAAATCAGGCTCCTGGAAATGATTCTTGTGAGAAAAGACACAAATATGCTGAGCAAAGGAGCAGAGAACCACAGCCGGGAGATTAGCTCAAATAGTACAGTTGCGGTGCTGGCTCGAAGGGCCGAATGGTCTCCTCCTGCACCTATTTTCTATGTTTCTATGTACAGCACTAGCTTAGCATGCAAGAGGTAATGGAATGAACGCTTGCAGCCTCCCCGTTTTGGGCAGCTGGTAGAGCTGCTGCCTCACAATGCCAGGGACACAGGTTCAAACCTGACCTCGGGTGCTGCATGTGTGGAGTTTGCACATTCTCCACATGGAGTTTGGAGTGTGGGGATTGCACATTCTACACATTGTGACAGTGTGGGTATCCTCCGGGTCCTCCAGTTTCCTCCCGCAACCCAAAGACGTGCAAATTTGTATATTAATTAGTCTCTGTAAATTGCCCCTTGCATGTACAGTAGGTGAATGGTATAATCTGTTGTTCTGAAGAGAATGTGCAAAGAATAAAGATTGGGATTAATGCAGGATTACTTTAAAATAAGTGGTCGATGGTCAGCACACATTCGATGAACCAAAGGGCCTGTTTCTCTTAATATCTATGTCCTTTTGCCTTTTGCAGATGCATCGTTACAAGTTTTTGGAGAATGTTCCATCATACTCCTAACTTGAATCTTGTAAGGAGTAGAGAGGATTTGGACACAGTCTTTATTATAGGTGAGAGGGGCAAAGTTGATAGGAAATGTGTGGGGCAAGTTTTTTACATAGAGAGTGGTGGGTGCCTGGAACGCACTGCCAGGGGTAGTGGTGGAGGCAGATATGATAATAGTATTTAAGAGGCTTTTACATAGGCATATGGATATGCAAGGAATGGAGAGATATGAAGGCAGAGGGGCGATTATTTTAACTTGGCATTCATGTTCGGCATGAACATTGTGGGCCGAAGGGCCTGTTCCTGTGCTGTAATGTTCTATTGTCCATGTTATAAAGTGGCTGGAAGTTAAATAAGGCTTTGGTAAAACCATACATGGAATACTTTGCACAGTCTTGTCTTTTTACGAGAGGATTTGAGTTTAGGGGCAAGGAGGTCCTTCAGTAGTTGTACCGGCCCCTGGTGAGACCACACCTGGAGTATTGTGTGCAGTTTTCATCTCCTAATTTGAGGAAGGACATTCTGGCTATTGAGGGAGTGCAGCGTAGGTTCTCAAGGTTAATTGCTGGGATGGCGGGACTGTCATATGAAAGAATGGAGCGACTGGGCTTGTATTCACTGGAATTTAGAAGGATGAGAGGGAATCTTAAACGTATAAAATTATTAAGGGATTGGGCACGCTAGATGCAGGAAATATGTTCCCGATGTTGGGGGAGTCCAGAACGTGGGGTCACAGTTTAAGAATAAGGGGTAGGCATTTAGAACTGAGATGAGGAAAAACGTTTTCACACAGAGAGTTGTGAATTTGTGGAATTCTCTGCCTCAGAAGGCGGTGGAGGCCGTTTCACTGGATGCATTCAAAAGAAAGTTAGATAGAGCTCTTCGGGCTTGCGGAATCAAGAGGTATGGGGAGAAGGTAGGAATGTGGTACTGATTGTGGATGATCAGCCATGATCACATTGAATGGCGGTGCTCGAAGGGCCAAATGGCCTGCACCTAATGTCTATGTAGCTATGTATCTATGAATGATAAATTGAAACAAAGGATCGTTATATTCATTGTGGGTTGAAAGGGTTGTTCTGTTGGGGGATTGAGTAGAATACCCCTATCTGCTGTAGAGCTTGGAAGAATGAAATAATATTGTTAAAATCGGGTTCATGCCTATAGATTTGATTGGAGAAACAAGAATTGGCGAGTTTACTCAAGAGCTATTCTCTCTCAGAAACTTGCAAGTATTTGGAATTCTCTACATTTGTGAATGCTCACTATAGTTCAAAACATACATTAATTGATTTTGGGGCACCAGGGGAATCAGGGAATGCGGCAATTCAATGGACGTGTACACTTGATGTGAAACTTCAGTTGTAACCCTGCTGAAAGAGTGAATGGAGAGAACACGCTGAAGGTTAAATGGAATAAGACAAGAAAGGAATGTGGGTGTGATAGAGGCTGGTAGATAATGAGAAATGGATTAAGGATAACAAAGGCAACATGAGAAAGGAAACTCCTGTAAGAGAGAAGAATATAGTATAATGAGATGTAGAGAAGGAATGAAAGGGCAATACAATGTTAAAGAGTACATTGTGAATTTGTGTGTATGTTGTAAACAAAGCATCTTTGACAAATTCTTAAAATGACCTGCCTAGCTTAGTTTAGTTTTAAACTAAACGTTTTACTACAGTTTAAACCAGCATCTGCAGTTCCTTCTTACACTTATAGTTTAGTTTAGTTTAGTTTAGAGATACAGCTGGGAAGCAGGCCATTCGGCCCACCAAGTCTGCACTGATTAACGATCACTGCACATTAGTTTTATCCGACAAGCTAAGGGCAATTTACAGAAGCCAGTTAACCTACAAACCTGCACGTCTTTGGAATATGAAGCACCCAGAGAAAACACATGCGGTCACAGGGAGAACGTGCAAACTCTATACAGACAACACCTGTACTCATGATCGAGCCCAGGTCTCTGGTACTGTAAGGCAATAACTAACTCTTTAAGATTGAAGAACAGTCACGACCGGACTATCACCTGTCCATTCCTTCCACAGATGCTGCCTGACCAGCTGAGTCCTTCCAGCATTTTGGGTTTTGAACACGAAGAGGACACTGGTGATGACCTTCTTTGTGTTTACAGATTTGTTTCCCTTCCTGAGGATGGTCATAACTACAACACGGACTTCTGGCATGTCCTCCTCCCCTCAGGCATGAAGCTAGTGTTATGAGTTTGTAACTCAATCCCCTGTCTACAATGCTTTAGAATTTCAGCTAGAATAATACCTGATCTTGGGGACTTGGTGCTTTCAGTTGAAACATGGCCTTTTCGACTTCTTGTTGGTCATTTGTGGCAAGAAGGTTCATAAGGTCATAAGGACATAAGGAATTATCAATTTGGCCCATCAAGTCTACTACGAAGGTTGAACTGGGTAGTTTGCTGAGGGACAAAGCCAGAAACGCTCCAATCAATTAGAGTTAATAAGTTATTCTACGTCTTCCTCAAGGAAACTCTGACAGCCTCTCTTAAACCCCTGTCCCACTTAGACGATTTTTTCGGCGACTACAGGTGATTAAGCTGTCGCCACATGGTTGTGCGGTGATGCCTATATGGTCATGAGTACTCTCCTCAAGTCACCTAAAGAGTCGTAATGTTTTTCTGGTCGCCACTGGATTTTGAAATTTTCAAAATGTTCAAATCTCCTGTCGTAGGTGCTGTCGCCGGTTGTCAGGTATGAGGTAGGTTGTCACCAGGTGTTGTTGGTTGTCGCCGGACGCTGACTTTGGTGAATTCCAATGGCGACTACCTACGTCAACTGGTGACAGGTACCGGTGACTGAATTGTCTTCAGTTGTCTTCAGTTATTGGTGACAGCGTCATTGCTTGTCATAGCTTGTCGCGGGTGGACGTAGGTTGATTTTGGTTGTCGCCTGTGTGGTCATAGGTTGTGGTAGGTGTGGTCGTATGTGGACGTCCTAATGGGTCGCCGGTTGTTGGTAGCTTGACGTCGACTAGGTGGTAGGTTGTTGTAGCTTGTCGTAAACATTGTCGTAGGGGAAGGTGCAGTTACCGCTTTTTCGACAACCTGCTACGACTGTGACAGTCTACGGCAGTCGCCGATAAAATCGCCTAAGTAGGACAGGCCCTTTACATTAAGAGGTTGACCTCCATTCTTGTTTGTCAGTGTGGTGGTGCTTGGACGTTTGGGCCGTAAGTGTTCTTCGCAGTGCCGAAGAGCCAAACCTAGGGTCAAGGGTCAAGCATCAAGAATGTTTTATTGTTATATGTCCTAAAATGGAACAATAAAATTCTTACTTATTACAGCACAACAAATTTGTACGCATAGTAGCCTGTACTAACTCTGTACAGGCAGCACCCATAGCCAAGATCGAACCCGAGTCTCCAATGCTGTAAGGCAGCAAATCTACCACTGCCCAAATCTTGGCTGTTGCAGGATTTCTGTTCTTTGCCTTGAACTTGCTTGATTTTCCAGTTGAGGATATTTGTATACAGTTTTGGTGGGTTTCTCAGCTTCTGTTTAAAGGAACATTCAAAACATGATTGCAGCAGTGACTGTCAAAGAGTAGTGCCATCTCTGGCCTTGAACCTGAAACTATTCTTGCAATCAAATCCCCAATGATGAGCTGCTGAGGCTTCCAGGCCCACCAATATTTATATCCTTCTACTAAGGTATGTTACAAAACTTACCTTCAGTGGCGCTGCAGTTCTGCCACTGCCCGTGTGCGCGACTTTGGCGCCTTTGAGAGGGGGGGGGGGGGGTTTAAAATGCGATTTTTCTGCAGCCTATTCAAATCGATCTCTGTCAGGCTGTTTAGTTGCTAAAGAAAAATCGCTTCGACTGCCATTTTATTAAGTTTATTAAAATTAGCGCTGGATCATTTAATTGTTGTAGTAAAATTAAAATCATCTTCAAATGCCGACAATGCCGACAACGGGACGGATCTCACGTAGGGGACAAGGCAAGGTATGCCGTTTATTTTTTCATATAAACTTGCTTCTTAGGATGCCTTTAATCAAAATTTCAGATTGCGAAAATGTGATTATGTAAATATACGAACCGGCAGGATTTTTCCTGCCGATATGGGGTTTAAATTCACTGCAACCGCAACGTTCCAAACCAGCGCGTTCCACAAAATCCCACTCGCAAGATGATTTAAATGCCCATTAATTTACAGGAACTGAACACTAAATTCCTTCCATTTGGCCTATAAATTCATGACAATGAGATTTAAAAATCATGTTATATTGGGAATTCTTGTGTGAATGTTATTTGGACACTTAGGCTTTTTTAAAATGTTAATCTTTTCTTAAGAAATGGATAGATGTTTAGATCTAGTAATTGAATTTTGTAATTAGCTACAATTGGGTAACTAACTAATTATATGCTTTAATTTCAGGTCATCCAAGTAAGATTGTTTCATATTTGTTTCAGAATGCTTCAATCTACAATAACTGAAAATTTCATTCAGTTCTCTTAATTTTTAAGAAAGTTATGGCCTTTTGACTGTCCTCGATCACAGCTTTTGTGTTAAGTCAATGGAAAAGCAATAGGGAACAAGATGTTAATTTCCGAGTATGAAAATGGCCATAACTTTTTAAATACTGAAGATATGAAAGTGAATTAGGTGTCAAATTAAACTTCTTTTTATGCTTTATCTGATGGGATAAATTGCAGGCTTGATTTTTAAAATCTCAAAATTTTGTAACATTGCTACTTCTATCAACATCCATTACAATACGGAACACCAGCAACATGTCAGCATTCCCTATACCAGTGTAATCTAGCTAGAAATGCCAGAATGGATTTGAGAGCATTTCCATTATAGAAATATAATTATAACACCATAGACCCCATAGATCTCTGATGGCAGAAGGCTCAGATGTGGCAGGGGTCAACCAGAGAGAGGGCAGATTGCCTTCCACCATATTTCCACCAGATTCTGCTGCAATCCTGTTGTTCTGCGGGTATAACTATCCTGAAGATAGACAACAAATGGTGGAGTAACTCAGCAGGTCAGGCAATATCTCGGGAGAAAAGGAGAAGTAACGTTTCGTGTCGAGACCTTTCTTCAGACATGAATAGTTTTGTTCACCACTCTGTCTCAGAGAGTATTTTTATTTCACCAGACAACTATTTTACTTTGTAGCATGCCCAAGGACTGAAAGGAGAAGTCTTTGTGTTTTGTTTCTGTTTGCTGGTTTAATACTGCCTCCTTTAACCCTCTTTGGCTTGTCAAATCTGCAGTCCAAAATCTTATTTTAACTGTCAAGCAAATTTATTAAGTGCTGGAAGATGAAATGTAGCCATGGTACACTGTAGATATTGTTTTAAAAATTAATTACCTCCTCAACTAATAAGGGGAAAATAACCATGAGCCATGATTGTTGCATTAAAATGTAATTTGTATCCTATTTCTTCGCTTCCCAGGAAGATTGAGGAGATTCGGTATGTCAACGGATACTCTCTTGAATTTTTACAGATGTACAGTAGAGATTCATATTCACTGGTTACATCACAGACTGGATTGGCAACTCGAACCCCCAGGATTGAAGATGACTGCTAAAAGTGGTGCACACTGCCCAGTCCATCACAGGTACTGATCTCCCACCATCGAAGAGATCTACAAGAGCCGCTGCCTTAAAAAGGCAGCCAGTATCATCAGAGACTTACACCACACTGGCCATGCTCTCATTTCACTCCTGCCATCGGGAAGTAGGTATAGGAGCCTGAAAGTTGTAATGTCCAGGTTCAGGAGCAGCTTCTTCCCTACAACAATTAGGCTATTAAGCAGTACAATCTCTAAATGGGCTCTGAACTATAGAGACTTGGAGGCATTATTTTTGACTTTGCACTATTATAGTTTATTTAGTTGTCTGTTTTTTTCTATTTTATACTGATCTTTTTTGTTGTTGTTTAATATGGGTTTTTTACAGAGTACTGTGTTTACATATCTGTTGTGCTGTTGCAAGTAAAAATTTCAGCGAGTTAGGTAGTACCTGTGGTGGGTTTGGATAGGCGATGTTTTGGATCGGGACGCCCTTCTTCAAAATGAAGAGAGATCCTGGCCCGATACGTCACCCATCCGTTCATTTCAAAGGTGCTGCCTGATGCGTTGAGTTACTCTAGCACTTTGTCTTTAGCTCAAGATTGCAGCATCTGCAGTTCATTGTGTATTTCATCATGTGTTAGGGTTGCAGTGTTAGGCCAAACCCAGTGTTGAAGCTTCCAGGCACGGAAATCGCTATCAAAACATGGGGGGGACCGGGGGACCGGGGGACCGGGGGGGTCTCAATTTCTTTGCGGCCACACGCGCATGCGCACACTCACACACACATGCGAGGCTTCGGAGGCTTCAACCGTGGGCTCTGTGGAGACCCACTGTCAAAATAAACTTAAGCGAGAGAGATCCCGGTTCCCTCTGCCCATCGGGCGCCGACTCCACGCTGTACCGATTCACCCCCGAGTCAAGCGGCGCGCTAGGCTGGAGGAAAGAGCAAGATGCATGCTAGGCTTCGGCCGTGGGCTTGAATTGGCCCGTTCACGGGGTCTTTCATCGGCCGGCGGAGGCTTCAACATCGGGAGCCTTGATCGCCTCGATGCAGCAGTTTGATTTTAAGCCACGTCCCCCCTGAAACCCCCAGGATTTCCGCCCCTGGAAGCGTCTGGTGAAGAGTGCAAGCCGCTGTCTAACTGAATCACCAGTGATGTCCGGCCACAATGTGAGTAGCCTTGTCTCAGGCCCACATTCTATGGTCCCAGAATTAACATACAAACTACACAGGGAGGTGAAAGGTGGCTATCAGACACCTTTCCACATGAGTCCTCAATGACCACATCAATGGTGATGTTTGTTCTATTTTCAAAACAGTTTCTGTAAGGTCTAAGACCTCAAGGAACAGAAGAATGACTTCTGAATGGCTGGATCCACGTGTTAAAGTGTTTCTAAGGAGAGTTACGCATTTGTTTGCAAGATTTAAGTTTCAACATTAGTTAACATTAGATCCCACAAAATTACAAAAAAATCGATTCAACAACCACAGAATCCCAAATTATCTTCCCCTTTATTAATTCTGGCAGTTCCGCCTTCTTGGAGCTTATTCCTGCTAGTATATAGCTCTGGAGCATTATGTCAGCAGTAAAAACACGAGAGCAATGGTAAAATAGTGGGAAATCAATTATTTTAAATTAAAATGAAGAAAGCTGTCATTGTTTTCCAAATTGAAAAGAATGTGATTAGCAAACATGTCTCATTTTATTTTTGCAATCTGTAACGAGTCTTATTGATAAAGATTACTTGCAGAAAAACACCCCTCAATGCGTAATCTTGGCGTTGCACTGTTAAAGTTCAAATCTCTGCACAGATGGATTTATTTGATCATCCATTTGGTTGTGGATGCTGCCAAGCAAAATGTATGAATTGTACATCAAATGATTTTCTCTAAAAGACAGTCAATTAATCAAGGCTATTTTAAATTCCTACTGTAGAGTGTTAGTCAATTTAAAGTTAATCCCGAGGGAATGCTTCCATTAATGATAAATCACCTCCTTTTCAACGTGAAGCCTGGAAGCCATACACAGAACATGGAAGAAAGGCAGAGCAAAATGTCAACAGGTGAAAATGTAAAATGTTATTATTTTTGTATAAAATGGTACATATATACAGTATCTTTTAAAAATGTTGTCCCTTTGTCTCTAGTATATATTAATAAAGCTTTTTGAGTGTAAAAGTTGGGATTTTATTTTTCAGCTGTACGTTATTTAGACTGTAAGTGACCATATTAGTTGGACCATATTTGCAATATTGTGTACAGTTCTGAGCAACATACATCTGGAAATATGTGGCAGCAGCGGGGAGAGTGCAGAGGAGATTCACCAGCTAGTTGCCAGGAATGGAGGGCTGCAGTTTTATGAAGTGGCTTATTCTCACTGGTACATCAGTGGCTGAGATGTGACCTTACAGCTGTTAATGAAATTAAGATGAGCAAGAATAGGGTAGTTATCAGAATCTGTCAATTCCCACACCAGGGTAGTCTAGAAATAGAGGCCACAGGTTTAAGGTGAGCCTCAATCAATACGAGCCAAGAAGTATTGAGTATAATAAATCAGTGCTCCACTCATTTATGAGAAAACAATGTTTGTGATTCAATTGTAAATGATTATGAATAATTCAATATTGATTGGGACTTGGGGAGGGGGCAGGGGAGAAATGGGAAGGGGAGAATCGAGATGGGGCACAGGGAAGGGGGGGGGGGAGGGGGAAGGGTTGTTTAAATGTTAATTACCTAAAATTGGAGAATTCAATCTTCATACCATTGGGTTGTAAGCTATGAGGTGCTGTTCCTTCAGTTTGCGTGTGGCCTCATTCTGGCAATGGAGGAGATCTAAGAGAGAAAGGTCAGTATGGGAATGGGAAGTGGAGATAAAATAGTTAATAACCTGGAGATCCAGCGGACCCTGGTGGACTGAGTGTAAGGGTTTGGCAAAACGGTCGCCTAGTCTACACTGAGCATCGCCGATGTAATGGAGGCCTATTGGAGAACACCTCATGTAGTGGAAGAGGGGTAGAGGATGTGCATGTGAGCCTCTGTCTCACCTGGAAGGATTGCTGGGGCCCTAGGATACATTAGTATCCCAATCTCAAACAGCTAACTGGAGCGGAGGGTTAAAGCAGAGTCAGCGTCAAATGAAGACAGAACATTTTCATACAGCAATTAAAAAGTCAAAGATAGACACAAAAAGATAGACACAGGCAGCATCTTTGGAGAGAAGGAATGACTGACATTTCAGATCGAGACCCTTCTTCAGTCTCGACCCGATACGTTACCTAATCTTTGCTTTACACCAGCATCTGCAGTTCTTTCCGACACAAATTAAAAAATCCATGCATTTCTTCTGCTTTTCTCTGTTCCTTCATTAATGATTCTATCGCATCTCAATATGAAATCCGAACCAATGAAACAAGCATTGCAATGAGTTAATCCAATGACTCTTTTTGATTAAAGAGCTCCAAAACACTGTTTCAGTTTAGTTTAGTTTAATTTTGGCACTTTACCGAGATACCAGGGAAAGCTTTTTGTTGCATACTATCCAGTCAGTGAAAAGACTATACATGTTTACAATCAAGCCATCCACAGTGTACAGAAATAGAGTAAAGGGTATAACATTCAGTGCAAGATAAAGTCCAATAAAGTCCATTAAAGATAGTTCAAAGCTCTCCAATGAGGTAGATGGAAGGTCAGGACCATTCTCCAGCTGGTTAGAGGACAGTTCAGTTGAGAATAACCTATCCCTGAATCTGGATTCGCTTGCCTATATCCTAACTTGGAACACCTTGTTCACCAACCATCCTTGTGCTTGCTGCTTTTGTGGCATTTTGGTCCCATCAATGCATAAAAACCCTTCATTGTCTCACCCCTTTTTAAATTTGTCATCTGCTTCAGCACTGTAATTGGGGAATGTCAGCATCATTCCAATCCCTTACCCAAAAATGTATTTCACTCAAACTGAGAAAGAAGGCTGATCTATAAAATTATAAGGGCCATAAATAGGGTAGATAGTATCAGACTTATTCTTAGGTTAGGAGAGTCTAACACTGGAGGCATAAGTCTAAGGTGAGAGGAGACAGATTTATAGGGGATCTGTGGGATAGGTTTTTCACACAGAGGGTGATAGATATATGGAACCACCAGAGAAAATGGTAGAGGTATGTACAATTACAACTTTTAAAAGATATTCAGAAAAGTATTAAGAGAGGAAAGGTTTAGACATGACATGGGCCAAATGCAGATAAATGGAATTAGCGTTGATGGGCACCATACTCAGTATGAACTAGTTGGGCTGAAGGGGCTGTTTCCCTGCTGCACTACTCTATATGAGAGTAAATGTGCCTTCAGTTTAAGCATTCTTCCCAGGGGACTGCGGTGAAGCTGGGCGGTGAGGCCTGTCTGGGCCGGAGGAGCCTCAGAGGTGGCGACGATGGGAGGCTCGGCGGCTGCAGTGGAAGATTCGGCGGTGGTAGCGGGAGACTCAGCGGCGGTGAGGCCTCGCGGTCGATGAGTGTGAGGGGGGAGGGGAAGACAATGGGGACCCAGCGTGGGGGGATGGTGGGAGAACAAAGGGAGACCTGGTGTGAGGAATGGGGGGGGGGCACCCTTTCTTTTAAAATATATATATATTTTTTTTTAATTAATTTTTTCCCAAAAACAAAAACAAAACAACACAAAAAAAACAAACAATAATGATAAACATAACTGTGATATTAATACATAGGGATCAGAATTACATTAATAACAAGTATAACCTAAGTAAGAGTCCAGTGTCAAAATACACATTGGGTATAGACCTCCCGATCTCTATGTAAATATAGTTAAGTGTTTAAAAGAGAACTTGTAAAAAAAACAAAAAGATAAAAAGAAAAAAAAGAGAAAAAGAGAAAAAAAGAGAAAAACCAAACCCCCTAAACTAAAAAAAAAGCAAAACAAAATCTGGGCTACAAAGAATTTCAACAATTTAAGTCCCTGTTTGTCGTCAAGTCCGTTCCACTGTATAAAGGTAAAATAATTATTATAACTGTTGGAGAGGGGACAATTTATATTGTGTGAAAATGTTGAATGAAGCTTCCCCAAGTCCTATCAAATTTAACCAAGGGTTCGACAATGTCACCCCTAATTTTTTCGGGGGGACATTCTAGTTTAGAATCCTCTGCCCAGGGTATAAGTTTGTGTTTGTTTGTTCATTTGTTCCGGTGAAGGTGCTGTGCACACGGCAGCCAGCCAACAGTTGCTTGTCTTTTTCATTTTGTTTTCACTTTTAATTTCAAGTTTTTGTGTATCACAATTGTGTGCTGTGACTGTCGGCAGACCAATTTCCCTCCGGGGATGAATAAAGTTTTATCGCATCGTATCGTATTCCTCCCTCTCTGTCTTTATGTCTTGCATTGAAGGCATATAATTTCAGAAGTGGGGCCAAATTGATATTCCCTCGGCTTGCAGATTTCACATATATATAATATTTGCAATAATGTTTTTCATCCACTTTGCAAAATGTGCTTAAAATGATTGTAACTCCCCCAACTAATCTACTCCCCTAGGTTTTATTTCCAGTCACATAAACAACCATATGACCAATGACAGGAAAGGACTCACGAATCATATTTAATGATGAGTCAAGCAAGATTGAAAATGGATTTGCTGTTGGCACACTACATAGTAAAGCGTTGAAACAGTGATAAACTAGAAGCCACTCAGAAAGATCATCAAATAATATATATACTGACTTAATCTAGATTGCAAATTTTCAGGAAAAATATTCATACAAACTTTATTATATCTTTCTGGTATGGATTTTCTTTTGATTCATACAGCATGGAAACAGCCCAACTTGCCCATGCTGATCAAGTTTTATAACTGAGCTAGTCCCATTTGGTTGCTTATCGCCTGATTTCCTCCACACCTTTCCTGCCCATGTGTGTGTCTAAATGTCTTTTAAATATCGCCATTGCACCTGCCGCTACAGTTTTCTCTGGCAGCTTCTGCACCTTTATGGAAACACACTAAGAAATTGCCTCTTGTTTAAATTTTTCTCTTCTCATCATAAACCTATAGTTATTCATGGCTCTATCCTGGGAAAAATGACTCTGCCATTGACCTTATCTATGCCGCACATGATTTTGTACACCTCCTTATGGTCAATCCTCAGTCTCTTGCACTCCTGGAAAAAATAGCTTCAGCCCATCCAATCTCTCCTTATAACAGCTTGGTGAATCTTTCTGCACTTTATCCAGCTTTATGACATCCTTCCTAGAGCAAAGAAACCAGAGCTGCACACAATCCTCCAAATGTGGTCTCACCAACATGTGGTACGGCTGTAGCATGACTCCCTAAATCCTGTACGAAAGATCCTTACCAACGAAGGCAAGCTTGCCAGATGCCTTCTTCACCACCATGTCTCCCAATGTCAACACTTTCAGGGAACTGTGTACCTGGGCCTCTGTTCTACAACACCATCCAGGCTCCTACCATTTACTGTGTAAGTCAAGGTTTGACTTACAAAATTACATAACCTCATACTTTAACAAGTTAAATTCCATCTGCCGTTCCTTGACCGACTTCCCCTATTGATCAGATCCTTCTGTGAACTTTGATAGCTGCCCTCACCATCCACCAGTATGGGTGTCATCTGCAGATTTACTAACCACCTTAATTACTTTGTTATCCAAATCGTTGATTTAGATGAGAAACACATCTCCTTATGTTTGTTCTAAGATTCAAATTGAGTGGCTTGGTCATCCTTCATTCTTATCCTCAACGAATCACTGAAAATATGCCACGTTTTCTTCAATGGCCAATAATGCCAACATTTGACAGACATGACCTTGTTTTAACATCTGGCTTTCAATACAGATGAAATGCTTAGATATTAGTGCGTGGTCATTTAATGATTATCAAGAGCTGCACCAACTAAGTCATACATTTATTCCACATTTGTTTCATTAACAAAGTGCAAAACACAATTCTAGCCATCTTTTATTTATTACTTATAAAATAGGCAGTGAACAAACTCTTTCAATGGCTATTATATATGTAGATAGCATGAGGTCATGCAGTTCAATTCTCCACCTTTGACCTGGACAGGATATGAGTTTGTATGCAACATGCTGTGAATTTCGCACATGTTTTTCTGCATGGATAAGAATTAGGTTTGCCTTGATATTGTAAGAGAGGATAGTATGTTGATTGAAAATATTATTGTGAGGGAACCTATTGTGAGGAGATTATTCATAAATGTGCATTTCAGCTAAACCTTGATTTTACATTCCAGTAATGTGGCAGCTATGTGTACTATACGGAAGTTAGTAGTTCCAACCTTTATCCAGGCTTTAACATTTGATGAAGAGCCTTTTGTATATTAACTCCCCAACACGCTTTTGTCAGTTAGCTTGCAGAGATCAGCAGAGTATGACAATTGAGATAACAAGACTGCATTAATCACTCGGCTTTATATGAATGCAGTGCATCATTAGAAACGAGCTGATACAGAGCCAAGTATAAAATACAAGTCTTCAGCCAAGCAGCAGCACAACTTCATTAAAGACTACATTGATGGCCTTAACCAAATACAGATTCCCACAAGGAGGAAGTAAGTGCATAACTTCCTACACAGACCCGATGTAAAGCCACGGCATTAAAACAACCACACATATTGAAACACTCTGGCAGTTTCCTAGAGCTCCCAGTGAGGGATCTGAACCCTGTGACCTTGGGCATATTATTAAAACCTTTGCTGGAACTTGTCTCCTGAAGGAGAGGCCCAGTAACTACTGGGCATTTCTCTTTTCTTTCATTCCTCAATGAGTCCCTTGCTGAGTGCAAAACGTAGGCTTTGATGTCTATAGCACCCTAATTGGGAGGAAGTCAAGTGTTAGCACTGTCAGCCTGTTAGTTCCATTGCCCCTTTTCCCATCATCCACTTTGAATGGTGTCAAAACATTAAAGTTCACACAAGTCTGCCCAGAGAGCATCAAGTGGTCTGGTTTATGTCACTATTCTGGTACTTGTACATGTAAAATAACTTCCTCCAGTGATTTATAATTCATGCTTGGTAAAGACATAAAAGCTGAAACCATTCATTATCAGTCATCGGAAATTTAGAGACAATTTCTACATTCAATTATATTTTATGTTATCTTTACCCCTTTCCAGACCATTTCCTTTCACAGACTGTTCTGAAGCGAATGGAAAATGAAATGGTAGTGAAATTTTCTCGTCTTACGCTTCGAGATAGAGAGTTTTTTTTTCCCGAGAATCAAATTGAAAGCCTGTAGCTGAGAGGTACTGAAAGCGGTGTGATCATTGTAACCTTTCTTTCTTTCACCTGGGTTGACTGAGAATAGGTTTAGTGAATGCTGCTCCTGCACTGGCATTTGCAAGCAACTTGGGTATAGTGGCCCCATGCAGCATACATCAGCTGTGGCACAAAAGCTGGATAGAACGTGTAAAATCTTCCACTGTGTACACTAAATTATAACAGTTAAGGGCCTGTCCCACTTGCATGCGATTGCATGCGTCTGGCGCAACCAAATGTGGTCGCTTGAGGCGTATGGCCGCGTGGGGCCGGTCCCACTTAGAATCGCGGAGGCGTATGGCGTTGTGCAGAGCTCGTCCCGACATCGTGCGGGGCTCCGAAAATCTTGCACTGTCAGCACGCAGGCGCATTGCGGTCTACGCAGCGTCTTGACGGCATACACAGCGTCTTGACGGCGTACGCAGCATCTTGACGGCGTACGCCTAGCGCGTGACGTTGCCCGATGACGTCATCGCCCGGCGTGGCGTTGCGCGATGACGTCACCGCTCGACACCGTGCGACGCCCAAAGTCAGTCGGCCCGCCTCCTGCCCAGCTGATTGGTTAGTATGACGCAAATGACGTCACGCATGAACTTAGCGCGTATTTAGCACGTACTTACCGTGTACTTAGTGCGAACTTTGCGTGAATTCCGCTTCCGTTTGGTCGCGCCAAACGCATGGAATCGCATGCAAGTGGGACAGGCCCTTTAGGTGGTAATAGTTCAACATTCTTAGATTGATAATAGAGAGAAAGGTAAGCTATGAAGTCAAAGGAATACTGTAAATTAGTTAAAGAGATTAAAAAATTACATATAACATGAAAAATATCTAGAGTCAAACATAAAGTGCTGGACAATCTTGCTTGTATTATAAAGTTGCTAATTTTGGAGAAATATCTGTATCCTTTCATCCTTTCTTATCATGTTCAGAGAACTTCCATAAGACATTTTCAGTGTAGCTGTATATATAATTATCTTTATTCTACTCACTGATATTGATGTCAAAAATTACCTGCATTATATTCACAGCAGTAATAGGTGTAAATCATTTGTCTTTGAATTTGTCAAATAGGCAAACATACTCAAGGTACAATTTAGTGTCTAGAACATAATTATATTGTTGTGCACATTTATCCCACGTTTGCAGCATTCTGTGAAGATTGTGCCTCTTTAACTCTTACTATGCCAAAGTAGATTTAACCTCTCATGTACTCTCATGTTGTTGAATTAAAACCATTTGGTTTTGGATCTTAAGTAGCATTCAGCATATTACTTGCAATAATTGGCCACGTTTAACTGAAGCTGACCGTGAAGTATTACCTACTTCATTCTTAGTTTCTTACTCCATTCTCTGTCTGGACTAACATTTATTGCATGACCATTATCATCAAACAGATTTGCTTTTAAATTCATCCAAGGTAAACACACTACATTGAAACTGTTGCAAATTTTATCTCACTTTCAATATTCTGCTCCATTAACATTGATGGAACCAAATTTTGGATGCAGAACAAAATGTGCAACCCAATTTAAAGCCCATTTAGTGCTTTCAAACTGAGATAAATTCCTCGGCAAATGGCTAGTAACCATGTTGTTTCTGTTTGTGAGAAATTGCCATATGCACATTAGCTGCTGTGCTTCCTACACTACTAAAGTGATAAACTTCAAAAGCACTCCATTGGCTGTGAAGCATTTTGGAACACCCTATGGTCATTAAACGTGTTATGGAAAAACAAGTCTTTATTTTCATCCCATTAATTTTAGTGTGCTGCTCTGCCAGATCACCAGTCAGATGACAGGGGCATAAATGACCTCAGTATTTCTTTCTGGTTGCTAAAATAATATTTAGCTGCAAATCGTACAAGAATCATGTGCCATTTTATGCATGCCCTTCATTATGAATTGTTCCAGATTAGCAATTGCTAGCGACCCATGGTGTCATGGCATAAGAAATGCCTCAGTAATTTCCCAGTTTTCTGAAGTTTGACTGCAACCATGGAACATTTGTACCTCCTCATAATTGTACTGGATCAGTAACAGGCTTATTTTTAAAGTGTTCCATATGTAGCCCGGATGCTCAAGATGAGAGCATGTTGCCTGGAGTGCAACATTGCAACTGGGGGAATGATTGATTGCTAATTAGGTGAAACCTGACCACACCTTGTTACTGGAATTCCAAAACCTAGGGGATCAACATTAGGCATTTCCTTTGTTTCCCTTTGATAATGTTGCAAGATGACTTAGGCTGGATTGTATTTGATTCTTTGTTCAAATATTATATCTTGTGTGGACATTCACTAAAATAAAACAAGGACGAAAGATTTTTGTATGTTTGGCTGCAATAATAGATTATTTGTACCTCCTTTTAATTGTACTGGATCAGGCACAGGTTTCCAGAAGAATGCATGGGACTGACAATATCACTATCAAGTAATATCACCTCCTTATCGAATGAAAAATCGGACCGTACATTGCACTTGAGAACTATAACAGGCAGTGAAGATCTCACTGACGTGCAATGACAATAAAATATATATTATTATTATTATTATTATTATGTGGCCAACTCAATAGACCCGTTTATGATCTACCCCACCTGGAAATATACCAGTAGACCTTTGCAATTTTATTTTGAATAAATCCATGTGATCATCAATAGTGATCCTAGCATGGATAGTCACACAAAACTTAAAGAATTAGTCCAAAAAAATCACCTCACAAATCTGACAAATTTGTGTTGCATGTACTTCGAAACTCTGGAACTTTATTTTAAGTCATTCGAGGTGATGAGACAACAGCTTTACCGTTCGATCAGTTCCGAATGTCCTATATGAACTTTGTTCGGACAGTCTTGTTCCACTGACTGAACATAAAACTACAATCATGTACAGACTGGTAAAGTTCACCTCAAAAGGTCATAAACAGGAAAACCTGTGAAAAGAAATGCGTTTCTACATTCTGGGTGGTCCCACAGAATCAAGAATGCCAGTTCTCTGGGTTCACTGTGGAGGCCAATGTGGGGATCACATACTTCGCCGGGATGGTGTTTGGGATACTTGAAATGTCATGAAGCCCTTCAGTTCATGCTTCCAAGTGCATCCCAAATGCTCCCTCTCCACCTTAAGAGTCGTGGATCAGGGAAAAGTTGGACATTGATGGGGCAGAGAACAGGGACCTTCATTTATTGTGACATCTAGCCTAGAGTTGCTTAATGTGAAGACTGGACCTAGTTTCAAGCTTAGCCGTCAAATGTTTTTGTTTTGCTTTAGGACAGATAACACAAATTTTGATGGGAGTTGCACTTCACCCAAACAAGAAATAAAAAATGATGTGACAGCAGGTTATTTTTGTTTGGATGAAATTTAGTGATATCTTATTAGTATTACAAATGGATTGCAATTCCAGTTAATACAACACGTAAGTAGAAGCATGGAACTGCAGATGCCGGTTTACATAAAAATACTTCAAAAAGAAAAATAAATAACAAATTAAGTTTGATAGTTAAATTAAGGATGCTGTTGAAAGCCAATATGTAAGGAGAAGCAATGCAGAGAAAATCAAAATTCAAACAATTAAGCCTTTCAGCTGTTATGTAGGTATACAATTATATCTAATACCAGTAGTGTGGGAATGTATAATGAGCTGAAGGATGACTTTGGGTCACGATAATGTTTTTCATCATTCAAATCAAACTTTGGATCTTTGTAGGAAACTTTGTAATTTACACCATGTTTTAAGCTTTCTTAAAATGAAGCTAGCTCAGTAATCAAGGAAAACATCTCTCTGGAGGCAGTCAAATGGCTACGGTGAAGCTCTCATAATACAATTTGGATGTGTCAAATCAGTATATAATCATGACTTGTTTGAAATAATCAAACAAGACCAATGGACTGAATTGACATTACCTTACAGAATTCTGTTTGTACAAGCAATAGTTTGTTAAAATAATTTCAGTTTTGAACTAAAATAAGCAGCCTGGTAATTAATTATAGATTCCTGTTATCATTGCCACTCACTAAAAGCAATCTGGTTTAACTAAGCTGTCATAAACAGGATGATGCTTTCCAGTCATGTGCGCTGATCGACTGACAGCTAAGCTTACTTTTGTAATGATGTTGTTATGCAGGGGCACATGCAGTCCATGGTTAAAGTCTGTTAGTATTTAATGAGGTCAATCTCCGGTAAGGAGATACCAAGTCTGGTCTCCATTTATGTTCACTACAGGACACAGAGAGTGTATCTACATGTGCTTATTTCTGACCTGGCGGCAGGTAGTCAAAAAACACAGAGGCTGATTGTATTCCACACTGGAGGGGTTTACGATACGATACGATACGATACGATACGATACGATACGATACGATACGATACGATACGATACGATACGATACGATACGATACGATACGATACGATACGATAGAACTTTATTTATCCCAGGAGGGAAATTAATTTGACACCAGTCATGAAAAAAGTTTGGGTCAGGCTAAAAAAAAGAGGAGGTTTTTATAGTATTGCTTAAGAAGAAATGCAGATGCTGGAAAAATTGAAGGTAGACAAAAATGCTGGAGAAACTCAGCGGGTGAGGCAGCATCTATGGAGAGCAGCAATAGGCAACGTTTCAGGTCGAGACCCTTCTTCAGACCCATAGGCAACGTTTCGGGTCAAGACCCTTCTTCAGACACTGAATAAGGGTCTCGACCCGAGACGTCGCCTATTCCTTCTCTCCATAGATGTTGCCTCACCTGCTGAGTTTCTCCAGCAGGTTTTTATAGTAAGTATCTTTTAAAGTTGTCAAGTAGTGTCTTTATATAAAAAATATGAAGCGGGCTGCTAGCGGGAAAACAACGTTAGAGAATAGAAAGATTAAACGAGAACTTACCGTTTGAAGTTTGATTTTTATTTTATGAGAAGTTGAAGTGAGGGAATACGCGAAGAGCCCGCCAGCCCGCATGCGCGTCAATCTTCAAAGCAACTGTATGAAATCACATACAGGTCTGAAGAAGGGTTTTGGCCCAAAACTTTGCCTATTTCCTTCGCTCCATAGGTGCTGCTGCACCCGCTGAGTTTCTCCAGCTTTTTTATGTACCTTGTATGAAACCACTGACCAGCTGCAGAACTTAAACTAAAGAAAGACTAACAAGACTAGAGTTACCGGATGATCTTTTATGAGAATCAGGGTTGGGAATGGAGGGCACGTATTCCCTCACTTCAACTTCTCATAAATTAAGATCAAACTTCAAACGGTAAGTTTTCGTTTAATCTGAGTGACTACGTGAAGCCTTTAAAGCTCTGTGGTTTCGTGCAGTAACCCAATCTGTGTGTGAAACACTTAAACAGAAAAACCATAAATGGTAGAAAACATGGGTTATTAATACCATGATGCTAACTTGCATATAGGGCCATTGCTCTTAATCGGACCATAGGCCAATTGGCCAATTGGCTTTGAGTTAGACATTAACTCATGCAACTGTTCAGCATTCTATCTACAAATATCCTGACATATTAAACCAAATTTTATAACTTCTGAACATGCACTATGTAAGCCTCATGCTGAATGATGAAAGGGAAATATGCATTCTATTGGCTGCTAACGAGCCATCTGCAATCTCTTGAGAGACTATTAAATAACAATGAAGAAACTATCTTTCATCTCATAGGTACTAGCAAGCTCAGTGTACCTGTATACATAACAACACCCCCAATCTCTGATCTGGTGGGTATGCTGTCAACTCCAAATGTACGGAACCATGCCCGTTTTGCTTTATGAGATAATTCCCATAACAAGCTACCCTAATGCCAGTTATGACCCAGACACCGAGCCAGAGATTGAGTTAAGACTGTGTTCTTTGTGCTGAAATCAGTTGCTAAAAGCATAATCAACTTAAAAGATACTGTTCCCATTAGGAATACAGTAGATGAATATCTG
This sequence comes from Amblyraja radiata, assembly GCF_010909765.2. Taxonomy (NCBI): domain Eukaryota; kingdom Metazoa; phylum Chordata; class Chondrichthyes; order Rajiformes; family Rajidae; genus Amblyraja; species Amblyraja radiata. Next base: position 76,831,779 of record NC_045960.1, on the reverse strand, counting down.
CATAATAATTTACTGATATACATTGCACACTACGATGACTGTAGGCTTTTAGAGCGGTCATATAGAAACCTTGCATAACGTTAGTGAACAGCGGGTGAAAAGCCAATCATTTATTGTCCCACTTATGGAATTATAAAGAATGACAAAACAGCACAAGCAGTGTCAATTGTGCTATCACATAATTGATTCTCTAAGCCCAAACTGAAACAACACAAACCTCTGTTACTTCCATTTAAAATTAACTCACATATCTTGTTCACAAACTTCCCATACAATTGTGGAGAGCTAGCTGCCCGAGGAAAAAGGCTGCACCAGCCATCACTAGTGACTTCGAGTAAATAGGAGCTTCTTCAGCCGCCTTACCATGGCCTGAATGAATAGGCAAAGTTGGCACAATTAAGTTTCATGTTGCCTCATCCTTAATATCGTAAGAGGCATCTACTAAAAAACCCCTAAGTCTTATCAGCTGTAAATTTTGCATGTCATCTAAAACTTGATGACACAATGCCCTTTGATCTGAGTAGGGCAGCATTATCTTTCAACACTGGCTTTGTTATCAAACTCCAAATATATATGTGCCTCTTGTGTATAGACATGGCAAAGTATGCATCTTCAAGATTGATTCTCTGAATCAGCTAAATTGCTGAAAGCCAATCATCCATTTCAAACTGGGTAACCAAACACATGATCAGATTAGCCAAATCCTAACCTGATTTGGCATGCTCCATGTTCCTACAATCTTGAGAAATATCAGAAATATACCCCTTTTGTTCTTGGGCAGACTACTCATCCTCTGTGATATGTCACTGATTCCACTTGGAAACACCGTTCCTCTATTGACCATACGGATGGAAATGTTTTGACTTCTCTAGCTGCGGAAGATGCATTATCTAGTTATTCATTCAATTCGCTGATAACATATAATCAGAACCTTATGACTAGAGCTGAAACACTGTATCCACTTGATGTGGGAATAGGAGTTCCCTGTCAACTCTTGACTATTAGAGTCACCACGAATCCTCAGCATTCTTCCACAGAGTGGAAATTAGCCTAATGCAAGCCTGAACCAGGAATTGCTTCGCAGTCCTCTGACTGAAATCACCTGTCTGAGTCGCCAGTGTGCGCAACACAATCTCTTCGACCAGCCACTCAATCAGGAAAACAGGTATTGAGAGCCTACAGCTTATTATATATACCTTTTTGATTCACAACATGAACCTGCAGGTCAGATAAAATACTATATGCCAGACTGGCTTCCTGATAGTAGCTACCTATCCCAGAGAGGATGGCAGTGATGTTTTCAATGAACTGGCAACTCCACGAACTGAGCAGAAATTTAATCATGTGGTGAGGGAGACTTCAACTACTTCACTCTACTGAGCAGCGTGATAATCTCAATCACAGATGTTGAGGCAGTGCTTCCCTGGTCAATATGACGCATATGGCCAGCCATATGCGTCATAGTTGGAACTTACATAGGTTAGTATGCAAGGCACCCTGGCAATGTCTCTGCATCAACCTGATCTTCTCCAGATACAGTGAAAAGATACTAGACAGCCCATGCTGCCAGTAAATCCAAACCTGGGCTGACAGACTGCTCCATTTCGGAGTTTTACGGAGGTTAATAAAGAGACCTTACCTGCCAGCGTCTCGGAACCCGGGTCGACCAGCTTGTTGGAGCTTCAGCGAAGTTCCATTTACAGACCCTGTCTGACCACATCTTCAGCCCCATGCTTGCCAACAGCTCGTTTCCAGAGCTCAAAAGTGATATTGCCGTGCAAGGCACGCCTGCCAGCATTCCTGAGCCGAATGGGACAGACTACTTCTACGACATACAGGCCTTGCTGGAGCTTTATTGCGCAGGCCACGCTACCAGTTTATTCCCAGCCTGGTTAGACAGGCTGCTCCTTTGACCAGCTGTTCCTATGGAGCCTCAGCAGGACTCACTGGACAGGTCACGTCTGCCATTACTGCAAAAATGTGCAAATTTGGGGTTTAATTCTGGCTTAATGCCATCTTTACGGAAGCAGTTAATTTCGAAATGAGTATTGCACAACAGTGCCATCGCATCCTGCTGTGCTTCCGACAGCTGAACCCCATCCACTGACCTAGCAAAGGCCGTAATACCTGCTGACAATAGATTTCATCTCTCTGCACCTTGTTCTGCCACTGATGTTTTCCCAAATGGTAGCATTGACTTATGGGAACATCCATGGTTTTGCAATTTCCTGGACTGGGATATCTCCCAGCCGTTTCCAGCATAACATCTTCCTTCAGCTGGTGTGATGTTAGATAGCTGATGCTGCTGGCCAACTCCTCTTGTAGTGGCTTGCCCGTCCCCGAGGGAACAGCAAATATAGAGGTAAGAGCAGGCAGCTCTTCCTTATGCGACTCTCGCATATCATGCATTAAAGCATGGGATTCAGGCACATCCTCATAATCAGTCAGCTCCATACTGATCTCCGACACTCCCCTCATCTGAGTGGGCGGAATATTGCAACCCTGAACCAGGTGTTGCCACAGGCATATGGCTCGAACTGCCTGTGCATGCCTCTGTAACACAGAGCATATTTTGTGCCACCATCTGTTCCATCAGATGTTCCAATTGAGACAAACGGCCAATCACATCTGCCATAGATGTGGGGGCAGAATCCTTTTGTCCCGAATCGTCCGACAGGACTTGTCTCACAGACTTGGCTTTGGCTTCAGGAGTCCTTGCTCCCTTCAGGAGCCTCAACGGAGTATTTCAGGAGAGGAAATAGAGCGCAACCCTGAACCAGGTGTTGCTTCCTCAGGCCTCCGGCCCCCATATGACCCGGTCGAGCCGGCATCATAATCGAAGTCACCTCTCTCCGATACTCCCCTCGACAGAGTGGGAGAAATACTGCAACCCTGCCAGGTGTTGCCACAGGCATTTGGCTGGAGCTGCCTGTTAATGCCTCCGGTGCACAGAGCATTTCTCTCAGTAAAGAGCCTGTACAGCGGTCGCTTCCCGGTCCTTAGCCGATAGCTGCTAGATTTAAACGCCAAACGGGACGTCCACGGCGTTCAGCTACCCCAGCCGCACCGGCCGTTGCTATTTTTAGAGCGTGAGCTTCCGCGGCTCCTCAGCGTTCAGCTCTGCCCGCCGCGCAGGCTGTTGCTATTTTTAGAATGGGAGCTCCCGCGGTTCCATAGCGTTGAGCTCTGCCGGCCGTGCCGGCTGTTGCTATTTTTCTTCTTACCTGTCGGAACAGTTTCAAACTGCTCCGACCCCCGCGCCATGCGTCGACGTTTTGCAGGCTGGCGGGCTCTTCACGTAGTCACTCACGTGACTTCGAAATAAAATTGAGGGCAGACCTGATAGAAGTATATACAATTGTATGAGGCATAGATAGGGTAGATGGTCAGAACCCTTTTCCAAGGATGGAAATATCAAATAGGGCATAACATAGTTTAAGGTGAGAGTGACAAAGTTTAAAGTACCTGCCAAGTGCACTTTTTGCTGCATTCTTTCTTTTTCACTCTTGAAATCCCTTGATTTACTTATGTTCAGTATCATTTGGATACAAGCAAAGCTTTTTCACTTTATCTCAGTGCCAATATCAACTAAATAAATAATTCCCTCAAATTCGACGGATGTGCAATAGAATGTATTCTGGCAGGATACATTTCTGGTTGGTTTACTGGCAACTGTTCTACAGAGTGGTGAACCCAGCCCAGTATCTGACAGGCTCGTCACTTCCTGTCATCTAGTCCATCTTCACAGTGTGCACCATCAGCAAGGCTGGAAATATTGTCAAGGCTAACCCGGCCATCCATCTTTGGGAAGCTGGGGGAGGTTGGGGGACACTTTCATAGAGATTGGCTCAACTGTGAAACAGTTTAGTTTACTTTAGAGATACAGCATGGAAACAGGCCCTTCGATCCATTGAGTCCATGCTCAACCATTCACACTAGTTCTAAGTTATCCCACTCTCTGATCAACTCCCTACAAACCAGGGGCAATTTTACAGAGGCCAATTATCCTACAACCACACACGTCTTTGGGATGTGGGAGGAAACGGGAGCATCCGGAAGAAACCCATGCTGTCACAGGGAGAACGTGCAAACTCCACACACTCAGCACCTGAGGACAGGATCGAAGTCTCTTGCACTGTGACGCACCAGCTCTACCAGCTGTGCCACTGTGCTGCCAAAGCAGAATCCATAGCTTTGTTAAAAAGGAAATATTGTATTGTGACTCAAAAAGGATCAACACTCAGGGACTTTGAGAGTAAGCAAGTGAGGCTCAGCTGCAGAAAATCATAGGCAAAGATTTTGTGGTAGTGCAAAATACTGGGAGGTGGTTGTGGTGGAAAAGCTATTAATATTAGTGTCAATCTAATTCCGAAACTCAGCACAGGCACAGAGCACTGATAAGCCTTTAAGCTTGCTAATTTTCCAGCAAAGGAGGATATATTTCCTTATATCATCAGGCATAAAGCAGTGCCACTTTAATATTAGTTAAATTATACAGAACAGCTGTTGAGCAATGCTGTTCTCCAAAGTATAAATTTCAAACAATAAGAATATCACTCTGTACAGCTTGCTGTCCAGGAATGCATCTATTACAGGAACCCTACGAGGTTTGACTAAACGGACCAACGTGTCCTCGTGGGATCTGCACAAAAACCATTGTGAAAGAGGCTTTCCTTTGTGCTGTGGAGCAAAATCCTAAGGTACATTCCCACCAACAGCTTCGGATCATGTCGATCGGTCAGTGGGAACTAAATAAAAAAAACCAAACAAGATCAGTCAGCTTTACCAAAATCAGCATTCCCCAAATTCCAACAGAAATCCACACTAACAGAAACGGTTTCTCCCTGGAAACAAATGAAATGATATATACGTAATACTCTTGAAATGTTTAATTAAGTACGCCGAAAGGTTATTTTCCCACGTCACAGCATAACTTTGATCATTATTACAGATTTCTACACTTGATAAGCAACAGCAGCAGTTTTCTATCCTGTAACTATTGAGGACTAACTGCTTAAGTAACGCATTTGTTGAATAAAAGTAGTCACATAATTTCTGAATCACCTAGAAAATTAAATGAGTATTTTCCAAAGGAATGAAAGTCAATAGTTTGTTGGACAGAAAGTTCCGTGTATTCTAGGTAGGAAGACAAATAAGATGATATACAAGGTTGTGTAGGAAGGAATTATAGATGCTGGATTAAACCGAAGATAGACACAACATGCTGCCTAAAATGCTTTTAATATCTATATACAAGGTTATCATTTTTCCTAAACATTCTAAAAGCTCTGTACTTTCTGTAATCATGAATTCAATTCTGTAATGTTCTTTGTATTCAGTTTTCCACATCCATTTCTAACCTCTTTAGCTGAAGGTCCAGCATTGTACTGATTGTTTACCTGCTTATACTATACTTTTTACATGAAATTTCACCTAAAATGCAATTTATTTGAATATTCAAGAGATGGTCTGAAGATGTATCAAAAAATGCTTATAGAGATGCCTAATGTTTGGTTATCGTAATTCATTTAATTACTTCACAGCTTCTGATAATGTTCAAGCAAAATTAAGGCAGGAAATTGGATAACTATATGAAAATTCAGGATTACATGGCAATCATCCATACAGAACCCTCATTTAATATTTTGAGTTTGTATCTATAACATTCAGATCATTGATAAATATTTCTATAGATATAGAAATCATAAGCAAGGCAATAAACCAACTTCCAGGCTTCAGTTTTGCTATATAAAAGAGAATAGGTATATGCTCCTAGCAACATTTTATTTCTTAAGTTATACCACTGAAAATAGATTAACATTATTTACCTAATTTTTCGGTATGAAACCTTCCAGTTTGAAAACTAGGTGCCTCTTTTACTAATATAATTACATCCATGGCTTTCAAAGCAAAATGGTCATTTTACGAAAGCAAAGACTGCAGATGCTTGGAATCTGAAACAGATAAATGCAGGAAGTACCAAACAGGTTAGGGCGGCACAGTTGCTGCCTCAGCTCCAGTGATCCATGTTCAATTCTAACACCATAGAAACATAGAAAATAGGTGCAGGAGGAGGCCATTCAGCCCTTCGAGCCAGCACCGCCATTCATTGTGATCATGGCTGATTGTCCCCAATCAATAACCCGTGCCTGCCTTCTCCCCATATCCCTTGATTCCACTAGCCCCTAGAGCTCTATCTAACTCTCTCTTAAATCCATCCAGTGACTTGGCCTCCACTGCCGACTGTGTGGAGTTGCTCCTTCTCCCTGTGACTGCCGAGGTTTCCTCTGGATGTGTGGGCAGGTAGATTAATGGCCCCCATGGTTGGGGGGGGGGGGGGAAGTTGATTGAAATGTGGGCAAAGTAACAAGTAAAATAGGATCAATTAAAATGAGTGCCTGTTTCCTTTATCATCATTACTTTTTTGTATATCTTTAATTCATTGTTCATTGTCTCTCTACATCATCGTCTATATCTCTCATTTCCCTTATCCCTAACCAGTCTGAAGAAGGATCTCGACCCGAAATGTCACCCATTCCTTCTCTCCAGAGATGCTGCCTGTCCCGCTGAGTTACTCCAGCTTTTTGTGTCTATCTTCGGTTTAAACCAGCATCTGCAGTTCCTTCCTACACATGCTTGATATTTAGCATGGACCTGGTGGGCTGAAGCGGCTGTTTCTGTGCTGTGTAGGACCCTGTGTAGGACGCTATGCCCCTAAAGCCTCTGTAGAGATGGAAACAAGCATTTCATGAACATCAAGGTTTGAATGTCACAATGAACATGAAATTAGCAGCAATTCATCATCACGAATTTCATATAAATCAGAATTATCCAATTTTACTTTTGTTCAGTTAAGTTAACGTGTTCACCATTATAACAGTGATAACAAACAATACCACATTGTCTGTAAAACATTTGAAATAGTCAGCAGTTATGTGTCAATATGTTAATGCAAATATTTCTTTCTAACTTCCAGTTTTCACTGCAGATGATAATTTTACATATGAACCCTTAACATTAATATTCTGTTTGGATGCTGCTTCATTTTCCCGCTTTAATTTCCAGTATTTGTATATTTGTTTTGTTTTACTTGATCTTGAATAGTAAACTATAATAATATGGGAACATTATTCCCTTATCATATATCTGAACACAATAAATGGATCGATTGTAATCATGTATCGTCTTTCTGCTGACTGGTTAGCACTCAACAAAAGCTCTTCACTGTTAACAATCATACTTGTTAACCCCGGATGCATGTTAAATTTGTTATAGATTAGATAAATTTAAGAATGAATTATCACTATCATTGGGGAAACATCTTAGTCTTCACTAGATTAGAAAGGATCCTACAAATCTTATTAAAGCAGCAGTCTCCAACCTCAGTTCGCTCCCTGTGTGGCCCCATTGGAATTAGCTCATCATATCCCTAAAGACATTAAATCACTATAATCCGCAAGGCATAAATCCATTGTCTCCACTCAGATATAGGCTCTATAAATCAATACATCCCCAGATACAGCAGCATACCGTCCCCAGAGGCATCCTCTCAGTTTAACCTAAAGACATGAGCTCACGATATTCTCATACATATCAACTTACTATATTCCAATAGACATCAGCTAATCCATGGACATTAGCTCAATGTTGCATCATAGATATCACTTTACTATATTCCCATTGAAATAAATTCACTATATTCCCATTTATATATACTAGTTCACTAAATTCTCAGAGACATAGCTGACTACATTTCTAGTGACATCAGTTTACTATTTTTTCTAGAGACATCAGCACACTGTGTTCCCACAGACACAGTTTAAAAGCCATATCATAAGTGATATCAGGTCCTTATATCCCCATTGACATGAGCTGTCAATAATCCCATAATTATCAGCTCACCATATTCCCATAGATATTAGCTCGTTCATTTCCCTTGGATGTAACCTCAATGTATTTCCATAGATATCGTCTGTACACCCACAGATAGCAGCTCACTATATTTCCTTTAAATATCAGTTCTCCATGTTCCCATAGCTTGCTAAATTCTCACACACATCAGCTGACTCCAATACCTGAGGCACTGACTCACTATCTCTGCAAAATATATTAGTTGACTATCTGCCATTAAAGATGGACTCCCTTAACCCATAATAACTTATTTATTGTACCCTCCTGAGAGGACCAGCTGGATGGGATCACAGTTATTTGAGCACATCTCCAGAGTAATTTGTTCCCTTCGCCAAAACGGATTCAAATCTAGATGATCCTCAGGCTTAGCGACACCTGCATGTGCTTAGAAAACATCCCCGCTCATCCTTTCATCAAAGGTGCCCCCATCAGTGAGGGTGGAGCTCTCTTGTACAGTTACAGCTCCATTCATGTTCACGTGATAGGAGCAGAATTAGGCCATTCGGCCCATCAGATCACCTCATTCTTACCCTTGAATCTTTCAAGCAAGAATTTCATTGCCCTATCTGGGACACATGGCAATAAACTCTCTTGACTTGACTTGACGACTTCCTATTTAGAATGAAAAGATCCTGCATCCAAATTATTCCCGGAAATTCCTGCCATTGATATTCTTGCTAAGATCCCTTTCCAGTCAACTTTGGCCAGCTCCTCCCTCATGCCCCTGTTGTCCCCTTTGCTCAGCTGTAATAGAAACATAGAAAATAGGTGCAGGAGTAGGCCATTAGGCTCTTCGAGCCAGCACCACCATTCAAAATGATCATGGCTGATCATCCAAAATCAGTACAGGTACCCCGTTCCTGCTTTCTCCCCATATCCCTTGATTCCTTTTGGCCCGAAGAGCTATATTTAACTCTCTCTTAAATACATCCAGTGAATTGGCCTCCACTGCTTTCTGTGGCAGAGAATTCCACTCTTAATAGTGACACATCCGATTTTGCAAATTGTAGTTTGAATCTTATCATATTATGTATATTGCCCATGTTATGCTGGTAAAACATGAGAAGGTATTTTAAAATCATGTTGAAATGGATTCAAAGTAACATTAGCAAATTTGCAGGTGACATAAAGCTGGGTGACAGTGTGAACTGTGAGGAGGATGCTATGAGAATGCAGGGTCTTGGACAGGTTGGGGGAGTGGGAAGATACATGGCAGATGAAGTTTAATGCAGATAAATGTGAGATTATCCACTTTGGTAGCAAAAACAGGAAGGCAGATTACTATCTAAATGGCTTCAAGTTGGGAAAAGGGGAAGTACAACGGGATCTGGGGGGTCCTTGTTCATCAGTCTATGAAAGTAAGCATGCAGGTCCAGCAGGCAGTGAAGAAAGTGAATGGCATGTTGGCCTTTATAACAAGAGGAATCGAATATAGGAGCAAAGAGATCCTTCTGCAGCTGTACAGAGCCCTAGTGAGACCACAGCTGGAGTATTGTGTGCAGTTTTGTTCCCCTAATTTGGGGAAGGACATTCTTGCTATTGAGGGAGTGCAGCGTAGGTTTACAAGGTTAATTCCCGGGATGGTGGGACTGTCATATGCTGAGAGAATGGAGCAGCTGGGCTTGTACACTCTGGAGTTTTAGAAGGATGAGAGGGTTCTCATTGAAACATATAAGATTGTTAAAAGGCCATTCTCACGTTGCGAGTTGACACAAGAGGTAACACGAGTTAAACCTTGTGGTAATAACATACGATTAGTGTACGGCATTCGTGGACGCAACGTAGTGCATCGTGGCGCTAACAGCAGGTACTCGTGTAACTTGTCGACTCTTGCAAAAAATCAAACATGTTTGAAATTTTCCATGAGTCAATTTTACTCTTGTGGTTAAGAATTGAAACATTTTAACTCGTTGTAATAACGTAGTGGCCCGTGCGTTTACCTTAGTGTATCGTGAGTCTACCGTGGGAACTCTTTAACTCAGCGGGCAGGCAGCAGCAGATTGTGGATCCCTTCAGTTTCCCAGCGACAATCACCTGCCATAACGCGAGAGAGATCATGCACTGTTGTAGGTCTCCTTTGCACGTCGGTGTTTCTGTTTTTCTCCACTCATTGTTGGCCCTATCTGTCACCACCCCCACCTACACCCCTCTGCTTCCCGGCCATGTGTGTGACCCCTTTTTTCCCCAGCTCCCCGCCCATTGCACCAGCGCGGGGGCTTTGCACTGTCTTCACGTCGGTGATGCCAACAGGTCGATGCCAGTCGTCCCAGGGAAGTCGCTCCCTTCAGTTTCCCAGGGGGTCGGGACGGGGCTGGAGTTGGGAGGGAAAGGTGCTGGTGGTGCGGGGGGGGGGGGTGGGGTGGGTTAGGTGAGCAGGAGAGTGGGGTTGTTTGCAGTTGCAGAGGGAGGGGGCAAGGGCGGTACAGTTCCCAGTCTCAGCTCCTGTCCAGGGGGGTGGCCGGAGACGTCAGGGCCAACGGGACACCGACCCCCAGGCCCACCAGGCCCACTGCAAGCACGGAGATCCCAGAGACCCACAGCCAGCAGCAACTCCAGCCCAGCCCCGCTCCAACTCCAGAGGAACACGCTCCCCGTAGGGGCAGAAGCTGATGGTGTGCAAGGTACGTCTTGTTCTTGGGGTGGCGGATGAGGGGGCGCAGCTCGGGCTGTGGGCGAACTGCCACTTGTCGCCGTAGCGGCCCATCAGTGAGCGGATTCCTCTGGAGTTGGAGCGGGGCTGGCCTGGAGTTGCTGTTGGCTGTTGGCCTCTGGGTTCTCCGTGCTTGCAATGGGCCTGGTGGGTCTGGGGGTTGGTGTCCCGTTGGTCCTGACGTCTCCGGCCACCCCCTGGACAGGAGCTGAGACTGGGAACTGTACCGCCCTTGCCCCCTCCCTCTGCAACTGCAAACAACCCCACTCTCCTGCTCACCTAACCCACCCATCCCCCCCCCCCCCCCCGGGTTTCTGCAAAGTCACGGCCTGAACAATAGATGGATATTGGCCGTGCAGAAACCCCCGAAACCAGGTCGAAGTCCACACACTGGGGCGCTGACATCAGCAGGCATCACAATGCCCCAAGCCGACCTACATAGTTAATCTCGTTAAGGGAGCACAATAGCCCATAGAAACCTACCTGGCCGGTGATGGGAAATCCAGTTAAACCCATCACCTCTTATCGAGAAACAAATTAACAGACCGTCAAGCCATCACCGGTACTCCCGGACATAACACAGAACAAAGAGAGAGCTCGAAAACCCATCTTGTAAGCAAAGAGATCCCGAGATCTGGCGGGAGATAGGACGGGTCAGGATTAGAATAACTGGCCACGATTTTTGGGTTTAAGAAGGGAAAAGAAAAAGGAGGGAGACACAGAAGGAGTCACTGAACGAATCTGGAGACTTGCGGAGAGAGAGAGAGGACACAGGACAGCGATTAAAAAGTACACGGCGTCTAGTATGACACACACTCCGGCTGGAGTCCCCGCCACGTGGAAAGAAAAGGAAAGCAGTAGGACCCGTGGGCGAGGTGAACCCCCGGGACCACCCAAAAGACCGAGACGACCGCCGACGACCCTTCCACGGCCACCTAATCGGAGGAAGCAGCACGACCAGCCAGTAACCTCAGTAATCGCCCCATGGTGAGCATGTACCCCGATCCTGCACATCCTGGACGTAGTTTAGTGTAGAGGGGAGGGGGAGGGGGTTATATTAACGTGGGTGTAAGTGTAGATGTGTTGGCAAATGTTAATAATAATAATAATAATAATAATAACTTTATTTATAAAGCACTTTAAACAACTGCAGTTGCCACAAAGTGCTGTACATGAGAACTCATGAACAAAAAGCTATTACAAACAATTAAAAACCATTAAAAACCGTAAAACGAAGGACTATAAAAAACACACTAAAAATTAAAAGACATTAAAAGCACTAAAAACATGAGCAATGCCTCAGCCAGTGTCGAAAGCCAAAGAATAAAAATGTGTTTTTAGGGAGGATTTGAAGATGGACAGTGAGGGGGCCTGTCTGATGTGCAGCGGCAAGGTGTTCCAGAGTGCCGGAGCAGCAACAGAAAAGGCTCTATCCCCTCTGAGCTTCCGCTTAGACCTTGGTACCTCAAGGAGCAGCTGATCAGCTGACCTGAGGCACCGGGCAGGAGCATATAGGTGGAGCAGCTCAGAGAGGTAAGGCGGGGCGAGCCCATTCAACGATTTAAAAACAGATTTAAAATAATTTTTAAATGAACTCGAAAGTGCACTGGGAGCCAGTGAAGGGAGGCCAAAATTGGCGTAATGTGCTCCCTCTTTCGAGTTCCGGTCAAAAGGCGAGCGGCAGCATTTTGAACAAGCTGGAGACGAGCCAATGAAGCTCGTGCGACTCCAGAGTAGAGTGCGTTACAGTAATCCAGCCTAGATGTAATAAAGGCATGGATTACTGTTTCAAAATGTTACGATGTGCCGTACGTTCCCCATCCCGCACTCGAGTATTGTATCGTAGTTATTGCGTCTATGATCCCGAAACAGGAACTGTAATTATGCATATGCCTTATAGAACTGTGTCAAAGTATTCGTGTACCGTAGTCCCAACCGCTAAATAAAAGTTATTTTCCTGTTTAAACCCTGGTCTTCAAATCTGGTCTGGTTGAACTTTCTGCACTATCAACGCTCCTGCAACTAAGTCCAGTGTCTAGAACCATAGGGAGTGAGTGGGTCGAGCCACTCACGGGGAACCAGTGTACGCGGCCTGGTCGACGGACCAGAGCAAACCACAGGGACCTTAGGTCGGGCGAAAGCTCGACGCAGAAAACCCTTACACTTGTCTCAACTCGCAATGTGAGAATGGCCTATAGGGGTTTGGACACGCTAGAGGCAGGAAACATGTTCCCGATGGTAGGGGTCCAGAACCAGGGGCCACAGTTTAAGAATAAGGAGTAAGACATTTAGAACGGAGACGAGGAAACACTTTTTCTCACAGAGAGTGGTGAGTCTGTGGAATTCTCTGCCTCAGAGGGTGGTGGAGGCAGGTTCGCTGGATGCTTTCAAGAGAGAGCTAAAATAGGGCTCTTAAAAATAGCGGTCAGGGGATATGGGGAGAAGGCAGGAACGGGGTACTGATTGGGGATGATCAGCCGTGATCACATTGAATGGCGGTGCTGGCTCGAAGGGCCGAATGGCCTACTCCTGCACCTATTGTCTATTGTGAAATTGTCACAAGCATTTGGATAATCCATCAGTTAAATCCGGTTTCAGCAAAACACAAAGTGCAGGAGGAACTTTGAGCCAGGCAGCTTCTTAGTTTCTAGCTTTTAGTTTAGTTTAGGGTTCCAGCGCGGAAACAGACCATTCGGCCCACCGTGACCGTGCCGACCAGCCATCCCAGCAAATTAACACCATCCTACACACATCAGGGACAATATACACTTATACCAAGCTAATTAACCTACAAACCTGTACGTCTTTGGAGTGTGGGAGAAAACTGTAGATTTTGGGGGAAAAAACCCATGCGGTCACGGAGAGAACATACAAACTCCGTACAGTCAGCACCTGTAGTCAGGATCGAACCCGGGTCTCTGGTGCTGCAAGCATTGTAAGGCAGCAAATACACCTTGCTGCCCAGTAGTGAAGTGACTTCTGTGGAGAGAATGGACAGACGACATTTCAGGTCAGGACCCTTCTTCAGACTTTAAGGGTTACTTACTGTGTCTATCCTTTAACATGTTTACTGGTGGGGTTTTTTTGTAACCAGCATTTGCAGTTCCTTGTTCCCACAAAGTGCTGGAATAACTCAGTGTGTCAGGCAGCATGGATAAGTGACGCTTCGGGTTGACATGAAACATACCCATGATCTCCAGAGGTGCTGCCTGACCCGCTGAGTTACTCCAGCGCTTTGTGCCTATTTTCACTAAGACTGTATTCCTCTCAGTGGAAATATGTTCATATGCAGGACTAAAACTGGTTGGCCAAATTTTCTGGCCACAAATACTGAGCTTGATAGTGAGAACTCAGCCCATTTCAACTTACATCCTGATCCATTTCACAGGAATATTATGAACTAAAACCAGCAATATACCAGGACAATGACCAAAAACTTCCAAGGGTAAGTTTCATTATATATCCTATCACCAATAAGGGCAGTAGATTAATAGAGGACGCACAAGGAACAGCAGATGCTGGAATCTTGTAATACATAAAATGCTGGAATAACTCAGTGGGTCAGACAGCATGTGTGAAGGGAATGGATGGATAACATTTCTGTTTGGACATTTCTTCAGACTCAAAATAACCAATGTTTTGGCTTGGGACCATTCTTGAGACTCAAAAACGAATCTGAGGAAGAGTCCTGACCCGAAACATCACCTATTTAATCTGTCAACAGATGCAGCCTGAGCTGCTTGAGTTCCTCCAGCACTTTGTGTTTTGCTCGAGTAGTGAAGTGGACTTTGAAGGGAATTCTAAAGCTTGCACACTTGACAACTGAATATAGTATTGTTGAAGGTGGTGTGATTCAAACAAGCTACCCACAAATGGCCAGGATTGAAGGACAGATGGAGGGCAGATATCTTGGAAACTTGGGAATCTAGGGAGTTAGTGAGGGGTGAAAGTGGAATTTGAAGAGAAGTTTAAAATTGAGGTGTTTCTTAACTGTTAGGTGATATAGGTCCAGAGTGATGGGCAAACATGACATGGTGCAAGGTAGGACTAGGGGAAGTTTGGGTGGCCTCAAGTTTATAGAAGGTAGGAATTAGGAAGCCAGCCAAGGCAGTAATTCAATAGGCATCTGTCTCAGCTCCTGACTCATTCACTCTCAATGGAAACTACTCGGCAATTCAAACTATCAACAAGGGTACTATTAATGAAAAAAAGCCTGCAGTCTCAGGCAGAATTTTTACCAAGACTTTCTTCCACACATTGTTCCTCTAGTACTTTCAACACTCAATGTTGCAGCCCAGGTATAGATGAGCAGCAGATGAGCTGCTGTGAGATGTTATAATGCTGGAAGGAGGCTGCTATAATGATTCATATATATGAGTACATGACTTGGGTCAAAGAAGCCCTTTGACCCAAGTCATGTACTCATATATATGAATCTGATTAAGCCCTAGGCCTTTGCCAAGGAGAGTGGAGTTGTGGCCCACACAAGGCATTGGAGATTTTGCTGTGGCAAACACAATTGCTTTCCAAAATTTGGTTTCAGAATACTTCTATTAATTTGTTACTTCCAATACCTCAAGAGGTTGGTGTGCTTACCCACTCTAATTACTCAGTCTGAAGAAAGGTCCCGACCCGAAACGTCACCCATACTTTTTCTCCAGAGATGTTGCCTGACCCGCTAAGTTTTTCCAGCACTTTGTGTCTATCTTTGGTATAAACCACTACTTGCAGTTCTTTGTTTCTAAAGACTGATTTAACTGATTATGAAACAGTGCAATTTCTCCACCGGGATTCATCTTATAGTCACACAACACAGATAAAGGTATTTTAACCCATCGAGTGCACGCTGACCATCAGGCACCCATTAACACTAAACCTACGTGAATGCCATTTTATTTTCCCACATTGCCGTCAACTCCCTCAGATTCCAGCACCCAGCTGCCTAACGGCGCTAATATCTCGTGGCTAAATAACCTATAGCCTATGGGATGTGGGACGTGGGAGGAAATTGGAGCACTGGGGCAAACTGCATGCAGCAATCAGGAAGACATACAAACTCCACACAGACAGGCCTGAATTAAACACAGATTGTTGCAACTCCACTGTAGCATTGTGCCATTATATGCTGCCAATGTCGGGTGGCACAGTGGTAGAGTTGCTGCCTCACTGCACCAGAGACTCGGGTTTGATCCTGACTACGGGTGCTGTCAGTGCGGAGTTTGTATGTTCTCCCTGTGACGGCGTGGGTTTTCTCCGGGTGCTCCTATTTCCTCCCACATTCCAAAGATTGGCTTTGTAAAGTGCCCCTAGTGTGTAGGATGCAAAAATGGGATAAAATTGAGCTAGTGTTAGATATATTATATATTATAGTGATAGATAGTCAGCGTGCACTTGATGGGCCAAAGGTTCTGTTTCCTCATTGTATCTCGAAACTAAATAGACAATAGAAAATAGGTGCAGGTGTAGGCCATTCAGCCCCTTGAGCCAGCACTGCCATTCAATTTAATCATTGCTGATCATCCACAATCAGTACCTTGTTCCTGCCTTCTCCCCATATCCCTTGACTCTGCTATCTTTAAGAGCTCTGTCTAGCACTCTCTTGAAAGTATCCAGAGAACTAGCCTCCACCAGAGAATTCCACAGACTCACAACTCTCGGTGTGAAAAAGTTTTTCCTCATCTCCATTCTACAGGGGTCATAGTTCAAGGATAAGGGGGAAATCTTTTAGGACCGAGATGAGAAAAACATTTTTCACACAGAGAGTGGTGAGTCTCTGGAATTCTCTGTCACAGAAGGTAGTTGAGGCCAGTTCATTGGCTATATTTGAGGGAGTTAGATGTGGCCCTTGTGGCTAAAGGGATCAGGGGGTATGGAGAGAAGGCAGGTACAGGATACTGAGTTGGATGATCAGCCATGATCATATTGAATGGTGATGCAGGCTCGAAGGGCCGAATGGCCTACTCCTGCACCTAATTTCTATGTTTCTATGTAAATGGCTTACTCCTTATTCTTAAACTGTGGCCCCTGGTTCTGGACTCCCCCAACATCGGAAACATGATTCCTGTCTCTAGTGTGTCCAAACCCTTAATAATCTTATATGTTTCAATAAGATCTCCTCTCATCCTAAATTAAACTAAATTAAACTAAACAAGAGTAAACTAAACTAAAAACTCTTAAAGAAAGTTAATAT
Source organism: Amblyraja radiata (assembly GCF_010909765.2). Lineage (NCBI taxonomy): Eukaryota > Metazoa > Chordata > Chondrichthyes > Rajiformes > Rajidae > Amblyraja > Amblyraja radiata. Next base: position 76,815,028 of record NC_045960.1, on the reverse strand, counting down.
TTTTTTAAACTGCACATTTGGACAAAAATACTTCACTTACAATTCTTTCTTCACCCTGAATACATTTCCACTGTGTTTCTGTACAGCCAAACGATTAATTTATTATTCACAGCCTCTCATGGACATCAGAGTCACTCTGTTGTGAAATACAACCTATGTGAGTTTGTTCATAAGTTACACTTTAGACCGTGAGACAAGATGTTCTGGTGTATCGGAATGAAACCTTATCTTTTTCACACCATTAACAGTGGCTAAAGTTAACATGCAACTAGCTACAAGGTGATGTGTGAGTGAACTCACTGGGATCAAAACTTTATAGATCAATTCCTATTTCCATTCAGCGGTGCTTTGCTCCTTCGAACCTGCCCTTTAGTTGTTTTCTTTTATTAATGTTCCACGAAAGGCCATTAACTTTCTGGGTTGACCGAGTGCCAAGATAATGTGTAATCCTTAATTGTACAAAGGATAGCCCCGTAAAACTGCCTACAACAACAAAAGGCTGGACACCTCCTCCCAGTCAAATTGCATCAGTGAAGAGAAGAAAGAAGGGAATTTCCCAGAATGAAATGTGGACCTTTCACAGACAGCACCTGAGGTCAGGATCAAACCCAGGTCTCTGGCACAGTGCGGCAGCAGCTCTACCAGCTAAACTACCGTGCCACCCATTTGGCCCCAGAGTCACATAGCTATTGCTCACAGTAGAAATGAATCTCATTGATCACTATGTTTCTTTGAGCTATTTTATTCATGGATCCCTTGATTGAACATCCCACCAGCTGTTGGTTTATATTTTCACAAAATAGTGACTGGCTGACCAAAAGCTGTAAGGAACAAACGCAGATTCAAAGAAGAGCTTGAACATTTTATCCTCTTGAAATCCACTGTGGGAAACAGTCCATTTGTGAATGTGAAATGATGATTCTCAGACAGGAAGACATGGGATCACAACCTCACAAGTGAAACTCCCACCAAAAGTTAATAGGCCCAATGATTACTTAACAGATGAGCAACCATCTCACACCAAATGAAAGGCAAACAAGATGATCGGTGCGCCAATTCCGCAAATGTGGGTCAGCTCTTTTATGTCATTGGGATGTGAATGATTTGCATCAGGAACTTCCTTTCCCAATGTCTCTTCCTTTGTTCTTCCAACGCTATCTCTTGTTCAGGAGCAATAGCTCTGCACCAGGTGGTGCAGCGGTGGCGTTGCTGCCTTACAGTGCCAGAGACCAGGGTTCGATCCTGGCTACGGGTGCTGTCTGTAAGGAGTTTGTATGTTCTCCCTGTGACCCCGTGGGTTTTCTCCTGGGTGTTCTGTTTTTCTCCCCCACTCTAAAGGCGAACAGGTTTGTACGTTAATTGTCTTCAGTAAGATTGTAAAGTGTCTCTAGTGTGTAGGATAGTGCAAATGTATGGGATGATCGCTGGTCAGTGAGGATCTGGTGGCCCCGAAAAGCCTGTTTTCGCCCTATATGTCTAAAGGCTAAAATAAGGGTGTGTCCATGTTCTCAGCATTCTCTGGTTCTGGCCTCGTGCTTGCAATATGACTCAGTAAATTCATTTTTCTTTGCTCCAGTGCCAGTTAGAAAATGCCTATAAGGAAAAGTTGTGTTTAGTCTGAGTTATAGCAGACTTGCCCCCTTGAATTGACTCATTACATGTATATAATTTTATCTCTCAGCGGCTAGAACTGTTCAATGGAGACACAAGAATCAGTAGATGCTGGAAGCTGGAGCAGCAAGCAATCTGCCGGAGAAACTCAGCGAATCGAGCAGCATCTGCAGAGGGAAATAGACAGTCGATGTTCTGGGTTGCGACCCTTGATTGATTGAAAGACGCAGAATGGATGCAGGCCCTTCAGCCCACTGAGTCCATGCCGACTATCGATCGATGTAGTAACTGTTATGAGTTGTACTGTACTTTCAACTTTCGATTCCATTGAAGCCATTTATATCGCTTTCTGTTATGAACAGCTGATCGACTAACATTAGCTTTTTTTTGTGATAACCTGGAAATACCCTGTCATGTATAATATTAGGGAGTGGTGGGGAAGAGTCATGAGCTTTTTGAAATATCAAGCATAGCAAGCCTGGACAGTTACATTTGAAGCTCTCCCACATGCTTCAAATAACTGGTGGCCAATTGAGCCTGAACAAGTCTGTCACCTCCTACTTCAGCCCCAGGAACAGACTGATTTCTCAGATTATAATACATTCATTGTAATGTACATTTGCAAAGCTTCTGCAGACGTTCTGGGTGCCAGTGATGCTGCCCAATTATACATAACTGGTAAAGTACTTCTACTATCTATGTGAGTCGGATATCTCTGAGAACATAAAACATGGAAAAGTACAGCACAGGAATAGTTCCTTCAGCCCTCCATGTCTGTACTGTACATGATGCTGAGATAAACTAATAATATTACATGTTTGAGATCAAATCTATTGAATGGGATTGCAAGTACATCCTTCTACTCCAGAGGTGAGCATGGTTTCAATTAAGTCAGGGCTCACAATGTTCCTTTGGCACTTCACCAATGAAAGGACGTTGTCATAAGGTAGGCCTCAACATCTGATGACTATACCTGGCATTACGCCACCTTTTAAATCTTAATGGTCCATTCCAATGTACAAAACTGAGCTTCACGTATAGAAAAGATGTGAATAATCTCTTAGATGAATCAATGCCTAAATTAATCTATTTTATACTGTTGGTGCTCTTCACGTGTCGTTTGGATTATTTCCTCTGAGTCAGACACCATCATACAAATCCCATCAGAACTTGAACTTTGGGATGCAGCACAACTTGGTTCAGCAACTGCTATGCTCAAGATTGCAAGATATTACAGAGTTATAGAGGCAGCAAAGTGGAGTCATATGTCATGGAGTCATACAGCATGGGAACAGGAGCTTTGGCCAAACTTGTCCATCACACAAACCAATGACTCCTATCTACACTTTCACTGCCTTGGGAAAGCGGCACATAGTCAAGGACGACTCATACCTGGCCATTCCCTCTTCTTCCTTCTCCCGACTGGCTAAAGATAAAAAGATTTAAACCATGTACTGCCAGATTCATGAGCAGCTTCTTCCTTGTTGTTATCAGACTCTTGTACACAGGCATGGAAATCGCTATCAAAATATGAGGGGAACCAGGGGACAGGGGAGGACCCAATATCTTGGCGGCGTCCGCTTGCTCATGCGCACACTCACACACACACGCGAGGCTTCGGAGGCCCTGTGAACGGTAATTTTAGCTCAATCCAGCGCTAAATGCAGCTCAACTTTGCCTGTCTCGCCGGGTTAGCCTACAGCCCTGCCTGGACTGATGACATATGTCCCGTAAATGCAGGCAGGGCTGTAGGTTAACCTGGCGGGACAGGCAGAGTTGAGCTGGATTTAGCGCTGCTTCTCTGCGCTGGCTGTTGGCCTGGAGGCACCGCTCCCGACGTTTCTTAGGGAGCGGCAGTGAGGGAGCGGCCTTGTGCGGGAAGTGCCCTGTGAGTAAAGTGTGATTCTTTGGCTCGAGAGTCTTCGGCGAGGAGGCTGAGGAGAGGAGGCTACGCAAAACACTGGAGAGAGAGAGACGAAAGAAGGAGATGTCAAGCAAGCTGATTCAGTGTGATGCTTGCAGTATGTGGGAGGTCAAGGACACTGCTGGTGCCTCTGGCTGCTACAAGTGTGAGAAGTGCATCCAGGTACAGCTGCTGAAGGACCGTGTTGGGGAACTGGAGAAGCAAGTGGATGACCTCAGATTCGTCCGTGAAACTGAGTCGCTCCTCGACAAGTCCGACAGTAAGATTGTTACACCTAAGGTACTGGAAGAGAGAAGGTGGGTGACAGTGAGAAAGGGAGGGAAACTTGCAATGCAAGCGTCCCCGGGTGTTGTACCTCTTGCGAACAGGTTCACCCACTTAGAAACTGTCGGGACAGAAGACGTTATCGCACTGAGCGGCGGACTGGCTTGCGAGGCAAAAAGGGCTGTTGAGCCAAAACCAAAGAGGCGGACGTCAGGCAATGCCATTGTAGTTGTGAGATGTACGGACAGGGGTTTCTGCGGCAACAGACGGGATTCGAGGATGGTGTGCTGCCTTCCTGGTGCCAGGATCCAGGATGTCACGGACAGAGTGCAGAAAATCCTCAAGGGCGAAGGTGAACAGCCGGAAGTGGTAGTGCATATCGGCACAAACGATGTCGGAAAGAAGGGAATGAATATTCTGCAATGTGACTTTAGAGAGCTCGGAAAAATGCTGAAAAGCAGGACCTACAGGGTTGTTATCTCCAGTTTGCTTCCAGTTCCTCGTGCTGGCGAGAGCAGGAACAGGGAGATACGGGACCTGAATGTGTGGCTGAGGAACTGGTGCAGGGGGCAGGGATTTAGATTCTTAGATCACTGGGATCTGTTTTGGAGTAAGGGGGAACTGTACAAAAGGGACGGATTGCATCTTAACAGGTGGGGGACCAGCATTCTGGCAGGCAGGTTTGCCACTGCTACACGGGTGGTTTTAAACTGAATAAGGGGGGTGGGGTGTCAAATGGGATAGTCGAGGATGGAGTTAAAGGGAAAGAGATAAAAAGGGATGATTAATGACCCCACAATTAATGGGAAAGGAAGCTCACAAAGGGATAGGAGAGTATGGCCAAGTGTATATGGATCAATGTGAAAGGTGAGATGCGTAAGGAATTAAAAGTATTGTATATGAATGCGCGAAGTATAAGAAGTAAAGTAGATGAGCTTGAGGCTCAGTTAGAGGTTGGTAGATATGACATTGTGGGGATTACTGAGGCGTGGCAGCAGGAGGATCGGGCCTGGGAACTTAATATTCAGGGTTTTACATCCTATAGAAAGGACAGGCAGGTGGGCAGAGGATGGGGGGTAGCTCTGCTGGTGAGGGTTGGAATTCAGTCCCTTGCGAGGGAAGACATAGGGACTGATGAGGTAGAGTCACTGTGGATTAAGTTGAGGAATTGTAAAGGCAAGAAGACACTAATTGGTGTTATTTACAGACTCCCAAATAGTAGCCCGGATGTAGGGTGTAAGTTGCAGCAGGAGTTAAAACTGGCATGTAACAAAGGTAATGCCACTGTGGTGATGGGGGATTTCAATATGCAGGTAGACTGGGAAAATCAGGTTGGTTCAGGACCCCAAGAAAGAGAGTTTATAGAATGCCTCTGAGATAGATTCTTAGAGCAGCTTGTAATGGAGCCGACCAGAGAAAAGGCAATTCTGGATTTAGTGTTGTCCAATGAACCAGATATGATAAGAAAACTCAAGGTAAAGGAACCCCTTGGAGGTAGTGATCATAATATGATTAGTTTTAATCTGCAATTTGAGAAGGAGAACGTTAAATCGGAAGTGTCAGTGATGCAGTTAAACAAAGGGGACTATGAAGGCATGAGAGAGGAGCTGGCCAAAGTAGACTGGAAAGGGATACGAGCAGGAATGACGGTGGAACAGCAATGGCAGGAATTTCTGGGCATAATCCGGAAGACACAGGATCATTTCATTCCAAAAAGGAAGAAAGATTCTAAGGGGAGTAGGAGGCAACCGTGGCTGACAAGAGAAGTTAGGGATAGAATAAAACTAAAAGAAAAGATGTATAACACAGCAAAGAGTAGCCGGAAGCCAGAGGATTGGGAAACTTTCATAGCACAACAGAAGGAAACAAAACAGGCAATACAGGCTGAAAAGATGAAGTATGAAGGGAAGCTGGCCAGGAATATAAAGAAGGACAGTAAAAGCTTCTTTAGATATGTTAAGGGAAAAAGAGTAGCAAAGTCAAATGTGGGTCCCTTGAAGACAGACACGGGTGAAATTATTATAGGCAACAAGGAAATTGCAGAAGAGTTGAATAGGTACTTCGGATCTGTCTTCACTAAGGAAGACACAAACAATCTCCCAGATATACTGGAGGACAGAGGATCTAAGGGAGTAGAGGAACTGAAAGAAATTTGCATTAGGTGTGAAATAGTATTGGGTAGGCTAATGGGACTGAAGGATGATAAATCCCCGGGGCCTGATGGTCTGCATCCCAGGGTCCTCAGGGAGGTGGCTCTAGAAATAGTGGACGCATTGGTGATCATTTTCCAATGTTCAATAGATTCAGTATCAGTTCCTGTGGATTGGAGGATAGCTAATGTTATCCCACTATACAAGAAAGGAGCGAGAGAGAAAACGGGGAATTGCAGACCAGTTAGCCTGACTTCGGTGGTGGGAAAGATCCTGGAGTCAATTATTAAAGAGGTAATAATGGAGCATTTGGATAGCAGTAAAAGGATTAGTCCAAGTCAACATGGATTTATGAAAGGGAAATCATGCTTGACCAATCTTCTGGAATTTTCTGAGGATGTGACAAGTAAAATGGATGAAGGGGTGCCAGTGGGTGTAGTGTATCTAGACTTTCAAAAAGCCTTTGATAAGGTCCCACATGGGAAACTGGTGACTAAAATTAGAGCACATGGTATTGGGGGAAGGGTGTTAACATGGATAGAAAATTGGTTGGCAGACCAATTGGTTGGCAGCAAAGAGTAGGAGTGAACGGGTCCTTTTCAGAATGGCAGGTAGTGGTGAGTGGAGTGCCGCAAGGCTCGGTGTTGGGGCTGCAACTGTTTACCATATATATTAATGATTTGGAAGAGGGAATTAGGAGCAACACTCGCAAGTTTGCAGATGACACAAAGCTGGGTGGCAGTGTGAACTGTGAAGAGGATGTTAGGAGGTTGCAGGGTGATCTGGACAGGTTGAGTGAGTGGGTAGATGCGTGGCAGATGCAGTATAATATAGATAAATGTGAGGTTATCCACTTTGGCGGCAAAAACAAGGTGGCAGATTATTATCTCAATGGGGTTAGGTTAGGTAAGGGGGAGGTACAGCAGGATCTGGGCGTCCTTGTACTGATAGTTGGCTTACAGGTACAGCAGGCAGTGAAGAAAGCTAATGGAATGTTGGCCTTCATAACAAGAGGATTTCAGTATAGGAGTAAAGAGCTTCTTCCGCAGTTGTATAGGGCACTGGTGAGACCACATCTGGAGTATTGTGTACAGTTTTGGTCTCCTAATTTGAGGAAGGAAATCCTTGTGATGGCAGTGCACTGTAGGTTCACGAGGTTGATCCCTGGGATGGCGGGACTGTCATATGAGGAAAAATTGAAAAGACTAGGCTTGTATTCACTGGAGTTTAGAAGGATGATGGGATCTTATAGAAACATATAAAATTAAAAAAGGATTGGACAAGCTAGATGCAGGAAAAATGTTCCCAATGTTGGGCGAGTCCAGAACCAGGGGCCACAGTCTTAGAATAAAGGGGAGGTCATTTAAGACTGAGGCGAGAAAAAACTTTTGCACCCAGAGAAATGTGATTTTATGGAATTCCCTGCCACAGAGGGCAGTGGAGGCCAAATCACTGGATGGATTTAAGAGAGTTAGATAGAGGTCTAGGGGCTAGTGGAGTGAAGGGATATAGGGAGAAGGCAGGCGTGGGTCATTGATAGGGGACGATCAGCCATGATCACAATGAATGGCGGTGCTGGCTCGAAGGGCCGAATGGCCTCCTCCTGCAGCTATTTTTTATGTTTCTATGTCTCTGGCCACCCCCGGGCGTGGGAGACTCTCGGGTGGGGACGGGAAAGGTCCAGTGGCGGTTCGGCAGCGATTGCAGCGCCAGAGACCCGGGATTGATCCTGGCTGCAGATGAGGCGCAGGTCTGTGTCCAGGGCTGCCGAGAGTGTTTTTCACTTGTGACCCTATGACCTGGGCACTTTTCCCTCATCCAATCACCACGCTCTATCCTCAGTCCCACCCCCCTACTTCCGCCGGACCGACACCTCCCTCCTCCAATCATCGCGCTGAATCATCATGGTCCCACCCCCATTGCCTGCTGACTGACATCTCTCTCGTTCAATCGGTGCCCTCGATCAGCAGTCCCGCCCCCACTGTCGTGGAAAGCGAAGATTTCACCGGGTTTTAAAATCCGGATTGCAAAAAATGGGGGGGGGGGGGGGGGGCGTCCCACACCTCTCAAAACCGTGGGGGGGACACGTTTGTCCCCTGGCCCCCCCACCCCCGGATTTCCGCCCCTGCTTGTACGGACGTCTCATAAGCTAAGGATGTATTTCCAATCTTCCATTCTACCTTGTGCCACTCTTACAGATTGTATTGGCAGTTTGCTATATCACTATATTCAGCACATAATACCACTTTTCTTTTTACACTACTTGTTATACTCATGTATGTTTGATTGCAGTCTTCTTCTTCTTTCGTGTGGCATGCACAGCTTAAAGTTGTAGGACAACTTGTTCTATTTGATGGTACACAAAATTGCTGGGGAAACTCAGCGGGTGCAGCAGCATCTATGGAGCGAAGGAAATAGGCGACGTTTCGGGCCGAAACCCTTCTTCAGACTGATGGGGGGTGGGGAAAGAAAGAAGGAAAAAGGGAGGAGGAGGAGGAGCCCGAGGGCGGGCGGATGGGAGGGTGGGAGGAGACAGCTAGAGGGTGAAGGAAGGGGAGGAGACAGCACGGGCTAGCCAAATTGGGAGAATTCAATGTTGATGCCATAAGGACGCAAGGACCCCAGACGGAATATGAGGTGCTGTTCCTCCAATTTCCGCTGTTGCTCACTCTGGCAATTCTATTTGATCTTCTGTTTGTGCACGTCTAGTTGATTGCATTAGTTGAAACAGGGCGGACCACGTGAAGGTTGCAATCTTCCACCCCTTTGATTGCAGTGACATGCGGGATGTTTTTCATTGTACCTTGGTATATGTGACAATAAAAAAAAAAACATGTAATCATGCCTGGAACTGTAATGCAATAATGACTGGATATTGCATTGTAAGAATCATTAATATTAGCATAGGATAAAGACTAAAATCCCATCTGGCATTTATAGTTCTCCAAAGAAAATCAAAGGAACATTGGCTCTCTTCTAAGAGAAGCAAATGTTATCCAATATTCAGCAAGCTACAATACAGCTAACTTACTGCATGTCAATTAATTTACTATCTTTGAAATATTTCAGACACACATGATAAGGAGTTGCATATAAACGTACTTTCTTCTTTCATACAAGTTGTTATGATAAACCTCTCCATACAATGACAGGTTTGTATTGTTGGCAGGTAAAATAATAATGACTGCTTTAAAATATGTGCTCTCACAACAATATCATTGCATCACATTCACTGATTTGGAGTTTTCAATGTATTGATACTAAAAACATCATATTATGTTATATTAATACATCACAAGATAAAACCCCTGAGAATCAGCAAAGTCCACATTTAACTGTGGAGGTTGTTAGAAAGCATGGTGATTGTGACAAATCACTAGGGAAACTGGTTATGATGACTGTAAAAAGCCCTTTTTAATTGGACAAAATCGGTGTGCAATTCCTAGAACATTAGCAAGATTAAGGAAATTCCATCATATCTCTATTTCTGATATATATCACTGTGGATGGTTTAAGTGATCATTGTACTGCCAAAAAAGCTCATTGTGACATCCCTAACTGATAGTGGCAGAGATTGTATCCTTTGAAGCTTATCTCGAGCTGTTAGAAGTTGAGACATTCATCAGTGATGGTGCAGGGACCTGCTGGCAACATTCCTGTCCACAGCAGTAATTTTATGAGTGCTGAAAGATTCTATAAATGGTCTCCCTGATGAAGCATCCAAACTTTGAAAGTTATTTCCATAATCTGTGGGTATTCATTCACTGAGCCAAATACTGAATAATTCATTAAAGATGTTTTCCTTATGTATATTCTTGAACAACTCTTTTACCTGTTGAGTTTCATTTTTGTTACATTGCAACTTGATTAATATTGGGGAAAATAAACCATCTATAAATAATCCATGATTAGTACGGATGTCAGGGGTTATGGGGAGAAGGCAGGAGAATAGGCTTGAGAGAGAAAGATAGATCAGTCATGGTTGAAAGATTGGCCGAATGGCCTAATTTTGTTTCTGTCACATGAACTTATGAAAGTCATATTTCCCTAAAAATGCATGGAACAAGTATTGGCTGTGAAGAATATATCAATGTCGTTACATTTAAAAACAATGGCTATTTTGCATAAATATTATAGCAAATAGGGGTGGCACAGTGATACAGCTGGTAGAGCTATTGTCTCAGTTCCAGAGGCCCTAGTTCTTTCCTGACCTTAGATGCTGTCTGTGTGGAGTGTGCACGTTCTCCTTGTGACCGCATGGGTGTCCACCGAGTGCTCTGTTTTCCTCCCTCATCACAAAGACTTATGGGTTTGCAGGTTAATCAGCCTCTGCAAATCGCCCCTAGTGTGTAAGGAAATGATGAGGAAGTGGGATAATGTAGAACTGGTATGACCAGGGGGTCAATAGGCGGCGTGGATTCGGTGGGCCGGAGGACCTGTTTCCATACTGTATCTCTAAACTAAACTAAAGTAAAAACTAAACAAGTGTTTCTGTATCTTTATTAGCATTTGAAACACCATCAGTATTAGCATGCAGCAGAGGTCAGAGGCAGCTTGTGGTAATGACGCATTTATATCAGAGTAGGGTTTCCAGTCACAAAAGGATTTCAGAATGTATAAAAGCTGGTCCTGCACTGCTAAGATTTTATGTCTTTGCTTAGTAACACCGCATTTTCCCAGAGTCTGACCGAGTTCCTGAACAGGGTATGGCTTCAGCGCTGTCTACAGAGCATGTTGTAGACACAGTGACGAGCTGATAGATGCCGCCAGATATACCGGGTCTCTTCCCCTCACTAGCCTGGCATTGTTCCCATTTGCTCTGCGATGTCAAGAGTTTATTTACTCAGCAAACACACTGAAACTTTTCCTAGAACTTTAGCATTTTTTCTGTTAATATTTAATGCTCCAGCAGGCTGACAATAAATTGCTACTAATTATTTACAACGGTAAAGGGATGGGACTATTTTGCATTGACATAGTAAAGTTTCTAGGTTAAAAAAGTATTTGTATTTTGTTGTCCAGAGTACGATTACACAGTGAAGCATGCAAATAAGAATACAATATTTATTGAGGTTTCCTGGATAAATTCTTTAACCTGAATTTCTTATAAATGTACTTTAATTGAATAAATATTTGATATTTTAGATGTATTTCAGTATTTAGAGTACTGTGTCCAGTTCTGGGCAACATGCTATAGGAAAGATGTTGTCAAGCTGGAATAGGTACAGAGATGTTGCCAGGACTCGAGGATCTGAGCTATAGGGAGAGGTTGAGTAGGCTGGGACTCTATTCCTTGGAGTGCAGGAGGATGAGGGGAGATCTCTATAATTTCTCTCAAAATTGGGTGTATAAAATGATGAGCGGAATAGATCGGGTAGATGCACAGTGTCTCTCGCCCAAAGTAGGTGGGTGAATCGAGGTCCAGAGGACATAGGTTCAAGGTGAAGGGGAAAAGATTTAATAGGAAATTGTGGAAAACCTTTTTCACACAAAGGGTGGTGAGTGCATGGAACAAGCTGTCAGAGGTGGTAGTTGAGGCTGGGGTTACCCCAGCGTCTAAGAAACAGTTAGACAGGTACATGGATAGTACAGGTTTGGAGGGGTATGGACCAAACACGGGCAATTCACCCAATAGACCACCAGAAATTAACCACCTACACTGACATATTGGAATATGAATCACTTGCACAGATAACTGCACCATCATTATCCTCTCCCTTAGCAGCCAGTAGAAAATGCACAAATAAGTCAGGGCAGCAAAAACATGTCATAACGCAAAGCATTCGGTTATTTATCTATACGCACGGTGATGTTAGATCTTAAACGATGTCACCATCACCAAAGACATTGCGTACTGTTTGACTATTTCCTAATTAACCTAACATTTACTTTCTGATGTGGATCATTTCAGTTCAATATCCATTCAAGTATGACACATTATGCTGTTGGCATATCTAGTTGAAACTAGTTGCTTGTGGTGGAACATAGGACATAGGACAGGCAGCACAAGGTAATGGGGTCTAGCTTCCTGACAAGGTACTTGCATTACCTTCTGCTGCAAAATTGGGGGAAATATTAATTCTTGCCATTCTCTTGTCAAATATGGCTCAAAGGCTGGTGACATGTGCAACGTAAGGCTGGATAAAAGATAATAGCATATCTTTCAAGTAAAGATTCTTCATAACCAAAACCGAAGAGTGAGCATCAGCAAGGTGTTTCACTATAAGGACATAAAAAAACAAGCTCAATCTCACCCTCAACCTAAATGCTTATGTATTTAAACTTACATGTGTGCAAACACAACATACACAAGCACAACAGCATCTCATAATTATTAAAATGCATTCGGGAAAAACAATTGCAACTCCTTGGTTCACTCATCACTTCCCACCCTACCCGTCCCCTCCCCAGGCATGTTCCCCTCCACCCGGAGGGAGATGTAACACATGTCCCTATACCCCCTCTCTTACATCCATCCAGGGACTCTAGCAGCCCTTCCAGGTAAGACAAGGGTTCATGTGCACCTCATGTGCACCTCTATTGGATGCGATGCTCCAGATGTGGCTTCCTTTACATTGACAAGAACACAACAAGGTGGCCGTTTCTCCAAACACTTGCACTTTGGTCCATCAAGACCTCCTGGATCTCCCGAATGATAACCACTTTAACTGCCTTTCCACATTCCCATATCGACCTTTCTGTCCTTGGCCTCCTCCAATGCCAGAGTGAGGTCACACATAAACTGGATGACCAGCGCCTCATATTCCACTTGGGTAGCTTACAACTCAAGGATATGAACATTGCATTCTCTAATTTCAGGTAATACCCCCTTCCCTTTCCCATGCCTCCTCCCCAGCGCACATATTTTTCTCCCAACATCTCTGACCACCCCAGTCACGCTGCACCTTTCCCCTCAGATGTGTGCTCATCTACCAATCCCAAGTTCCATATTTCTCTTTTATTTCCCTCCTCTTTCTCCTCCTACCTGCAGGGAGATTTATGGATCCCATTCCACCCATATCCCTCTCTACATTTCACTTCCTCTCTTCTTTCCTAATCTGAAACCTCTCTGTCTCCTTTTGACCTCTAGGCTTTGTCTCTTACTCCACCCATCTGCCAAACACCCCCCTCACCTGTATCCATCTATAGCTTTCCAGACTTTGCCCTGCCCCAAGTTCAAGTTCAAGTGAGTTTATTGTCATGTGTCCCTGTATAGGACAATGAAATTCTTGCTTTGCTTCAGCACACAGAACATAGTAGGCCAAGTTCTCTTTCCCAGTTTTCTCCCCCGACTATCGATCTGAGAAAGGGTCCTAATCCAAAAGGTCGCCTGTCAATTCATTCTGCACATACTGCCTGACCTGCTGTGTTTCTCCAGCACTTTGTGTTTTGCTTGATTCCAGCACCTGCATAATCTTTCTCTTCTGAACAACTCTATGAACTATAGAGTGGAGGTGGAGAGGATGTTTCCACTAGTGGGATAGTCTAGGACAAAAGGTCAAAGCCTCAGAATTAAAGGGTGTTCCTTTAGGAGGGAGATGAGGAGAAATTTCTATATTCAGAGGGTGGTGAATGTGTGGAATTATTTGCCACAGAAGGCTGTGGAGGCCAAGTCAATGGATATTTTTAAGGTGGAGATAGATAGATTCTTGATTTGTACGGGTGTCAGCAGTTACGGGGAGAAGGCAGGAGAATGTGGTGAGGAGGGAGAGATAGATCAGCCATGATTGAATGGCAGAGTAGGTTTGATGGGCCGAATGGCCTAATTCTGCTGCAATTACTTATGACATGACATGATCAACCCCACTTGAGTTGCAACTTTTCAACCAAGATCAGTTGCAATAACTAATTTGAAGAGTAAGAGAAAATAATTAAAATCATCATGTATTCAGTGAGGTTTCCTTGTCCTTAGATACTCAGGGAGACAAGTGCAGGTTTAAATTCACAATGGTATCAAAGCAGAATATCAACCACACAAAGGTCTTTGGAAGGTGATAGAAGAAGATAGTCTTCATTAATTTGAAGGTTAGCTGGGTAGGTTTTCTACAGAAGCTAATGTCTTATGATAGCTTAGCTGGGTAACTTTAGACATGACAGATGCTAAATGCAACACACTTGTGAGGAACAGGTGGATTTGGACCTATAGTCTCAGGGGAACATACAAGAATGTAAAAGGGATCTTGATGCCTGATAAACTCGTGCCCTTAGCTTTCAGGCACATCAGCATGGCAACCTCCATGATATTCTAAGCTACCACTTTAACTGAGCTGTTGAGCACTTCCCTATCTCGTGAGAGGACAGTATTGTTTGTGGCAAATCTATATTACTTAAAGCCATCTGGCACTCTGCAAAGGGGAACCGAAGTCAACAGTGGAAGAGGCATTGAGAGAAAAGAGCAGGTATCAAGACAGCATAGGAAAGAATGGGCTCCAAGGCATTCTAACACTGCACAGGAAGCTTTTACATTGTACCTATACATCACCATATTTGTGCATTTGACAATAAACCCATCTTGACGAATTGAAGGGAAAGAGTTGATTGAGTGAAAGCTACAGCATTCGACCAGGCCCTTCAGCGCAATGAGTCCACACCAAAAATCGATCACCTATTCACACTAGATCAATGTTATCCCACTTTCGTATCCACTCCCTGCACACTAGGAGCAACTTATCAATGTACAGACCCACACGTCTTTGGGATGTGGGAGACATATGGAGGAAACTTGCATGATTACAGGAAGAACGTGCAAACTCCACATAGACAGCATCCGGTCAGGATCGAACCTGGTTCTCTGGCGCTGCAAGGCAGTAGCTCTACCAGCTGTGCCGCTGTGTATAGGAATCTTGGAGACCCAACAAATACTCGAAGGCATCAAACATCCGTGGCAGCCATTGCCAAGAGCCATGCAGCAAGAGCCCAGAAGTAATGCAATAAAAACATCAGTGGCAGGTCAATAAATGTATCTTCAAATACCACCTCTCTCCTGGTGCACCATCCATCTCAACAATTGCACAATGCCCTATGTTGTCATCACACACCAAATCACCATCGGTCACGGTGGCGCAGCGGTAGAGTTGCTGCTTTACAGCAAATGCAGCGCCAGAGACCCGGGGTCGATCCTGACTGCTGTCTGTCCGGAGTTTGTACGTTCTCCCCGTGATCTGCGTGGGTTTTCTCCGAGATCTTCGGTTTCCTCCCACAATCCAAAGACGTACAGGCTTGTAGGTTAATTGGCTTGGTAAATGTAAAAATTGTCCCTAGTGATTGTAGGATAGTGTTAATATGCGGGGATCGCTGGTCAGCATGGACCCGGGGGCCGAAGGGCCTGTTTACGTACTGTATCTCTAAACTAAACTAAACTAAACCATCACTCAGGATTCACAATTAGAACTAAATCAGTTCTGTTACACTCCCAAATCATCCCTAATAGAACCAAATTGTGCCTTGTCCAATATTTTCCAATACTGGGACTGATATACCCTAATTAATTGTGATTAATTGGCAGGACCTGGATGGTTAATAGGATCATTATTGCTGTGTCATGCTGTGTCATTTGGTGAACTTTGACTTGTTTCTTTGGCTATTCTTATTTTCTTACATTTACTGATAATAACTTAATGATGGAATCGAACGGCCACAGCCCTCTAGGTCACTGACATGATGATGTGCTCACAAAGACTCTGATGTCATCACTCTCAGATTATCAGGTGATAAACAACAGAATTGACATGGTCAGAATACACTACAAAGCTGTTGATGTTATTTTACTCTCTCAAGATTGCGATGGGTGACATTTTCAAGGTGAAACCCAGAGAATACTTGTCTCGATTTAATTAAAAAAAGTTTGCAGTGGTGTATAAGGGACAGTTGTGAATTACCAGCTTGTTTACATCTCTACACCTTTCTATGGAAATATGATTCAAGGGAGCTGCAAAAGGGATATCACTTTCACTTAGTAGAAACAAGGAAATGCAGATGGCAGGTTAATGAGTAAAAGGACACAAACTGCTGGAGTAACTCAGCAGGTCAGGCAGCATCTCTGGAGAACACGGATAAGTGACGTTTTGGGTCGAGACCCTTCTTCAGACTTTCACTTATTTTACACCTGAACAAATCATAATTTAACCATTAATGGCTGGTGTCTCCTTTACTGAATTTAGTAATGTCAAATGCGTATTAAATCATGTCCCTTCAGTTCACAGATCTCAATTGTCATTAGCCTAATCACTAGATTGTAGTAAAGCTTTAGCATTAACTTTCAGGAATTTACATCCATCCCTGGTGTATCTAATAGTTTGACAAAATCTGCATATTTGATTGGTTTCATATATGAGGTCAAATTTGATCTGCTGATACCAATAAGTTCATCCTTACATTTCTCAACTATAGCCTGAGGCAGCCATCTGCAACTGGCTTCAGCAATTCCTGGCTGGCATTCAGGTCACATTTCCTCTTCCACCCTGACCCTCAACACTGCTGGTGCCCCCTAGGGTTGTGTACTTCATACACATCCCTGCTCTGCTTCCTGTACATCCATTACTGTGTGGGTAAGTACAACGCAAAATCGATCTTTAAGTTTAACAATGATAACAAGAATCAAGTCAAGAGTCAAAAATGTTTTATTGACATATGTCCCGAAATGGAACAATGAAATTCTTACCAGCATTTAAACAGTTGCAGTATTATGCAGCTGCCAGATCAATAACCGCCAGATCATCAGCAATGATCAGACAAACTTCAGGATAGATATTGAGAACCTTGTACCACGTTCTCAGGACATCATCAACCACTAACATTAGCAGGAGAAAATAGTTGATTGCCACAAAATGCTGGAGCAACTCTGCAGGACAGGTAGCAACTCTGGAGAGAATGAATGGGTCGCGACCCTTCTTCAGACTGAGAATCAAGGGAGAAGGAAAGTAGAGATATGGAAGGGTACAAAGAGAATATAAGGTGTGAAAAATGCAGATCGATGTGGACGATGATCAAGGAAATGTAGAATGGTTCATTGTTGGCTGAGGGGAAAGTGACAACAAGGCATACAAACAGTAAAATTGTTCTCAACAGTAAAACAGTAAGAGTTGATTGTTGAGCAAAGGAGGATGACCACAGCCCCTGTCTTCATCAACAGAGCTGTTGTAAAAATGGCCAATATTTTAAGTTCCTTAGCATCCATGTCACACGTATAACCTGGTTCCTTCACACTGATGTGGTGATCAAAAAAGTGTATTAGCGATTTATTTCCTTAGGCATCTGAGAAGATTTGGCATGTTCACAATGATTCTCTTCAACTTCTACAGATGCGCTATAGATGATATTCTGATGAGATGTATCACAGCCTGGAATGGCAACTTCTATGCTCTTGACCATCCGGACTTGCAGAGAGTGTTAAACACAGGCTCATCACTTCCTTCCATCCATTCCATCTTCACGCAGCACTGTATCAGGAAGGCTGGAAGTATCGTCAAAGATTGCTGCCACCCTGACCATTTCCTATTTTCTCTTGCCATTTGAAAGAAGATACAGGAGCTTAGATGTCAAGTCTTAAGAACAGCTCCTTACCTATATCCTGATTCAATCACTTCTTTTACACCGACTCTCTGGAGGTGCTGTCATTCTTACACAACTCCATTTCATTCGGATATTTCTGTTGTAATAATTTAATACTTTGACACTACTTTGAATTGTGCTGCAATCTTGCTCCATTCTGTTGTTTTACACGTCATTGTATTTATTGCTATACTTATCATTACTGCAGATATCCTGTTTACTTTGTGATCTTTGTGTGAACCCTGGTGTATACGATGATAAATTAATTTGAATAGACACAAAATGCTGGAGTAACTTAGTGGGCAGGCGGCATCTCTGGAGAATAGGTGATGTTTCGGATCAGAACTCTTCTTCAGAATTCTGATCTGAGTTGATCTAGTAAGAGTTCGCCAGAATCATACCACGAGTCTGACAAGCCAAGGGCCAAACTTTGTTGAGGGTTCCAGTTTGGGTTGGACTTGCCCAGGTTAAAAGATACTTGCATTTTCAAGCTCCTTCTTCCACTACTGTAACGTCACCCAATTGGGCAGGTGCAGTTTTGTAACTGTGCTGGAACAGCTTGGATCAAAGCACAAATGGTACAGCAGCATGGTCTGAAGAAGGGTCTCGACCCGAAACGTCACCCATTCCTTCTCTCCAGAGATGCTGCCTACCCCGCTGAATTACTCCAGCCTTTTGTGACTATTTGCAGCATGGATTTTGTTTAGTCTTGAAGCCTTTGCTATTTCTTGATATCACCTATTTATTGACATTAAGATTTTTCTCACACTTCTCGCAGGGCGGCAGTGGCGCGGCGGTGGAGTTGCTGCCTTACAGCGCCAGAGCGCCCGGGTTCGATCCTGACTATGGGTGCTGTCTGTGCGGAGTTTGTACGTTCTTCCTTTGACCTCATGGGTTTTTCCCAGGTGCTCCTGTTTCCTCCCACGCTCCTAAGACATACAGCTTTGTAGGTTAATTGGGCTTCGTCAAAAATTGTAAATTGTTCATAGTGTGTAGGATAGTGCTAGTGCACGGGGATCGCCGATTGGCGCAGTCTCGGTGGGCCGAAGGGCCTATTTATGCACTGCATCTCCAAACTAAAACTAAACTAAACTAAACTTGAATAACAAATGGCTGGATTGGCCCAGGAGTATTGTTGGCGAATCGGACTGATATCTATTGTAAGAGGTAATTTAAGATAAGCCTACCTGAGGCATGTTCCCAGCCCCAAACACTACATCAGGAGACCTTTTTAAGCAAATCTCCCATAACTAAGGATGAAGCAACTTTGTGGGTATTTTGTGTCCTTCACAGGCCGTGGGTCAAGCAAGGGTGAATGAAAATTACCGAAGTTCCATCTCTATTGGATGTCAGCAAATAAATGTTTGTATATCTGCAGGATAATGCCCTTTTAATTACTCAACTGAGTTAGATTGGAATGGAGCAGGCAAGTACACTCCATTACATTATCTAAATTAAAAAATAAGTATTGCGTGCTAAAATAAGTATATAGACTCTTAACAGAAAGCTGAGTTTTAGTTTAGTTTAGAGATACTGTGCGGAAACAGGCCCACCAGCCCACGAGTCTGCACCAACTATCGCCCCCGCACACTAGCACCATTCCACACACCAGGGACAAGTCACGTTTTTAAAAACCGAACCCCATTCACCCACAAACCTGCACATCTTTAAAATGGCGTTAGAGCGGCTTTTTACAAATAAACTGCTGGCCCAGATTCCTTCCTGCTTCCCTCTGTCTACTGGATGGATGTCTTCTTCCTAAACTCCCAGCTCCATGAGTTTATTGCTCAGGGATGAATTGATCTGCAAGAATTCATCTGCCCGCCACGCTGTTCTAATGCATCTCTTGGTGATCAGTTAGTACAAACCGCTGCCTGCAGCCTGTGAGCTTCCTCTAACCCACCCTAACCCATCAACTGTGGAGGTCTCCATGGATGCCAATCCCACTCTAGCAACAAAAAAAATTTTTGAAAAAATAAGCAATCAATAATCTTAAAAATATTCCAAATACTAAATTGTATAACAAGATCAAAGTAGTTAGTGCGGCATTTACAACTTAATAGCATTTCAGACATTAGTGACATTCCATTTGTACACTTTGTTTCCCATTTTTGTTTCATCCACAACAATACCCCAAGCTGACTGCGTTCAATGAATCACATTGAAGAATTATACCTCTGAGGTTATTTACATATATTACTTGAGGATTGACAGCTCAAACTGTTTAAGAAGGAAATGCATACAAGGCTCCATTTTTAATCTCATGCCAGCAGTAAATCTTGAAAGAGAAGTTAAAATGTGCTTGCTGGGTATAGCTTTTGACCTTTGATCCTCCATAGGAGTTGGTTGCTTGAAGGACATGATTTGAATAAAAAATACCATCAGTCACCTGAAATGTATCAAATCTAAAATTCAATTATTTTGTAAATGCAAATCATTTTGATGCTGTTTTTTAAAAAAGTAACGAAGATTATTCCATTGTAAATGAGACACTGGAGTAGTTTTAATTTTCACATATGTATCTGCCTTCACATACTTGGGTTGACTGCTGTTGTTTCAGACACAGTTTAGTTGGTTGTTGGGGGTGTTTGCTGTTTTTGAACCCGAGCAGTATTATCCATCATATGAATATATGTGTATAAGGCTAGATATGGTTAAAAAAAAACTATAACAGCAACTATGAAAATGGGTCACTATCAACTGTCACTCCTGAACACAGTCGATCAGCCAAATCAAAGCAAGGCCATGAGTAGCCTGTACTGGGTCAATGTTACATGATGGTATGGAATTACACTAAATATATATCGGCTCTGTCTTTTTTGACAATATTGTCATTTCGAATTCTGCTCGTTAAATGTAAAAAGAATATCTACGCAACTTTTCTAAAGGAGCAGGGTTATAGAGGTTAGAATGTGAAAACAACGGTCTGAAGAAGGGTCTCGACTTGAAATGTCACCCATTCCTCTCCAGAGATGCTGCCTGTCCCATTGAGTTACTACATCATTTTGTGTCAATCTAAGGAATTGCAAATACTAGTTTACAAATAAAAGGCACAAAATGTTGGAGTAACAGGGATCATCTCTGGAGGAAATGGACGCAGCCTGACCCGCTGAGTTATGGGCCTGTCCCACTTAGGCAACTTTTTAGGCGATTGCAGGAGACTATGCAGTCGCCACATGGTCGCCACATGTTTGTGGGTGGTTGCCGGGGAGTCGCCTTCATGGTCGTGAGGAGTTCCAGCATTCTGGGAACTAGTCACGGCCTCATTATGGTCGCCGCAAATTTTTCAACATGTTGAAAAATTAGCGGCCACTAGAATGAAGTTGCCATGGAGAGTAGTGAGATTTCTCGTGCCATAGGTGGGTTGCCAGGAGGTCTTAGTGGGTTGTTCAAGAAGGAAGAAGGTACACAAAATTGCTGGAGAAACTCAGCGGGTGCAGCAGCATCTATGGAGCGAAGGAAATAGGCGACGTTTCGGGCCGAAACCCTTCTTCAGACTGATGGTCTTAGTGGGTTGCCAGGAGGTCGAAGGTTCTCGTATATTGTGCACATTGCTGACCAGTAAATTTCATTGGGTCATTGGGGAAAAAAATAGGGAAACAGTAATTTTCAGAACCAAGGATAACCGACCAGTAATGTTAAATGACTAGTAATCACAGCCGTGTAACAGTGCACAAAGTCATGTTCAGAGTCATGTTCGGAGACAGTTCCATACTGATCTCTGACACTCTCTTAGAGTGGGAGAAATAGTGCACCCCGAACCAGGCGTTGCCACATGCGTATACCTCGGACTCCCTGTGCATGCTTCCGTAACACGGAGCATAATTAGTGACACCATCTCTGATAGTCTTTCAAGTGGGAGGAATATTCCAGCTCTGAACCAGGGATAGCTACAGGGATATCTGAGTGGGAGGAATATTGCAACCCTGAACCAGGAGCTGTCTCAGGCGTATGACATGAACTGCCTATGCATGCCTCCGTAACACGGAGTATAATATTTGGCACCATCTCCACCACTCCTTTCATCCGAGTGGGAGGAATATTGCAACCCTGAACCAGGAGCTGCCTCAGGCATGTGATTCAAACTGCCTGTACATGCCTCTGTTAACACGGAGCATTTCTTGTTGCACCATCTGTTTCATCAGATGTTCCAATTGAGACAAACGGCCAATCATATCTGGCATAGATGTGGGGACAGCATCCCGTTGACCCAAATCGTCCTACAGGACTTGTCCCACGGACTTGGCTTTGACTTTGCCCCGACTCGGGGTTGTCAAGCTGCTCCCTCTAGGGACCGGGAAATTAACATGATGCACCCCTGCACTAGGTATAGCTCCACAGGTGTCTAATAGACACAACTGAAAAAAGGCTTCCCAAGCCTGGAGCTCTTTTCTGGAGCCTCAATGGAGTTCCTCCAAACAGCCACCCGCTCCAGTGGAGTCCCATTCTGTGTTTAAATGGCGTCAAATTTTTCTACACCATATGGTGTATGATAATAAATGTCCTATCTGCTGCGATAGTCACAAACGTGACCGAACAGCAACCGCTATTAAAAACTGCCAGTTCTATTTTAACTACCTTAACCAGTTCTTTTGACTTAAATAAAAGAACTATGTGGAATATGACAAAATGCCCCTATGAATAGAGCACACACTGTATACTGATACCAGCATATCCTGCCCCAGCAGCATTTCTATGTTAAAATCCTATGGAGCTTCCACCGCGGCCTCCAGAAATCGGACCGCCTGCTCGCAGCAGCCCGCTGAAAGTAAAATTTACTTACCTGCCAGAGCAGTTACGAACTGCTCCGACCCGCATATGCGTCTCGCGTATTGACGCGCATGCGGACTGGCGGGCTCTTCACGTAGTCACTCACGTGACTCTGAAATAAAATTACCCATGGTCATTCAAGCTGTCCTACTAGTGGCCATCTATTGGGTCCTGCTCTAATCCTTCACAGGAGCAATTTATGCGTATTTGTTTTATGATATCTGATATATAATCTCTAATAAATATTGCTTTCTAAATAAAATGAAGTATTTATTTTCATTTTATTTATTCCCAGAAATAAATAGATTATGATGCTACAAGATGAATTAGACATTACCCCTTAAAGGGTTACAATACTCAATAATCTCAGGGCCAATTTTAGCAATGTTTCCTCCTTGAATTAATTTAAATCTTTCTCTTCTAGTACTTACATTTTCCAGAGATTTCAATGCTCTAATTTTTTTTTAACTTCTCGTGACACTTTACATTACAAACAATTTACTTTTTGTACGTTAATTTTAGGAAAGCTATATATAGCTGCTTGCTTTCTAAATATATGCATCCTTGAGGACCTACCATTGAAAATTGTGCTAACATGTGCAATATGTGGGAGAGCTGGGAAGGGGAGGGGAGGAGGGAGAAAGCTAGGACTACCTGAAATTGGAGAAGTCAATGTTCTTACTGCTGGGGTGTAAACTACCCAAGTGAAATATGAGGTGCTGCTCCTCCAATTTGCGCTGGGCCTCACTCTGGCAATGGAGGAGGCTCAGGACAGAAAGGTCTGATTCGGAATGGGAGGGGAAGTTGAAATGCTGAGCCACTGGGAGATCAGGTTGGTTATCGCGAACTGCTGGGCAACGGGCGAAGCGATTGCCAAGCCTGCGCTTGGTCTCACCGATGTAGAGCAGTTGACACCTGGAACAGCGGATGCAGTAGATGAAGTTGGAGGAGGTGCAGGTGAACCTCTGCCTCACCTGGAAAGACTGATTGATCTGAAGTCCAAAGAAGTGTCCTGACCTGAAACGTTACCCATCCCTTTTCTCCAGAGATGTTGCCTGACCCGCTGAGTTAGTCCAGCACTTTGTGTCTATCTCTTATATAAATTGAGATATATTTCCCACTGCAAATGATTTGACCTTCACTATCTGAAATGACACTTGTTTATCTTTATACATATTCATACGACTAAATATTTCAATAAATTATGAAACATAAATAATGCCAGACAATTCCTAGTGATGTAATGAAAACTAATAGAACTACATATGTACAGTACTTAAGATTTTCACCTTTAGTATTATTATTAAACTGATAACATTTATTGACCTATATCATTTACATTTGCATTGTATCAAATCTGTTATCATATTGAAGGGCAGGTTATAGTGTATTTCTAGCTTTTAGATTGCAGAACAAATTCTTCCTCAGTTATTGGACTCTTGAACAGGCCTGTTATAAGTTAAGGATGTATTCCCGATCCCCAATATACCTTGTTGTGGACCTTGCCCCTTAACCTCATGTTCTCTGTAGCTGTAACACAATACTCCGCATGGTTTGACTGTATTCATGCATGGATGCTTACCTGGATAACACACAGACCAAAGTTTCTCACTGTATCTCAAAAGAAAACCAATAAATTCATTACTCCTCAACATTCTGCTCATTAGTTTTGGTTTCACTGGGACAACTCAGCTCCAGACCTCATAACACCGAGGTCCAAACATGGACTCACATGACCATGGCTTGTTGTCGTACGCAAGGGTTCCCTGTAATAAGATGCAGTTTCAATAGAATTCAATAATTTCATCCCAGACAAAGAAGACCACTTGATTAGTTCCCTATTGGAAAAAAACTGGTGCACATCTCAGACAGCACCTCCCAAACCCATGACCAAGGGCTTCAGGTGGGAGGAAACATCACAAATCTGAATGTTCCCATTTGGTTGCATATCATCTTGACTTGGAAGTACATCACCCTTTCTTCAACATCGCTGGGTCTAAATCTTGGAACTGCCTTCAAAAGCATTGTGTGGAGTCTCTTCACTAGTGACACAGATGGTAGAACTGGTGCCTCACATCGCCAGAGACCCAATTCTATCCTGACCTTGGGTGCTGTCTGTGTGGAGTTTATACATTCTCGTGTGACCGCATGAGTTTCCTCCGGTTTCAAAGGATCAAAGGATATTTTATTAGTCACATACACCTAGGTGTAGTGAAATGCTTCTTGCCAATGCAGCACATAAAGAAAGAATACAAACATAACAATAATAAGCTCACCGGAGCTCCTGCGCGGCGACCCAGGCAAGGCATCGCCCGCTCCTCAATAACGCTCCTCAATAGCTGTGCCGCCGCCGAAACCGACGTCCTGGGCAGTCCCCTCAGGAAACGCCGCTCCAGGCCCGCTGGTAGGCCGCGAGGATGGGTCGAAATTGCAGCCCGGAGAAAAGCTGCCTCTCCGACCAGGTAGGAGACCCTAGAAAGCAGTTTCCACCCCCCCCCCCCCCCCCACTACCCCCCACATAAAAAAGGCTAGGACTCCTAAAAACAGAACACTCAACTAAATAAAAATAAGAAAAAAGATGAAAAACAGACAGCTGCAGGCTGGGCAGCCATACCAAAGAGGACGGCGCCCCCTATCTTTCCTCCCACATTCCAAAGACATGCCGGTTTATTGGCCTCTGTAAATTGCCCCTGGGTGTAGGGAATGAATGCAAAAATGGGGTAACGTAGAATTCATATGAATTGTTGATCAGTGTAGACTCAGTAGGCCGAAGCACCTGTTTCCATGCTACAATGCTGAACAAATTCCACCGACCCTGGTTGTGTGTCAATAAATTCTATCTAAACTAAATGAAAAGATTTATATAACAGTTCAAAAAGGTGATGTATGACCATCTTCTCAATGGCAGAGGGAAGGGCATTAAACATAGAAACATAGAAAATAGGTGCAGGAGTAGTCCATTCGGCCCTTCGAGTCTGCACCGCCATTCAATATGATCATGGCTGATCATCCAACTCAGTATCCTGTACCTGCTTTCTCCCCATACCCCCTGATCCCTTTAGCCACAAGGGCCACATCTAACTCCCTCTTAAATATAGCCAATGAACTGGCCTCAACTACCTTCTGTGGCAGATAATTCCAGAGATTCACCACTCTCTGTGTGAAAAATGTTTTTCTCACCTCAGTCCTAAAAGATTTCCCCTTTATCCTTAAACTGTGACCCCTAGTTCTGGACTTCCCCAACATCGGGAACAATCTTCCTGCATCTAGCCTGTCCAACCCCAATGCCAGCACTGTCAAGAAAACCCACCCCGTGCATATGAGTATAAACTACACTAAACTAAACTAAACTACTCAGCACATATATCTGGACTTACGTTATGTCCAAGATGTGAAGGGTACATTGCATTTAGATACATAGATATATAGACAATAGGTGCAGGAGTAGGCTATTTGGCCCTTCGAGCCAGCAATGCCATTCAATGTGATCATGGCTGATCATCCACAATCAGTACCCTATCCTGCCTTCTCCCCATATCCCCATTAATTCCGCTAGTCCTGAGCTCTATCTAACTCTCTTTTGAATACATCCAGTGAATCGGCCTCCACTGACTTTTGAGGCAGAGAATTCCACAAATTCACAACTGTGTGAAAAAGTTTTTCCTCATCTCAGTTTTAAACTGTGGTCCCTGGTTTTGGACTCCCCCAACATTGGGAACATGTTTCCTGCATCTAGCTTGTCCAATTCCTTAATGTTCTCCAGAGATGCTGCCTCACCTGCTGAGCTGCCCTAAGTTACTCCAGCATTTTGTGTCTTTTTTTCCACTCTATTCACTCCCATCATAATTGATACACTCCATTCCACAACATCCTGGTGAATCCTGGACTGAGCTGCCCCAGGGCTATGGGCAGTAGGACCCCCTCCCTCCCTCCCCAATCCCTGCTCCATTTCTCCCATGTGCATTCTCCCTGATACTCTTGCACCTCTCCCACACATTCCCCTCTGCCCTTTCACTCCCTCTCCCCCCACTCCCTTTGCCTTAATTCGTTGGATTGTACACAATTTGTTTTGTGCCCACAAAAGTTTCCCATTTTCTGGTGCCCTCCCCTAATTCCCATTTACTGGGGCCCTCCCCTAATTCCCATTTACTGGTGCCATCCCCTAATAACCAATTTACTGGTGCCCTCCCCTAATTCCCATTTACTGGTGCCCTCCCCTAATAACCAATTTACTGGTGCCCTCCCCTAATTCCCATTTGCTGGTGCCCTCCCCTAATAACCCATTTACTGGTGCCCCCCATTAATAGATTATTTTACGTGGTGAAGAACCAGGGGACATAGGTTTAAGGTGAGGTTGAAATATTTTTTAAAAAGAACCTAAGGGGCAACCTTTTCACACAGAGGGTGGTGAGTATATGGAAGGAGCTGCCATTTAATATTGGGCGGGTACATGGATAGGGTTTAGTGGGATATATCCTAAACGTAGCAGGTGGGACAAGTGTAGATCAGACATCTTGGTCGGCATGGGCAGGTTGGGCTGAAGGGCCCATAACCATGCTGTATCTCAATGGCTCAATGAAGGCTAGCCTGCTTTACCACCCTGATTACCTGTATTGTCACTTTCAGGGAACCATGTAGTGTCTGGCATGGAATTGGCTCTTCATCTCAACCTCGTCCATGCCATCAAGATGCCCCATCCAAGCCAGTCCCACAGCCACCTTTTACCCATCTCTCTCTCAACCTTTCCTATCCATGGTCACATGCAGAATTGTCCCTAAAATATTATTATTATGGTAGGCAGACCTCAACCACCTCCTTTGGTAGGTCCTTCCTTTACCCAGGTTCCTATTACAACTTTCCCCTCTCAACTTCAACCAATGGTTCATAATTTTCCTCATAATTCTGCACACATCTATCCGGTCTCCCTTCTCCATTTCAACGACAACAAATCCAGTCGATACTGTCGAAGCAGATACTGGTTTACAAAAAAAAGACACAAAGTACCTGAATAACTCAGCAGGTCAGGATGCATCTCTGGAGAAAATGGAGAGGTCTGGACCCTTTGTTAGTCTGAAGGTCTGTTCATCTCCGGAGGGAAGAGCCAAAAGAGTTCTGGCACATGGCTGGGATTCAGGACTTCAATCTGAAAAGGGAAGTAACATTTCAAAGTTAATATTGACATATTCTGACAGGTTTCTTGCAGCCGACTTTCTGTTCCAGGGGCTAACCAGGGCTTAGGCCCTGAGTTTTTTCAAGACAGAGGTCGGCAGGTTGTTGAATTTTAAAGGGAATAAAGAGGCACGGAGATTGTGCCAGTCTGTGATGTAAAAGGTAGGCGGTGCCCACACTAAATATTAGAGCAAAGGAGGCATTTGCTCACATGTGTGTATCAGTGAGCTGTGCATGCATTTGTGTGTTTGTGTGTGTGCTGTGCATGCATTTGTGCACGTGTCTGTGAATGTGCTCTGCGTGCATGTGTGTAAGTGTACATGCATTTGTGCAAATGTGTAAGTGTTCTGTGAATGCATGTATGTCTGTCTGTGAGTATGCATGCGTGAGTGTGTGTGTGCGCATATGTGTAACTCTGCTGTGTATGCATGTGTGTGAGTGTACATACATGCATGTGCCTGCGTTTGTGTACATATATGTGTGCATGTGTGTACATGGATGTGTGCATGCAAGTATGTGCATTAATGTAACTGTGTGTAAGTGAGTGTGCATGTGTGTATGTGCATGTATGTGTGCATACGTGTGAGTGTGTGTGTGAATTTGTGTGTGTGTGTGTGTGTGTGCATGTGTGTATGCGCATGTATGTGCGCATGTGTATGAGTGTGTGTATGTGTGTCTGTGAGTGCGCAAGTGTTTGTGTGCGTGCATCGAGGTGTGCATGTGTGTGAGTGTGTGTGTGCATGCACATGTGCGTGAGCTGTGGTCTTCCAGCTCAGCCTGTTGCATCTAAAGGTAGTGTAACTCGTCCACCTGTCCATGCAACTGAGCTCCCACCACCACACGTCTGCTAGTCTCGGGGACTCGGATTGCAGTGCGTTCACAGTGGGCTGCCAGAATCAGTGGGCTGTGACGATCACTCTGTAGTCACCTCCACCAACTCCCCTTTCCTACCCCCAGGATGACCCCTGGACCTCAGCTCTACATTGACCCACTCAGGAGCAAAATAGTTTTGACTGAATTGCTAACAAAGTGTATCACTGGAACACAACAACTGACGTATGCTGAGGCTCTGTAAGGCGCTGGTCAGGACGCATATGGAGTACAGTGAACAAATTTGGGACCCATATCTGAGGAAGGATATGCTGGCTCTGGAGAGGGTTCAGACGACGTTATATGAGAATGAATCTTGTCCAGGAGAATTATCTTGTCCATTGCAAATTCCTCTGGCTGGGCCATTATTATTGGATTAGAACAGTGGTTATGTTTCTGTCACTGAATAACCTCCTGAATCACTGTTTCCAATTTCACAAAAAGACTGAATAAAGTATTTCCACAAGTTCAGCAGAACAATAGGTTCATTAAAGAGGAAAAGTGCCTCTAAATATCTTCAAATGTCCACCTCTCCACTGAGAGTGAAAGCCGCAGGAGCCCAGTACCATTCAGCAGGTCAATATGACATTAATGCTGGGGGCGGCTTTGAAAGTTGTCCAGTGGCTGTATTTCATGCTTTAAGTGGTACCAGATGAAAATGGTTTTACTGCCACTTTATTTGGTACCAGCAGAAAATAACTGCTTACTCAATTATGCTTTGTGATTCATTTAATTCACTCTTCCCCAAACTGACCATTTAAAGTAGCCAAGTACCAGGAAGAACAGGGTAAGCCATGAAAGATGCTGGCAACTTGGGAGGAACGGTAGATCCTACAGAGGAAAAGAATAAACTTGTACTTAGCACAGTTCGCTATGTCCCAAAAAGATATGTTCTTAATTAGTGACTATTTTTCGGAGAAAATATATACTTTTTTTTATAGTACCTTTCATGTGTTCAATTCATTCCTCACAGCCAATTAATACATTTTAAATTAAAGGCACTGGTGTAATGTTGGCAAACATGCGAGCCAATTTGTGTACTACAACTGCAAACAAAAACGCAAACAGGGTGGCATGGTGGCGCAGTGGTATAGTTGTGGGCCTGTCCCAATTAGGGGACATTTTAGGTGACTGCAGGAGACTATGCAGTCGCCACATGGTCGCCACATGTTAGCGGGTGGTTGTCGGGGAGTCGTCTTCATGGTCGCGAGGAGTTCCCGAATTCTGGGAACTTGTCGTGGCCTCATTAAAGTCACTGCAAATGTTTCAACATATTGAAAAATTAGCAGCGACTGGAATGAAGCCGCCATGGAGAGTAGTGAGAGAGAATTCTCATGCTGTAGGTGGGTCATCAGGAGGTCCTAGTGGGTTGCCAGGAGGTTGAAGGTTCTTGTAGGTTCTCGTAGGTTGTAGCCGGTGCTGACCGGTGAATTTAATTGGCTCATTGGGGAAAAAAAACGTAAGCAGTAGTTTTCAGAACCAAGGATAACTGACCGGTAATGTTCATATCCACTGAGCTTGACAGACGTGTATCTCTGGCTTCTTAAAAGTTGTCTCCACTCGTTCTCCCTTCTTCTCCCCCCTCTCGCCCTCTCCCCCCTCTTTTAAAGGACTTACCGTACACTGTGCTTTAGCCATCTTAATTACAGCTCCTCCGCTTGCCCTGTCCCCCGCCTGCATAACGGGCTGTTGAAGGAAGCGATGTGTGTGTGTGTGTGTTCCACTCTGACTGTCGCCTTTCCAGTTGGCGGTTTTTCACACGACTGCCGGCAACTTGACAGTCGCCGGCAGTCGCCTGAAAAATCGCCTGTGGAACAGGCCCATTACAGCACTTGCAGCGCCAGAGAACCGAATTCGATCCCAACTACAGGTGTTGTCTGTTTGTACGTTCTCCTAGTGACTGCATGGGTTTTCTCTGAGATCTTCGGTTTTCCCCCACTCTCCAAAGACGTACAGGTTTGTAGATTAATTGGCTTGATGTATGTGTAACAATTGTCTCTAGTGTGTGCAGGATAGTATTTATGTGCAGGGATCACTGGTCGTTGTGCTCGCTGGGCCAAAGGGCCTGTTTCCACGCTGTATCTCTAAAATAAAGCTGTAGTAAGATCATTTTTTAGTTCAGTTTAGTTTATTGTCGCGTGTACCGAGGTACAATGAAAAACGTTTTTTAGTTGCATGAAAGTATGGATGTTGG
Organism: Amblyraja radiata; assembly: GCF_010909765.2. Lineage (NCBI taxonomy): Eukaryota > Metazoa > Chordata > Chondrichthyes > Rajiformes > Rajidae > Amblyraja > Amblyraja radiata. The sequence goes on along the minus strand of NC_045960.1, from coordinate 76,784,526 downwards.
CTGTGGAATGTGGATAGTTCACTGCTCTGCTTCAAAAAGAGATCATTTACATCCCTGGTAATGGGTTTTCCACCCTGACAGTCGCCGTTCCAGCTGCCGGTTTCATGATCAGTTTCATGATTAATTTCAACATCAGTTTCATGAATGCACATTGTGAGCTGACACTACAGATCGAAAAGCATACCTTTGGTTGGGGTAAGGGGCAAATGAACGATCCATGGAATAACATCGGGGATAGGAAGGATGGTGTACTCAGAAGCTAAAATGTTATGGGCACTACAATAAATGTATTCACTCTTTCATGATTGACATGGTCCATTCCTACTTCAGACAGGCAGCATAAAGCTGTGAACAAATTCTCCAGGTAAGTGACTTCCTCTAACAAGAGAATTCATAAAAAATACTTTCTATTGGCAACAAAATTGGCAGCACATATAGTCCAGAGATAACAATTCAGTATTATATAGAACATAGAACATAGAATTGTACAGCACATGCACAGGTCCTTTAGGCCACAATGTCTGTGCCGAACATAAGGCCAAGACCCTCTCTTATTTAACTGCACATAATTCATATCCGTCCATTCTCTGCATATCTATATGCCTATCCAAAAGTCTCTTAAATGTCACTAACTTATCGGCTTTAACCATTAACTCCAGCAGCACATTCCAGGCACACGCCATGCTCTTGGTAAAAAGGATGTCCTGCACAACTACTTCAAAATTAAAACACAACCCCTCTCACATTAAAGCCATGCCCTGTAGTATTTGATTTTTCCATCCTGGGAGAAACATAGAAACATAGAAAATAGGTGCAGGAGTAGGCCATTCGGCCCTTCGAGCCTGCACCGCCATTCAATATGATCATGGCTGATCATCCAACTCAGTATCCTGTACCTGCCTTCTCTCCATACCCCCTGATCCCTTTAGCCACAAGGGCCACATCTAACTCCCTCATAAATATAGCCAATGAACTGGCCTCAACTACCTTCTGTGGCAGGGAGTTCCAGAGATTCACCACTCTCTGTGTGAAAAAAGTTTTTCTCATCTCGGTCCTAAAGGATTTCCCCTCTATCCTTAAGCTGTGACCCCTTGTCCTGGACTTCCCCAACATCGGGAACAATCTTCCTGCATCTAGCCTGTCCAACCACTTAAGAATTTTGTAAGTTTCTATAAGATTCCCCCCTCAATCTCCTACATTCTAGTGAGTTTGTACTCACTAGTCTATCCAGTCTTTCTTCATATGAAAGTCCTGATATCCCAGGAATCAGTCTGGTGAACCTTCTCTGTACTCCCTCTATGGCAATAATGTCCTTCCTCAGATTTGGAGACCAAAACTGTACGCAATATTCCAGGCGTGGTCTCACCAAGACCCTGTACAACTGCAGTAGAACCTCCCTGCTCCTATACTCAAATCCTTTTGCTATGAATGCTAACATACCATTCACTTTCTTCACTGCCTGCTGCACCTGCATGCCTATTTTCAATAGGTACACAAAATTGCTGGAGGAACTCAGCGGGTGCAGCAGCATCTATGGAGCGAAGGAAATAGGCGACGTTTCGGGCCGAAACCCTTCTTCAGACTCTGAAGAATGCCTATTTTCAATGACTGGTTTACCATGACACCCAGGTCTCGTTGCATCTCCCCTTTTCCTAATCGGCCACCATTTAGATAATAGTCTGCTTTCCTGTTTTTGCCACCAAAGTGGATAACCTTTGGCTGTCTCTGTTCTTCTGGCTGTCTCCCTTATCTATGCCTCTCATCATTTTATACTTCTATCAGTCCCCCCGCAACCTCCGGCATTCCAGAGAAAACAATACAAGTCTGTCCAACCTCTCTCTCCCTGTGGCTATTGCCCCATAATCCAGGCATCATTTTGGTAAACCTCCTCTGCACCCTTTCTCAAGCCTCCATATCCTTCCTGTAATAGGAGCAGGATCCCGAACTGCACGCAATACTCCAAATGCAGCCTAACCAAAGTGTTATAAAGCTAAATCATGACTCGCTGACTTCTACTCACTGTCACGACCTATGAAGGCAAGCGTACCATATGACTTTTTTACCACTCTATCCACCTGTGCTGCCACTTTCAGGCAGGTATGGACTAGCACCCCAAGATCCCTCTGTACATCAATGCTGTTAAAGGTCATGCCAGTAATTGTGTATTTTCCCCTTACATTTAACCTCCCAAAGTGCAATACCTCACACTTGCTCAGATTAAACTCCACCTACCGTTCCTTTGCCCATTTCTGTAGCTGATCTATATCGCACTGTATGCCTTAACAGCCTCCCACTCCTTGATCCCAGAAATCTTGTTATAATCTGCAAAGTTACTAATTGGTCTGTCTACGTTTATGTCCAAGTCATTTGTATATATCACAAGCGGCAGAGGTTCTAGCTCAGATCCCTGCAGAACTCCACTGGTCACAGACCTGCAGCCTAAATGTTGTCCTCCATCACAACCCTCCATTTTATATCAGTGAGTCCATTCTGAATCCATACTACCAAGTCACTGTTTCTTAATGTTCTGGGTCAGCCTAACATGGGGAACTTTATCAGATGCCTTATTCCATGTAGACAACATCCACCGCCCTGTCCTCATTAATCATAACGCTAATGTGCAGCTTTACATCACCACCACTCAACCTGAGGGTGACATCAGAGGGGGGGCTTTCCAGACCACTCAACAGGTGTGCATAAAATACGAACAGTGAGTTTGAAATATTCATGTTTACTTATGTGCACTTATTGCAGTGCACAGCCCAAACACTAAGATGGGGCATTGGACTTTTGAATGTTAATATCAAGTGGTTAGTAATGAATTGAGTGCATGAAACACCTCGCTCTGTTAATTATATTTTGCATGAGAAAGTGGGATAACATGGAACTAGTGTGAACGGGTGATCAATATTCACAATGGTCAATAACAATCAGTCTGAAGAAGGGCCTCGACCCGAAACGTCACCTATTCCTTCGCTCCATAGATGCTGCCTCACCCGCTGAGTTTCTCCAGCATTTCTGTTTACCTAATGGTCACAATGGACTCGGTGTTTCGAAGGACCTGCTTCCATGCTGTATCTCTAAACTAAACTAAACATGGAGATTCGCCAAGCAATGTACTAATGGACTCTTGTCATTTGATTGGCCCAATGTTAATTTATTTTCAGGTGAATATATACTTCTGAATGCCATAAATATTTAGGTCTTGGCGATTGTGCAATAAAGTCAATAAATCGATTGCACAAACCAAAACCCGTACTGGTTTGGGATATTTATGTCTGGGTGTAAGCTATGACATACTCTCAGGCCCTGAAAGGGCAGAATATAGGGCCTTCCCACATTTTATTGGAGACGGAACAGAACTTGTTGAGCTCTTTAATCTTAAATGGCTCTTGTGGATGTGGTCACTTTAGCCACCGATCAGTTCACACGAGCTGAAGTAATCATTGCAAAGTGGTTGCAGCTTGTTAGACCACAGTTGCATCGGGGAACAAGAGATAAAGCTCTGATTATTTTTGGATTTAGATAAAGTGCAGAAGTCAAACTTTCAATGGAATTAATACCATACACCAGCCATCATCCAGACGCAATCAATTACCTTGGAGTACTTTTCAATGTTGCCTTTGCTTTCTTCTTTAAGATCCAAGTCTTCAATATTATCTTCTCCAAATTCCCCTCCCTATTCTATTTCCTCTTCAGTTTCATAATTTGATAAACAGACCTCTCACTTTGACCCCAAGCCCATCTCCACCCCTTTTATACACAGGGAGAGCAGGATTATTCCTGCAGCTGATGAAAATCCGGCCCAAGCTTCCAAGAAACAAAAATAATATATGGCATTAGTACAGATAGTATAAATTGACAGTCAGCATTAATATGGTGAGCTGAAGGTGTGGGCAGGAACTGCAGATGCTGATTTACACCAAAGGGCTTGCTTCTGTGCTGTAAGACTCTATGATTCTATTTGTAGTATCTTATCCTGCATACCTATGTTTGCAATGGGCTGGTAATTTAATTTCACCCTCTGTGCAGATGTATTAGTAAGATAGTAAGTGACATTAAAAAGCAGAATTCTTGTTTTTTTAATTTAAGGACGAGGAGATACTAATAACCTTAATATAACAGTTGACACTAGGAAACCCTTATTGTAACTTAAAAACTACAGAAATCTGAAATAAAAATATAAAATGCTGGATGAATTCAGTAGGTCGGGCACTTTCAGAACAAGGTCGGTGGGGGTGCTGCAAGCCGGCAGCCCTGCCAGCAGCTTGTTAGTTCTTTCTACATTTTTTTGTTTTTTTTTGTATGTCCTAATGTGTGTTTTTAACGTCTCTCTGTGTGTCTTGTGTGGGGGGTGGTGTGGGGGGGTAAGGGGGAAACCGCTTTGGTCGCCTCCTCCACGGAGAGGCAACTTTTTTCATGTTGCCTCCCCCATGGGCTAACAGCAAGGATCGGTGCGGCCTTTCCCGGAGACACGCCCGGGGCTTCAGCTGCGAGCGCAGCTGGTCTCTCGTCGCGGAGCGGGCGAGCCCTCGCCAGGGTTCGCCGGAGTGGAGCACTCCGTTCGCTGGCCCGCAGCAGCCTGAAGCCGCGGTCTGCGGAGCTCCAGCTGGCGCAGCGTCCTCAGCCTGGGGTCCCTCGTTGGGGACCCGGGAGGAGAAGAGCTCCGGCTGCCGGCCCGCGGCCTAATTCTACCGCGGGCGAGGCGTGGACTTACCATCAGGAGCGGGGTCCCTCGCCGGGGACCCCTGGAGAGGAGCTCCGACCGCTGGCCCTGCAGTCTGCGGTGCTTCTCGCTGCGGCGCGGTGGGGACGTTAGATCTTCAACCGCCGGCCTGCGGCCTGCACCAACCTGAAGCCGCGGTCTCTGGTGGGGACTTTACCTTGTCTACACATCTGGACGCCCGCAGCGGCGGCTGCGGAGGGTTGAGGTCCCGACCACAGGGGAAATGGAGGAGGACTGGCCAAATTTTGTGATGAATGCTGTGGTGGATGTTTGTGTTCAATTTTTATTGTGTTTTTATGTGTTCTTTTTCATTGTACCGCTGCTGGCAAATTCATTTCACTTGCACTTTATGTGCAAGTGACAAATAAAACTGATATTGATTGATTGATTGAACAGAGAACATAGAATAGTACAGCACAGGAACAGGCCCTTTAATCCACAATGCTTGGGACGAACATGCCGAACTTATCTCCACTGCCTGCATGTTTAGTTTAGATTAGTTTAGTTTAGAGATACAGCACGCAAACAGGCCCTTTGGCCCACCGGGTCCACGCCGACCAGCGATCCCCACACATTAACACTATTCAACACCCACTAGGAACAATATTTTCATTTACCAAGCCAATTAGCCTACAAACCTGTACGTCTTTGGAGTGTGGGAGGAAACCGAAGATCTCGGCGAAAACTCACGCAGATCACGGGGAGAACGTACAAACTCCGTGCAGACAGCACACGTAGTCAGGATCGAATTTGGTCTCCGGCGCTGCATTCGCGTTAAGGCAGCAACTCTACCGCTGCGCCACCATGACCACCATATGGATATGTGATTCATATCTCTCCATTCCCTGCAAATCCATTTGCCTATCTAAAAGCCTATTAATCGCTACTATCATCTTTGCCTCCAACGCCATTCCTGGCAGCGATTTCCTATCACCCATCACCCTCAATGAAAGCTACTGCTCCGCACATCTCCTTTAAACTTTGATCCCTTCACCTTAAAGCTGTGGCTTCTACTCTTTGACATCTATACTATGAGAAATGATTCTGAGAGTATATTCTATCTATGATTCTCATAACTTTAAATACCTCCATCAGATGTCTCCTCAACCTCCACAACCCATCTACCCAACTTCACCGTGAGCTGATACCACCTAATCCATGCAGCATTTTGATAAAACTCTTCTGCACCCTCTCGTAGTCTCCATATTCTTCCTGTAATGGGGTAACCAGAACTGCAATGGATGAACCTGAATCTTTTCATCCCTAATGGGCCCGTCCCACTTAGGTGACTTTTTAGGCGACTGCAGGAGACTATGCAGTCGCCACATGGTCGCCACATGTTGACGGTTGGTTGCCGGGGAATCGCTTTCATGGTCGTGAGGAGTTCCCGCATTCAGACTGAGAGTCAGGAGAGAGGGAGACATAGGGATATGGAAGAGTAAGGTGTGACAATAGACAACAGACAATAGGTGCAGGAGTAGGCCAATCGGCCTTTCGAACCAGCATCACCATTCAATGTGATCAAGGCTGATGATCCCCAATCAGTACCCCGTTCCTGCCTTCTCCCCATATCCCCTGGCTCCACTATCTTTAAGAGCCCTATCTAGCTCTCTCTTGAAAGTATCCAGAGAACCGGCCTCCACCGTCTTGTGAGGCAGAGAATTCCACAGATTCAAAACTCTCTGTGTGAAAAAGTGTTTCCTCATCCCCATTCTAAATGACTTACCCCTTATTCTTAAACTGTGGCCCCTGGTTCTGCATGCCCCCAACACCAGGAACATGTTTCCTGCCTCTAGCATATCCAAACCCTTAATAATCTAATATGTTTCAATAAGACCCGCTCTCATCCTTCTAAACTCCAGAGTATACAAGCCCAGCCGTTCCATTCTATCAGCATATGACAGTCCTGCCATCCCGGGAATTAACTTTGTAAACCTACGCTGCACTCCCTCAATAGCAAGAATGTCCTTCCTCAAATTTGGAGACCAAAACTGCACACAATACTCCAGGTGTGGTCTCACTAAGGCCCTATACAACTGCAGAAGGACCTCTTTGCTCCTATACTCCTCCTCTTGTTATGAAGGCCAACATGCCATTTGCCTTGACAGATCAATGCAGGGGATGATAAGGAAATGTAGAATGGTATATTGTTAGCTGAGGGGAAGGTGACAAGGAGGCATCAAATCAATAAAATTTATCAGAAGACAGTGAAACTACTCGGAGAACTAGGGTGGGGGAGGGACAGAGAGAGAGGGAAAGCAAGGGTTACTTGAAGTTAGAGAAATCAATATTCAAAGGCTGTTATTTGATCAGCCTTTGCGAACATCCCTGAGGTTTGTGAAGAGGGGCCTGGTACAGGCCACTGAATGTGGAGCCTGAATCCAGCGCCTCGCGTGATGAGATTTGGACTCCATTATTTCACGTGTCTTGCAGCATTAGGGTAAAGATGACAACATTTCCTCCTGGAGAACAAATGTGCCTAATTGGTTTTCAAAACCATCTGATAATTCCATGGTGATCATTACCAATATTAGCTGTCTTTTACATCCAGATATTAGTGAATCTGTCATGTAAATTCTTCAGAGTTTATTGGATTTGTGCTGCCGTGGGATTTGAACTCATGCCTCCCGATCTTTACCACAAGCCTCTGGACTATTTGTCACGCAATTTGATAATATCCATCTCAGGCAAAAAGCAGCGTTGGGAGGTGATGTGTTGCAGTTTCACAATATAACGAGTCCCTTGTGATTTGATAATCATCCCTGTGAAGATTTCCTTGGGAAGAAATGAAGGCAGACCTTGTGAACCACACCGACATGCAGACAGTATAAAAAATGTAAATACAGTTTTGTCATGCTATTTTTTCAGTTGAATAATGTGCCTAGCAAAAAATATCATTGGCAGTTTGCCATCCAAATTAAATACATTCACGGTACAAACTCAGCTTTAGTGTCATCGCCAATTAACTGGACTCTGACAACTTGTAGACCCCATATATAGAAACATAGAAAATAGGTGCAGGAGTAGACCATTTGGCCTTTCGAGCCAGCACCACCGTTCAATATGATCATGGCTGATCATCCAGAATCAGTACCCGGTTCCTGCTTTTTCCCCATATCCCTTGATTCCATTAGCACTAAGAACTATATCTAACTCTCTCTTGAATACATCCAGTGAATTGGCCTCCACTGCCTTCTGTGGCAGAGAATTCCACAGATTCCACAGATACCACCTACACCATTGGATCTCTTCATGTTCCTGAGAGAAACCTCATGGAAAACTGGGATCGACATGGGCATCACATGTATTTCTGCTCATAGCCCAAGAAGAACAACAGTGATACTTTCAGAATAACCAAGTAGCAAAGGGAGATTTGGAGTGTGTTAACAAATTCCTGAAGTTTGTACAGGAAAGAAAAGGGAGTTAAGAAAGAATTCAAGATACTTAACTTTATTTGTCAAGGCATGGAATAAAACAGAGGATAGACGCAAAAGGCTGGAGTAACTCAGTGGGACAGGCAGCAGCATCTCTGGAGAGAAGGAATGGGTGATGTTTCGGGTCGAGACCCTTCTTCAAACATCAAACATAGGGCCGGTGGGGCATTCGGTTCTGGTCAAAGACACAAAGTGCTGGTGGCTTCTCTGGAGAAAAGGGTGGCGTTTCGGGTCAAGATCCTATTTCAGACTGTGAAGAAGTCTGAGTCTGAAGAAGGGTTTCAACCCAAAACGTCACCTATTCCTTTTCTCCACAGGTGCTGCCTGGCCCTCTGAGCCACTCCATTTTGTGTTTGTGGGCCGCCGTGAAAGCTCCATAAGGAGCTAGAGAGAAAAATGTTGCGGCTGCCACCGTTCGAGCTCCGCACGGGAGCAGGCGGACAAAATTGGAGGCCGCTGTGGGGCTCCATAGGAGCTGGGATTGCGGCTCCCTGCATCAGAGCTCCGAACTGGAGCAGGCAGCCAGGTTTGGAGGCAGCAGTGGGGCTCCGTTAGGAGCTAGGATTCATAAATTGCGGCTGCTGGTGTAGCCAGGTCAACAATCGCTGCAGGAGGTTTCGCAGCAGCCGGTGAGTTATAAATAGCTGCGGCCTGGAACTACCGCTCAGGTAAGCTCAACTGCCGTAGCACAGAGCAAATTTTAAACATAGTTACTGCTAGCTGAGGGGCTCAGCTATGCTGCAGCAGCATATAGTGTATGCTTTATTTTTGGGTGGCTATAAATAGAGTTGGCTTTAATAGCGGTTGCCACTCGGTCACATTTGTGACTATCGTAGTAGATAGCATTCAAAGGTCATGGTTAATTCTTTGGCAATATAACAATATATCTTATCATGCCAACAAAGTTTATATTAAAAATGATAATTACAAAGGACATTTATTATCACATACATCCATGGTGTAGTGAAATTGGACTTTGCCATTGCAGTCCAGAGCTCCTGGCTTAGGAAGCCATTTTTGAGGTGTGCCTATCAGACACCTGTGGGAGCTACACCTGGTGGGGTCATGGTAATTTCCGCTCACCAGAGGGGACTGTTGGAGATTATTTTATAAGAGGCTCCAACTATGGGGATATGCTTCTTTTAATCAAATTGCCTGTGACATCACCTGGCAGGGTTGAAGTATTTCTCCCACTCTGTCTAGCGGGCTATCGGGAAGAGGTGACTCCGATTAAAATGCCGGCGCATCCGAGTCATATGGGGGCCAGAAGCGCTCCAGTCCTTCCCTGTAATACTCCAATGGGGCTCCAGAAGGGAGCAAGGACTCGGAGTCACTAGCAAGTGCAACCTGTCTGGTAAGTATAATGATGATACCAACAGAGCACCGATCTGCACAGCTAGTCCCGGTTCGGTTGCTGAAGGGAGCAGCCTGACAACCCCGTGTCGGGGCAAAGTCAAAGCCAAGGCTGTGGGCCAAGTCTTGTCGGATGATTTGTGACATCTGTGGCAGATGTGATTGCGTGTTTGTCTCAATTAGAACATCTGATGAATCAGATGGTGCACAAGAAATGCTCCATGTTACGAAGGCATGTCAGGCAGCAGCTCCTAGTTCAGGGTTGCAATATTCCTCCCACTTGGATGAAAGGAGTGCTGGAGATGGTGCCAAAGTATATGCACATATGCCTGAAGCAGCTCATGGTTCAGGGTTGTAATATACCACCCACTCGGATGAATGGAATGATGGAGATGGTGCCAAAGTACATGCACACATGTCTGAGGCAGCTCCTGGCTCAGGGTTGCATACGTCCTCCCACTCGGATAAAAGAAGTGATGAAGATGGTGCCAAATATTATGCTCCGTATTATGGAAGCATGCACAGGCAGTTCAAGTCATATGCCTGTTGCTACCCCTGGTTCAGGGTTGGAATATTCCTCCCACTCGAAAGACTATCGGAGATGATGTCACAAAATATGCTCTGTGTTATGGAAGCATGCACAGGCAGTCCGAGGCATATGCATGTGGCAACGCCTGGTTCGGGGTGCACTATATCTCCCACTCTAAGAGAATGTCAGAGATCAGTATGGAACTGACTCCGAACATGACCCCGAACATGACTATGTGCCTGAATCCCATGCTTTAATGCATGATGTGCAAGAATCGCATAAGGAATAGCTGCCTGCTCTTGCCTCTAAATTTCCTGTTCCCTCGGAGACGGACAAGCCACTACAAGAGGAGTTGGCCAGCGCATCAGCTATCTAACAGATATGACAAGCTTGCAGACAGGGTCTGCAAATGGAACCTCGCTGAAGCTCCAACAAGCAAATCGACCCGGGGTCAAAGACGCTGGTAAGTGAGGTCTCATTATTAACTTCCGTAAACTCCGAAATGGAGCAGTCTGTCAGCCCAGAGTGGGTTTTCACTGTCTCTGGGATAGATCAGGTTGATGTAGAGACATTGGCAGGGTGCCTTGCATTGTAACCTCCATAAGTTCCAAGTAGGTACAGTTTGGTTACCCTGGTTCAGGGTAGACCATCATGCAACTGGCTGGCCATAGGGGTCATAGTGACCAGGAAAGCACTGTCTCACCATCTGTGATTGAGGTTATCAAACTGCTCAGTAGAATGAAGTAGTTGAGGTCTTCCTCAACATATGGTTTATTTCTCCTCAGTTACTGGAGTTGCTGGTTCATTGGAATCTTCAGTGCCATCCTCTCTGGGATAGGTAGTTACCAGCAGGAAGCTGTTCTAGCATATAATATAATTTTTATCTGACCTGCAGGTTCATGTTGTGAATCAACAATGTATTTATAATAATCCATAGGCTCTCAATACCAGTATTCCTGATTGAGTGGCGGGTCGAAGAGATTGCGTAGTGCACTCTGGCGACTTAGACATGTGGTTTCAGTGAAAGGACTGCGAGGTAATTCCTGATTCAAACTTGCATTATACTAATTTCCACTCTGAGGGAAAACGCTAAGTATTCGTGGTGACTCTTAGTCAAGAGTTGACAGGGAACTCGTATTCACACATCAAAGGGAGATTGTGGTTTCAGCTCTTGTCATTAGGTTCTGATTATATGTTATCAGCGAAATGTATGAATAACTAGATAATGCATCTTCTGCGAGTAGAAAAGCCAAAAAAATTCAGTTTGTAGGATTAATAGAGGAACAGGGGTTCCGAGTGCAATCAATGACAGCTCATCCGAGGGTGAGTGGTCTGGCCAAGGACTAGAGGGGTATATTTCTGATACTTCTCAAGATTACAGAAACATGGTGCAGGCCGAATCGGGTTCCCATTTGGCTAATCGGATCATGGGTTTACTTACCCAGTTTAAGATGGATGATTGGCTTTCTGCAATTTAACTGATTCATAGAATCGATCTTGTAGTTGCATACTCTGCCATATCTATACACATGAGGCACAGATCCTGCTGTTTTGATGACAAAACTAGTGGTGAAAGCCTATGCCCTACTCAGATTAAACGGCATTATGTCATCGAGTTTTAGGTAATATGCAAAAATTGCAGCTGATAAAACTCATGGGTTATCAGTAGATACCTTTTGCGATATTACAAAGGAGGCAACATGACATATTCATTCACGCCATGGTAAGGCGGCTGAAGCAACTTTTATTTACTCAGTCACGAGGGACGGCTGGGGCAGCGTGTCTTCTCGGGAAGCTAGCTCTGCACGATCGTATGAGAAGCTTGTGAACAACATATGTGAGTTAATTTTAAACGGAAGTAACAGAGGTTTGTGTGGCTTTCAGTTTGAGCCTAGAGAAGCGTTTATGTGATAGTACAATTGACATTACATGTGCTTCTTTGTCATTTTCTATAGTACCATAAATAGGACAATAAATGATTGGTTATTCACCCGCTGTTCACTAACGTTATGCAGGTGTCTTTTATTTGACCGCTCTTATAGCCTACACTCATTGTAGTGTGCGATGTATATCAGTAAATTATCATGCAAATATTCTTCTACTTTTTCCTAATGGGACCAGTATTTTAAGATGATTATGCTTTCAGCAACTGATCTCAGCGTAAAGAACACAGCCTTTACTCAATCTCTGGCTTGGTCTCTACGTCATAGCTGACATTAGGGTAGCTTGTTATGGGAATGATCTCATAAGCAAAATGAGCAGGATTGCATAAATTTGAAGTTGACAGCATACCCACCAGAGCAGAGATCAGGGATGTCATTAGGTATACAAGCTAGTACCTATGAGATGAAAGATAGTTATTTTTGTTATTCAATAGTCTCAAGATATTGCCGATGGCTCATTAGCAGCCAATAGAATGGATTTTCCCTTTCATCATACAGCATGAGGCTTACATAGTGCGGGTTAATAAATTATAACATTTGGTTGAATATGTCTGGTTATTTGCAGATAGAATTCTGCACAGTGTTGCATGAGTTATTGTCTAACTCAACAGGCTATTGGGACTACGGTCCGGTTAAGAACAATGACCATGTATGCAAGTTAGCATCATGATATTAATAACCCATGTTTTAGAAACATAGAAACATAGTAAATAGGTGCAGGAGTAGGCCATTCGGCTCTTCGAGCCTGCACCGCCATTCAATATGATCATGGCTGATCATCTAACTCAGTATCCTGTACCTGCCTTCTCTCCATACCCCCTGATCCCTTTAGCCACAAGGGCCACATCTAACTCCCTCTTAAATATAGCCAATGAACTGGCCTCAACTACATTCTGTGGCAGAGAATTCCAGAGATTCACCACTCTCTGTGTGAAAAATGTTCTTCTCATCTCGGTCCTAAAAGATTTCCCCTCTATCCTTAAACTGTGACCCCTTGTTCTGGACTTCCCCAACATCGGGAACAATCTTCCTGTATCTAGCCTGTCCAACCCCTTAAGAATTTTGTAAGTTTCTATTAGATCCCCCCTTAATCTTCTAAATTCTAGCGAGTACAAGCCGAGTCTATCCAGTCTTTCTTCATATGAAAGTCCTGACATCCCAGGAATCAGTCTGGTGAACCTTCTCTGTACTCCCTCTAAAATGTATTTCCTCAGATTTGGAGACCAAAACTGTACGTAATACTCCAGGTGTGGTCTCACCAAGACCCTGTACAACTGCAATAGAACCTCCCTGCTCCTATACTCAAATCATTTTGCTATGAATGCTAACATACCATTCGCTTTCTTCACTGCCTGTTGCACCTGCATGCTTACTTTCAAAAACTGGTGTACCATGACACCCAGGGATCGTTGCATCTCCCCTTTTCCTAATCAGCCACCATTCAGATAATAATCTACTTTCCTGTTTTTGCCACCAAAGTGGATAACCTCACATTTATCCACATCATACTGCATCTGCCATGCATTTGCCCACTCACCCAGCCTATCCTTGCAGCCTCTTAGCATCTTCCTCACAGCTCACACTGCCCCCCAGCTTCGTGTCATCCGCAAACTTGGAGATGTTGCATTCAAATCCCTCGTCCAAATCATTAATATATATTGTAAATAGCTGGTGTCCCAGCACTGAACCTTGCGGTACCCCACTAGTCACTGCCTGCCATTCTGAAAAGGACCCGTTTACCCTTTTTTTCCCTACCATTAATGGTTTATCTGTTTAAGTGTTTCACACGCAGATTGGGTTATTGCACAAAACCACAGAGCTTTGAAGTCTTCACGTAGTCACTCACGTGACTTTGTAATAAAATAGAAAGTTTAAACGAGAACTTACCGTTTGAAGTTTGATCTTTATTTTACGAGAAGCTGAAGTGAGGGAATACGTGCCCTCCACTCCCAACCCTACTTCTCATAAAGATCATTCAGTAGTTCTAAGATCATTAATCCTTCTATAGCTTAGGTCAGCAACTAGTCTGTGGTTTCATACAGCTGCTCTGAAGATTGGCGTGCATGCGGGCTGGCGGGTTCTTCATGTAATCCCTCACTCCAACTTCTCATAAAATAAAGATCAAACTTCAAACGGAAAGTTCTCGTTTAATCTTTCTATTCTTGCACCCAATCATCTCTCATTCATTCCCCAGTTTAGTAAGATTTGGGGATTTTGACATAATTCCTCCAAAATTTGAAACAAATAACATATATTTGATGAATAACAGCCATCAAGAGTCAAGACTCTTTTATTGTCATATGTCTCAGACAGAACAATGAAATTTTTATTTGCTGCAACACAACCGAATATGTAAACGTAGTACTCTGTAAACAATATAATAAATAAGAAAAAAGTTCACATGAAAACAAAGAAACAAGTGCATAAAGGCAAAACCATTGCCCCCAAGTCTGTATTTCAGAGCTTATTTGGAAGTTGTAGTGGTTAATAGCTTGATGGCGGTTGGGAAGAAGCTATACCTGAACCTGGACGTTACAGTTTTCAGGCTCCTATATCTTCATCCCGATGGCAGGCGTGAAATGAGTTTAATCAAAAGTCCTAAAGAACATGACTTCCCATTTCAGTTGGCATAGGAAATAGTCTTTGATCCAAGCCTTTCGAAGGAGGGTGTTAAAGAAAGGATCTCTCTTTTCCTCCCAGTCGCATCAATGGCATGCTAAAAATGCACTTCAGTTGTCCGGGCATGCAGAAGCTCACTAAAACATACGCCTTTGTAAAAGGGAGCATTTTACAGTGGCATGTTCTGTGCCATCAAGTGCACAAAATATATATCTGGTAGAATGAGATAACTGTTTCTGAACAGAAACAATTTGCACTCTGTGTTCCTGCCACTGCAGAGCAGCTGTCCATATGAAAGCCAACAATATAACATTTGGGTTCATCCAACAATATTTCAACAGATAGGAATCTGTACATGATGGTCACGTGAATTGGCAAATGCTGTTCAACAGCTTTCAAATAGCTGATAAGGCCAGCAAATGGCCAGCAAATTTCATAGAGCTCAAGTTATGTCATCCTTTTTTGTTGTCTCAGGACATGCTGAAGTGCTTCACAGACTATGTATTACATTTTAATAGCAATCACTATTGAATGTAAACATCCATGGTAGGTTCTAAGTGCATAGGAAATGATTTACAAGCATTAAGTAGACGAACAACTAAATGAACTGTTCTGGTGGATAAAATAAGCCCAGAATCTTGGAAATCCATCAAGTAGTCCCATCTCATATTCTTATATTCACTCCAATAAGGGGATCGTCATATTGGGGCTAATTTACCTGATTATAAATACAGAGGGCTGGATTATTAAACTATAGACTAGGTTCAAATCCCACTTGATTGAGAGAGATATGGGTCAAATATGACCAGGTGGGACTTGTTTAGATGGGGCATTTTAGTCAGCATGGGCAAGTTGGGCTGAAGGCCCTGTATGACCATGACTCGATGAATTGAAAATCAATTGAGTAGATTATTCAAAATAAATATAACAGCTAATCTCAGTGTAATGTCAATTTACCGGACTGACGTCTGTCTCACTCGTGTCTTTCAGGGAAAGGAATCAGCGGTCTTTACCCAATCTGCAATTATGGATTGCCTACTGAAATATTCTGTTAGAAGCCATTATGATAACAAAGCTAAGAATAAAATTGGTCAGACCAATAGTGTTTTTACTTTGCAGTGGGTTTAGACACAGCAAAATGGCTCCCAAGTAACATAAGAGACCGTAGTTGTTGGAATCTTGAGCAAAACAAAAATAATTCAGGTCAGGCAACATTCGTGGAGGGAAGAGGAGAACTACAGAAATCACAGAGGGGGAGCAGTGATAGAGGGTCTCAGAGAACTCCCATCAGAGAGAGGAATACTTCTTCAATGGGCATAGTTTGCTGGGATTTCACAGTGAATCAGTAAAACGGAGATACAACGGATGGCAGGCTGCAATATTGAGTGAGAAACACTGCGGAGTTTGCACGTTCTCCCTGTTATGGTGTGGGCTTTCACTGGATGCTCCAGTTTCTTTTCAGATCTCAAAGACGTGCAGGTTTCTAGGTCAATCGGCCTCTGCAAATTGCCCCAAATGTGTAGGTGGTGGAAGAGAAAGCGGGATAACACACAACTAATATGAACTCATGTGAATTGTTCGGTGGTCAGCATGGACTCAGAGGGCCGAAGGGCCATTATCCATACTGCTTCTTTACACCTTTAACACTAGTTCCATAACATGTGGATTTGCATCATATACTTTACAACCCAGATGATTTTAAAATTGGATGCCATGCTAAAGGTAAAGTAGTGCCCTCAGGAGAATTACATTTAAAACAACAATAACAGCCTAGTTAAAAGCTATGACTGAAGATTCTCATGATTCAAACAAAAACAAATCTTTAATTTATCACATGGACATCTGTCACTTAATTGCTTCCAATATTGGCTGTCCTGGCCACAAAGCAGGCTCATCCACTGCTTTTCTGGAGCAGCTGTTTGAGAGTTGATTAGTTGGTTTCATAACTGCATTGCTTAGTTAATGGAAGAATTGCATAAGGATGTCAAAGTATTAATGTCACGCTAAACAGACGTGATGGAACCAGTTTCCTTATTTTTCTGACCAAATGCACAAGCCACTCAAAAAGCCAACAAACAGCTATATAAAATCAGATATTAGGAATAATACAAACCAGATGAATTTTATGCTGGGTTAAGTTTCAGATCGAGATTTCTGGTCATCTGTAATAATACATTTGTGTAAAGTCTCAACTTGCTGCTGATTTGTAGAAGTTGTTCATCGTGGTTAATCTATTGCCTCCTTCACCAAATAAATTCTAACCCACATATAAGTAATGTTCAACTACATAAAAATGTGGTTTTAAGAGAGATGCTTTCAGCAGCACACATTATGAGAGTTGAGGTACAGGTTGTGGCATATTTGTAATGAAAATATGTAAAAGGAACTAGAAATGTATTAGTGTGTAGGAATAAATTGCGGATGCTGATTTAAACCGAAGAGTGACACAAAAAGCTGGAGTAACTCAGCAGGACAGGCAGCATCTCTGGAGAGAAGGAATGGGTGACGTTTCAGGTCGAGACCCTTCTTCAGACGTCCCGCTGAGTTACTCCAGCTTTTTATGTCTATCTTCAGTTTAAACCATCATCTGGTTTGGGTCAAGACCATTCTTCAGACTGAAAGTCACGGGAATGGGAAATGAAAGATATAGACAATGATGTTGAGAGATAAAGAACAATGAATGAAAGATATGCAAAAAAGTACCGATGATAAAGAAAACAGGCCATTAGCTGTTTGTTGGGTGAGACCGAGAAGCTGGTGTGACTTAGGCGGGGGAGGGATGGAGATAGAGGGAATTCAGGGGTTACTTCAAGTTGGAGAGATCAATATTTATACCATTGGGTTGTAAGCTGTTCAAGCGAAATATGAGATGCTGTTCATCCAATTTGCATTAAGCCTCACCCTGACAATGGAGGAGGCCTAGGACAGAAAGGCCAGCATGGGAATGGGAAGGAGAAATAAAGTGTTTAGCAACCGAGAGATCAGGTAGTTCCAGGTGGACTGAGTGAAGGTGTTAGAGCGAAATGATCGCCCAGTCTACGTTTGGTCTCGCTGACGTATAAGAGTCCACATCTTGAACAACGGATACAGTAGATGAGGTTGGAGGAGGCGTAAGTGAACCTCTGCCTAACTTGAAAGGACTGTCGGGTTCCCTGGACAGAGTCGAGGGAGGAGGTATAGCGACATATGTTGCATATAACCAGGGAGTTGCAGAGGGAACTGCGGAGTGCAGAAAGGGGTGGAGATGGGAAGATGTGACTAGTGGTGGGATCCCGTAGCAGGTGGCGAAATTGTTGGAGGATTATGTGTTGTATGCGACGGCTGATGGGGTGAAATGTAAGGGCTAGGGGGACTCTGTCCATGTTGTGACTGGGGGGGGGGGGAGCAAGGGCGGAGCTGCAGGGTACCGAGGAGGCATGTGTGAGGGCCTCATCTATGATGGCAGAGGGGAACCTAAATAATAAGGACATCTCGGATGTCAATGTAAGGAACACCTCATCTTGGGCGCAGATGCAACGTAGACAGAGGAATTGGGAGTAGGGGATAGGATCACAATAGGATGGTTTCTACAGTACATATGTGGAAGTTGGTAAGTGTCATTGGGGACATGCCAAACCTCTTTAGTCCTCTGAAGAAATAGAGGCACTGGTGTGCTTTCTTGGCTATAGCTTCAACTTTGTTGGTCTAGGACAAATTGTCAGTGATATTTGCATCTGAGAACTTGAAGCTGATTAGGGAATGTACACCACCTCGCTTTATGAAGTCAATAACTACCTCATTTATCTTACTGATATTGAGGGAGAGGCTGTTGTCTTGACACCAAGTTAACCAGGGCATCGGAGATGTCCTCATTCTTTAAGAAACTGGGGTTCCCCTCTTCCATTATGGATGAGACTGTCACGAGGGTCTCCTCAATATCCTGCAGCTCCGCTCTTGCTTCCCCTCCCCCCATTCGTAACAAGGGCAGAGTCCTCCTTGTCCTCCAACAGGATCCCACTACAGGCCACATCTTCCCATCTCCACCCCTTTCTGCTTTCCGCAGAGACCGGTCCATCCGAAACACCATGGTCAACTAGTCCCTTCCCACCTGTCCCTTTACCTCCCCCCTCGACTCCATCCAAGGACCTAAACAGTCTTTCCAGGTGAGGCAGAGGTTCACTTGCACCTCCTCCAACCTCATCTACTGTATCCACTGTTCCAGGTGTCAACTTCTGTGCATCGGCGAGACCAAGCGCAGGCTCGGCGATATTTTCGCTGAACAACACCGCTCAATCCATCTTAACCTACCTGTTCTCCCGATGGCTCAGCACTTCAACTACCCCTCCCATTCCCAACCTGATCTTTCTGTCCTGGGCCTCCTCCATTGTCAGAGTGTGGCCTAGCACAAATTGGAGGAACAGCACCTCATATTTCGCTTGGGTAGTTTACACTCCAGCGGTATGAACATTGACTACTCTAACTTCAGATAGCCTTTGCTTTCTCTCTCCATCCCCTTCCCCTTCCCATTTCTCCCAGTAGTCTTACTGTCTGTGACTACATTCTATCTTTGTCCCGCCCCCTTCCCTGACATTCCTTCTCTCCAGAGATGTTGCCTGACCCACTGGGTTACTCCAACATTCTGTGTCTACCATACTAAACTTGCTATCTTATTCTTGTACTCCTTCTAGATCCAGTTCTGGCACACTACAGTGGTATCATCTATAAACTTGCAACTTGAGTTATAGCAGAATCTGGCCACACAGCTGTGAAAAATATGAAAGAAACCACGTGAAAAGTGTACTGAAAGACAGGCATTACAGGGTAAGACAAGGTGATTACAAAAAAGTTCAAAAGTCAGTTCTGGGGTTTGGGCAATGTCAAATAAAAAAACTAAATTCTACTTACACACACTGACAGAAATCAAAGTGTTCTTATTCAGCTTTCAGAGAAACTTGAAACAACATCATCAAGTGTGTTTTCCGGTGATAAACTGGTGTCAGCCACCAATGACTCAGGATTACTTGAGGTGGATCAGATTTCTAAAACTAATTTACTGAAATGAAATTGCCATCCAGCTCCTGTACTGTATAATTAACCAGCCCAACTACAGAGGAGTGCATTTGCAGCCAATCACATGGAGAAGAGAGTAAAGTTAACTACAGGCCACACATGATGAGCATTAATAGTTTTCATTCTACCAGAAATTAGCAACTCATAATCTGAAATCTGCCTTTCTCTGCTCACTGCAGAGGAATATGACAGCAAAATCCAGGATTGCCAAAGATATCTCATAATATAGATGTTTGCTACTGGCAGATAGACACAAAATGCTGGAGTAACTCAGTGGGACAGGCAGCATCTCTGGAGAGAAGGAACGGGTGATGTTTCGGGTCGAGTTCTTTGCTCATTCAGAAGCATATTGACTAAAACCTGTCTCTGATCTGAGACAGACAAGCAACAAAGCATTATATTCAAATAACATGTAGAGTAAACCATGAAATATGTTTTGTTACTCAATGCATAAAATAATAGAAGCATTAAGACTGACACAAGCCTGTTACTGGTCAGGATAACATTTAAAAGCTAGAACTACTTAAGTACAGGTTGCAAAGCTAGTACTCGCTGCAGATGTCTTAACTGCCTATCCGTGACTGTTTTTCTGTGTTTCTTTTTCCATTTGCCTCCGGGCAACTGTTTTTTTTTTAAATCGTATATGTTGTTCTTTCACAATCATAGGCTATGTATTTCCTTTGGCATGCTGGTGCACTTTTATCCATGTTGTAGCAACTCTCTTATTTCATTGTTACTGAATTTTGCCTCCATTCAGCTCTCCCTTCCCTCAAGTAGTGAGGTAGATCATATATTTTAAAATAACTTATTAAAGTGAAAGTGCCATCCCATACTCAATTTGTTTTATTAACCACATCTAATACAGAAGAGGGCTTTTACATTGAGAGAGTAGAGTTAAACATTGACCATTCTGTGGTTCCACACACCCTTTATCTGTGCACCTTTTCCACTCCTGCAAAGGTAGAGGCTGAGGGGCAATCTTATTGCGGTGTATAAGATCATGATGAGAAAAGATAGGGTGGATGCACAAAGGATTTTACACAGAGATGTAATCAGGTATAGTCGATCTGCTGTAATTTTGCGATTTTGACTATAAAAAATGATTAGATTCATATAGAAATGACATTTATAACAAAGATCAATGGAAAAATATTTATATTTATTTTATTTTATTATTTTCTTTACTTTTCTTACCAGTTATTTTCATTGGGAGTATGACAGGTGAGGTTCTGCCTCCCCTGACCGCACATCCCTGCTAGCTACGACTAACTTCGGGAAAATTGGACACCGAATAGTGGAGCTTGAAGACAACCTCCTTACTTGTACTTCTGGTGGCGCTGGTGCCAGCAGCCTCCACCTACAGCCCGGTATCTTTTTGTTTTTTTTTGTTTATTTAGTTATGTAAAAGTGTGTTTTTTTGTGGTTTTTTTGTGTTTTGATGTGGGGGAAGTGGGTACGGTGCGGGGGATACCGTCCTTCAGCCGCTTCCTGGTGAAGACGCGACTATTATTCGAGTCGCGTCCTCGCCCTCGCCCCCCCCCCCCAGCGGCCTACCTACTGGATTGGCGTGGCCGGGGATCGCCGTCTGGAGCCCGGAGTGCTGGACCGACATCTGTGGCACCGACATCATGGAGCTGCGGTTTGCGGAGCTCCCAACGCGGGCGGCGCTGATGGACAGCGCGGGGTCCTGCGACTCTGCCCGGCTCGGCCGCTGCGGACTCGGGAGCTGCGGGCTCGGGAGCTGCGGACACGGGAGCTGCGGACTCGGGAGCTGCGGACTCGGGAGCTGCGGACACGGGAGCTGCTGACTCCGGCTGCGGGAGGCGGCTGATCAGGAGGTCCGGACCGCTGAGGAGGAGGATGTTCACCATCGGGGTTCGGCGTCGGCGTTCCACCAGCCCGGCGTGAGGGCCTGAACATCGGGCCACCCAGGGCGGCGACTGCGGGTGCTAGGAAGGCCTCGACCACGAGTGAACATCTGGGAAGAACGGAGGGGAGGCTGGCTGGACTATGGTGCCTTCCTCACCTTGGTGCCACTGTGTTATGTTGTGTCGTGGACTTTCAGTGTTTGTGCTTTTTTAAAAATTCTATTTTATTTTTAATATGTTTTATTATTTATTATTATTTATTTATTTTTATTTTTATTTTTATGATACTGCCTGTAAGGGAAATTCATTTTGTTGTCTCTAACTGAGACAATGACAATAAATTTGAATACAATACAATACAATAGATCCCCTTCGACCCCTCCTTCGACCCCCCTTCGATCTCCCTTCGACTATAATGAAGACTATCTACGACTATCTTCGACTACCCTTGATTACCTACGATTAACATGCCGATCTACCACGACCTACTACGACTAACCTACGACTAATAAAAGTATCGATTTTTTCCATGGCGACCTTTTTTTACTCGCGGGCATGTTTTAACTTATTGAAAAAAACGGCGCAACCTAGCTGAGGCCTCAAGTACATGGAGGCCACTCTCGAGCATGAAGGAGAGTTACGAAGACCTCCAACGATCTCGTGTCGACCATGCTGCGAGTATGAGTCGTGGGAAAACTCGCCAGAACGCGCAGATTGGGTCGCCCAAGTGGGACAGGCCCTTTAATCTACCAAGATAATAATTGACAAAGGTTTTTCTCTTTTCCCCTCATAATATGGAGGGCTGATTTTTATGCCAAACATACAGAATTATGCACATCAGTAATATCAGCCTTTAGTGCCCATGGGAGAAAGAAGAAAAGCTGACAATTCATATATTGATAACTTCCTTTAAATGTCATAATCTTCCTGCCTTATTTACTGAGCCTGAATTCCAAACTAAAATCACTGTGGTTAACAATTGACCAATTCTGAACTGGTCTAGGAAGCTTTCAGTTCAATTGAAACATTGGTATAAGGCAGTTCAAAACTAAGTTCTCAGAATATGTTGGAATGGACAATAACTGCTGGCCTTGAGAGCGTCAAGAATTAATTTAAGAAAATATTAATGAGAAAGTACATGAATAATGACTATTTGACAAAATATATATTTCCCATTATGAACTATGATGGCTAACTAAGGGATTATTTATCAAAGTTAACATTTCAGGCCAAAAACGGTGCTTCTGAATTGGTTCTTCTGAAAAAAAATACAATGTGAAATTTTACTTTTGTTTCTCACTCCACCAATGCAGTTCACATTCATTGCAGATTTTAGCATATATGGTATTCTGATTTATTAGCTAATTTATCTGTGATAATACACAACCAACTAATCAAAGTTTCTGCAAAACAAGTGCATGAAAATGTAAAACCTTAAGGTTTGCCAGAAAATCAATTCCAGATTTAGTGATACGTGGTCATGTCGGCAACTGCTTTGGATTCCATAAGCAAGATACAGAAAAGCAGCTGATAATTTGGTGTAAAAATTGGATGTTTATTCACTGACATACTGACCCTGGCACTTCACTGTAATAAATAACTCAGGAAAGAATTCCGGTAAAAAAACTACTACATCTCCTCAGCCTTTCTATTTGTGGACCACCGTGAGAAATTCAAGGCACATTAATATCACTGAAAGGGAGATCAATTGGTTGAGTGATAGATTTGAGTCTGCTTATTACCTCAATATTCCTCCTAAAGCCACCCATTTTCCTCAGCCTGCCAACAATGCATATCCTAAATATAAAACCTCTGGAACTCTCACAATTTCCTGGTCACAGCAATTGTGGTAATTTCTAGGGTCAATGCGGTAAGATTTCCAATATTAGGTTCGTTTAGTTTAGTTTAGAGATATCGCATGGAAACAGGTTCTTCGGCCCACCGAGTCTGCACCGGCCAGCAATCCCCGCACATTAACACTACCCTACACACACTAGGGACAATTCACATTTATACCAAGCCAATTAACCTACAAATCTGTATGTCTTTGGAGTGTGGGAGGAAACCGAAGATCTCGGAAAAAGCCGCGGGGGGAGGGGAATTAGCAAATTCAGTACAGACAGCACCCATAGTCGGGATCAAACCTAGGTCTCTAGCACTGTAATGGGCCTGTTCCACTTAAGCGATTTTTCAGGTGACTGTCAGAGTGGAACACACACATCGCTTCCTTCACCAGCCCGTTATGCAGGCGGGGGACAGGGCAAGCAGGGGGAGTGCTGTCACACGGTGCATAGCCAAGGTGATACAGACACACACTGTGATGAACAGGAAGGTTGGCGCTGTAATTAAGACAGCTAAAGCACAGTGTATGGTTAGTCCTTTAACAGAGGGGGAGAGAGGGTGAGGGAGAGAGGGTGAGGGAGAATGGGGGGGGGAGAAGGGGAGAAGGAGTGGAGACAACCTTTAAGAAGCCAGAGATACACGGCTGTAAACTCGGTGGACATTAATATTACCGGTCGGTTATCCTTTGTTCTGAAAACTACTGCTTATGTTTTTTCTTCCCCAATGAGTCAATGAAATTCCCCGGTCAACACCGGCTACAACCTACGAGAACCTATGAGAACCTTCGAACTCCTGGCAACCCACTAGGACCTCCTGGCGACCCATCTACGGCACGAGAAATCTCGCTACTCTCCATGGCGGCTTCATGTTGAAATATTTGCGGCGACCATAATGAGGCCGCAACTAGTTCCCAGAATGCGACCATAAAGGCGACTCTCCGGCAACCACCCGCGAATATGTGGTGACCGCAGAGTCTCCTGCAGTCGCCTAAAAAGTCTCCTAAGTGGAACAGGCCCATCAGGTAGCAACTCTACCGCTGCGCCTTAAGTGAAGACAAGAATCATGTTGAGCACATTTCCAATTCATGGCTATGCACACTAACACTCATTAACTCATTAACATTACACATTCATTCTCTCCAGAGAAGCTGCCTGTCCCACTGAGTTACTCCAGCATTTTGTGTCTATCTTCTATTTAAACTTCAATCTGCAGTTTGTTCCTAAACACTCATTAACACATTGACAGCGAGCTGTCTTTGGTAATGAAGATTATATCTAGACTTGTTCAATATGAGTGAGAATTGTGTCAGCATTCACAAATCCCCCAATCCACTGGCAGGATAAGATCCCTAGCAAGAGATTCCATTACAATTAGTCAACCACAATGAGCAGGTCATGTCATTCAAGTGAATGAGATCAGACTTCTGAATCATTCAACCTATTCCAAGCACCTTCCTGGCTGACGACGATCTGCTGGCCAAAGGAAAAGATTGAAGGATGTTCTTAAAGCATTCTTTGCAAACCTTAAAATCATGCAGAAGCGTGTGGGATGCGAATGAGAACCGTGAGTCCATTTGTTGGGTGCAGACGTAAACCCAGTAGAAATGGGGGAGAGATCCCATTATCTCCAAAATTATTCACCCCATCACCGTCTAACCCGCTTGTACCCGAGCCTAGAGGTCCCACATTGACCTCATCAGAACTCAAAGATTGCAAGTCATTCTCAATCCCAAGGGAATGCAAGAAAAAGAAAATAAGGGACAAACAGCAATACATTTCAGATGCGATTCAGGACCGAGTAAGTATGGTTAATAGATAAACAATTAATAATATACATTTAGTTGCCATGGGAACAATTAGCTGCCAACTTTTTTCTTGCCACCAAAGGTGTCAAAGGCACCAATATATCAACATACACATATTATTCCTATTAATACAAAATATAGCTATTTTCCTTCTGTTCTTGAAATCAAGTCATGTCAAATAAAGGCAGAATGAAACAAGTCCAACAGAAACATAACCAAAATAATTTAATCGACAGCAGAGTACGGCATGAAATACAGACAAAAAAAATTATATATTTTCATATAGGATTGTTCAGTTTTCGTTATCAAAAATATAAAATGATTTACTTTGAACTTAAAAAAGCATTATGTTAACTGCTGAACACTTTATATTTGGTGTCAAAGATGTTGATTAAACTCTGACATTATGGAGATTAGGAATAATGTACAGACCATAACATCGTATTTTACTGCAATAGTCAAGCAACTTAAGCATCTGATCTCAATACAAGAATTTAATTTGAGTAAGTGGATGCCAAATGAAAGATGATAGAGTTTTAAGATTACTCATATGTAATTAGGATAGCAAATCAACTAATTTGTAATTAAATCCTTTCATCAGAGCCCAGCGTGCTGTTCTTATAGCAATAGGACACTTCCTCGAGCAGCCCAATCTAATTTGAGGCAATGCGGTTAGAAATATAATCTTCTGCCAGTCCATTTTTCTGTGTTACTTGTAATAGGTGATGTTGTGCCGGTTAATCATTCATTATTTGAAGAAACATCATGTTCTTCCCCCTGGATTTCAAGGTTAGATTCACACTTCACATTGATGGCTGCTGGCTGAGCAGTGATGCCACATTCAGGTAGGTTTATAGGCCCAGATTCCAGCAGCAGATTACTGTAATGAAATCTGAGTTAAAAGCTGCTGGACTTAGCCATCTGTTGTTTGTATTCTGCCTGTGTCAGCTGTGGAAAACCATGGCAGTTATATCTTCATGTCAACTTAACTGACCCCACACATGATGAAATCCAATTCATGCTCTTCCTAAAGAATATGTGTTATACTCTCTCTAAAATCGATTTGCAATGGCTGCATGACACCAGTGATGATCCATTTTAAGCATTCTATTGCAGTTTCGGGTATCTGGAGGCCATGACCAGCAATGTTCTTTCTCTCCATGTGGCTTGAAGCCACACACTGTATTTACCATACACATTGATGCTTGACTGTACCTCGTGTTAGACCATCAGACTCTCTGGCTTTTCCATTACTACCTCACGCTGCCTCGGCAAGGCCAGCAGCATAATCAAGGATGAGTCCCACCCTGGCCACTCCGTCTTCTCCCCTCTCCCATTGGGCAAAAGGTATAAACATGTGAAAACGCACACCTCCAGATTCAGGGGCAGTTTCTTCCCAGCTGTCATCAGGCAACTGGATCATCCTTTCTCAACCAGAGAGCAGTGCTGAACTACTATCTACCTCATTGGTGACCCTCGGACTTTCCTTGATCGGACTTTGCTGGTTTTACATTGCACTAAACATTATTCCATCATGTATCTATACACTGTAAATGGATTGGTTGTAATCATGTATTGTCTTTCTGCTGACTGGTCAGCACGCAATAAAAGCTTTAACTGTACTTTGGTACATGTGACAATAAACTAAACTAAACTAACTAACTATCTTGCAGTAAATGTTAATCACGTTATTCCCTTTATCATGTGTCTGTACACTGTAAATGGCTCGATTGTAATCATGCATTGTCCTTCCACTGACTGGTTAGCACATAACAAGAAAGCTTTTCACTGTACCTTGGTACACGTGACAATAAACTAAACTAAACCAAAATAAACTAATTTCTGTTATGAATTTCACCTATTTTACACTCTGATGTGTTGTCACCTTAGAACGTAGGGTTGCAATTCCCACCAGAATCAATAATCTGCTCTTTATATGTGCATTGATCATAAAAGGGCAACTAGTTTCAATGAGGGGGCAGATAGAATTTGCATCAGAATATAATGCAGCAAAGTTTTTAAAAAACCTTCCAAAATTTGGCATGGGGGAGTTCAAATGAAGCATTGTCAAGAACCTGGAATTTAAATTCAAACAATAACCCAAAATGTTGTAGTAACTCTGTAGGTCAGGCAGCATTTTTGAAGAACATGGATAGCCAACGTTTCGGGTTGGGACCCTTCAAAACCAGGTAAGTGATAGGTGGATACAAGTGAGCGACGTTGATTGGCAGGTGGTTGGACAAAGGCCAGAGATGAAAAGGAAACACAAGACTGTGATGTAAAAAGAGAAGATGCGTGAATTGTGAGTAAAGAAAGTGATGTAGGTGAAGTGGAAGGGAGGGGAAGGGGAAAGGGTGTTGGGATAGTGCGGGGGTAGGGGGGGGGGGGGGGGGGGGGGAGGGAAGAGAGGGGTAGCAAAGCAAGGAAGGACAGGTGTTTGTTGGTTAGTTACCTAAAATTGGAGAATTCAATGTTCATACCTTTGGGTTGTATGCTACCCAAGTGTAATTGGAAGTGCTATTCATCCAGTTTGAGTGTGGCCTGGCAAAGGAGGAGGCCCAGGAGAGAAAAATTAGTATGGGAATGAAAATTGCAGTTAAAATAGTTTGCAATAGGGCGATCCAGCCTGCCTTGGCAGACCATGCGTAAGCGTTCGGTGAAACAGTCGCCAGGTCTACTCTTGTTCTCGCCGATGTAAAGGAGGTCATGTCAAGGACACCAAAGGCAGTAGATGAGGTTTGAGGAGGTGAGCCTCTGTCTCACCTTGAAGAGCTGCTGGGCCCCTGTTTAGATCAGATGGAGGAGGTATAGGGACAGGTGGAGATGAGTGAGTGCTGGAGTCAGTGGAAGGGGTGAGAATTAGAGGTCGTACAAAGCTTGGTGATGCAGGGGTTGTGTGGCAGGAGAAAGTGATACAGTGGTGCAGTGGTGCAGTGGTGCAGTGGTGCAGTGGTGCAGTGGTGCAGTGGTGCAGTGGTGCAGTGGTGCAGTGGTGCAGTGGTGCAGTGGTGCAGTGGTGCAGTGGTGCAGTGGTGCAGTGGTGCAGTGGT
The DNA here is from genome assembly GCF_010909765.2 of Amblyraja radiata. Classification (NCBI taxonomy): domain Eukaryota; kingdom Metazoa; phylum Chordata; class Chondrichthyes; order Rajiformes; family Rajidae; genus Amblyraja; species Amblyraja radiata. The sequence continues at coordinate 76,756,309 of NC_045960.1, read as the reverse complement.
GCAGTGGTGCAGTGGTGCAGCGCCTTATAACGCTAGAGTCCAGGGTTCAATCCTGACTACAGGTTCTGTCAAAAATGAATTTGAACGCTCTCCCTGTGCTTTTCATGCGAGAGTTAGATTTAGCACATAGGGCTAAAGGAATCAAGGGATATGTGGAAAAACAGGAAACAGGAAAAACTGATTTTAGATGGCCAGCCATAATTATATTGACTGGCAGTGCTGGCTCGAAGGGCCGAATGGCCTACTCTTGCACCTATTTTTCTATGTTTCTATGTTTGCGTGGTTTTTTCCCGGGTGCTCCGGTTTCCTCCCACATTCCAAAGACGTATAGGTTTGTAGGTTAATTGACCAGTAAAAATTGTAAATTGTTGGGGAGAAGGCATGAACGGGGTGAACTGTTAAATTGTTGGTAAATTGATGGGGAGACGGCAGGAACAGGGTACTGATTGTGGATGATCAGCCACGATCACATTGAATGGCGGTGCTGGCTTGAAGGGCCGTATGGCCTACTCCACCTATTGTCTATTGTCCCTTGTGTCTAGGATAGTGCTAGCGTACGGTGATCACTGGTCAGTGGTGGGTCGAAGGGCCTGTTCTGCTCTATCTCTAAACTAAACTAAACTAGACCAAACCAAAGCTTAGTTTCAAGCAAGTAGTACTAAGATAAACAGCACTGTGACAACTAATTCCGTAGCTATTATTTACACATCTTTTAAAGTTCAAAAGCAGCTAAAAAGAAAGATACAACCTTAATCTGTTTGCAAATCGTAAGCATTCACTTACATTTTTATAGTTTCTCTGAGTGAATGTGAGTCTTCAGCAAAATGTGCATAAATGGCAGTAAAATGTGAAATGTCACTCAGCAGCCTCATATGAACAGCAGATGTGGGAAATGAAAACTTATGACAGGTGTTTTACTGGTTTTAGCTTTAACGTTTTCTTATGCTGATGTTTGGTATGAAAATTAAAATATAGCCTCACCCTCTTCCACTAATGTGCTTCATCTAGAAGAGCGCAAAATGTATCTACCATTAAATAGCATGGACCAGAGGCTTTTGGGTTCATTGACATTGAAGAATTCCACATTTATTAAATGTGGTTCCTTTTAACACTAACATTGCAGTACCACCGACAAGACTACATTTTAAACCCACTACGCATGCATTTTCAAGCAGAGGCCTTAGTCAGGTTGTTGCCCATCAGACAGCCCGACCAGAAACATTTACAAGGTTATGCAATCATACATAAATACTGAAAAGGCAAATATTCCCTTGCTCCCTTAGATCAAACTTAAACCCATCCCCAATTGCGATGACAGATTATAGAATGATAGAAATCGACCACACTGTAAAGCCTTGTTGTGTAATAGCTATGTCAGCCCCTTAAAACGCTGTCTAAATTAGTCCCACATTCCAAATCTCCACCCAAATCCTGCAAATCATATCCCTTCAAATGTAAGCGCTACTTACATCTGAAAGTGTCAATGGAATCTGCTTCCAGCGAGATACTCCCGGTCCTAAGACATGTACGAGCAGAAAATGTCTCTGCAATTTTAATTTTGCCAATCATTTTATATCCATGGGTACTGACACATTTGCTAGAAAATACAGGTTCTCCCTTCTTCTTCTATCAAAAAGCATCATTATTTTGATTAGTTCTCCCCTTAAAAAGAAATTCACATTGTTTAGTGAGCCGTTAGAACTGCTACCTCACAGTGCCAGAGCCACGGATTCGATCCTTACCTTGGGTGCTTTCTGTGTAGAGTTTGCATGTTCTTACTATGACCATGTGGGCTTCCTCCGGGTGCTCCAATTTCCTCCAACATCCGAAAGACCTAGTTGTTTGTAGGTTAATTGGCCCCTGTAAAAAAATGTCCTGGAGTGTAGGGAATGGATGTGAAAGTGGGATTACAGTATATAGAACTATATTAGTTCTGTATTAGTGAATGGGGGATCAATGGTCAGCATGGACATGGTGGGTCGAAGGGCCTGTTTCCATGTTATACCTCGAAACTGGTGTGAGGCTGATGGAAGAGATTAAACAAGGCCTCCATGTTTAAGTCAGAAATCTATCAGCTTTAGACTGGATGTGGTGTTTCTAATAATGGAACCAGTTTATGCAACTGTCAGCCTTTTCCATCACCAGACTGAAAGAAAACTGCTGCGACATGCACCTTTCAGAGTTGAAGTTTATAAAAAACCTGCCATGTGCTGGCTGCAGAAACACTAAGAATGAAAAACATCATTCATGACATTGGTTGCATTAATTGATTTTATTCTCTCATTCTCTTTTGTATTTGCCTCCCACAAACTCTACCCTGGGCAGTGTCACTCCAATGCCAAAATCATATCATACCAAAGGAAACAATTTCTCTCTTCCAACATTCCACTTGCAACATAATTGTAGGTGTTAAAGCTCCCAGTAGTCACCAGGCTATAATTCACAAGGCATCAGTCATCACTGTTAAGTTGTACCTGGCAGCACTCTTGTCTTATGCCAACAAATCTTTGAAAAAATAATCACTGCCTCTCTCTTGGATGTGCTCTAGCAAAACGATGAATGAAGCAAATAGTACAAGGCTCCTAAATATTCTAAGTACTCCATGTACAGTTCATTGCAGATTCATATCCACTGACTACAATATAAGCGTTGCACATTTATTTTAGAATGAGAGAGAGCATAAATGATTTTCAACTTAAAGAAAAATAGATAGCATAGTGCTGCAATATGCTAATAATTAAATATCTCAAAGTGCACTGTCACTTAAATTATGATTTGTTTTTTTTTGCATTGAATTCTGAGACACAGCACAGTGCATCAAGGGTAATGATTCAATGCTACTTTATTGTCACATGTATCTAGGTACAGTGAGATGCTTTGTTTTGCATATAAGCCAGTAAAATCATACAGTAGACCTCACCTAGGCAGCACACAAGTGTCGCCAGTCTGGCGCCAACAACGTTACAAAAGTTCAAATAGGATGTGAAAAGATCAGAGTTGAATATTAGTAACAAAAACTGCAGATGCTGGTGAACACACAACACCAAGTGCTGGACTAGCAACCTGACCTGCTGAGTTACTCCAGACTGATGCATGAGATGCTCAGCTACAGACATTTGTGGATCGTATTCACATCGTATTCACATAGAGAAGAGAAAGATGGAGAAAAAACAAAGGCCATTATTGAAGAATAAAAATTCAAAGATATTTCTGGACCAACACCAAAACACGAAGATAGACACAAAATGCTGGAGTAAGTCAGCGTCTCTGTGGAGAGAAGGAATGGGTGACATTTCGGTTCTTCAACAAAATACTGTGCATAGTGGAAAACTAGAATAGAATAGAATAGAATAGAATAGAATAGAATAGGACGGCACGGTGGTGCAGTGGTAGAGTTGCTGTCTTACAGCGCCAGAGACCTGGGTTCGATCCTGACTACAGGTGCTTGTCTGTACGGAGTTTCTATGTTCTCCCTGTGACCTGCATGAGTTTTCTCCTCCCACGCTACAACAATGTACAGGTGTTGGCTTGGTATAAATGGAAATTGTCCCCAGTGTGTAGGATAGTAGACTCGGTGGGCCGAAGGGCCTGTTTCCACACTGTACCTCTGATATAAACTAAACTGAAATAGAAATTCATGGAAACACTTGGCAAGCCAACTTCTGTGGAGAAAGATTTGATTCATTAGTTTTTGAAATCCAATAATTTCAGTGTCCCAGTGCCACTTCAGCTTAAAGAATGGTCCTTTTTTAATTTTAGCATTGAACACGTACATCTTTCTATCTATGCCTACATAGTTATATAAAGTTATATATTGTTCATCAAGTAAATCATTTTCAGATAATAGCAACCAATAATAAATTATTGATACAGTGAATGTAGAACAGGAACCCGTTTGCTGTACATTTCAAGGGTACATTCTACCTGATTGCAGTAAGATGTTCCCACCAACTAAAGTATTTGTGCTATGCAAGGCACAGTGCCCTCCATAATGGCTGTGACAACGACCCATAATTTATTTATTTGCCTCTATACTCCACAATTTCAGATATGTAATTTAAAAAAAAACACATGTGGTTAAAGTGCACATTGTCAGATCTTATTAAAGGGTATTTGTATACATTTTGTTTTCACCATGTAGAAATTACAGCTGTATTTATACATAGCCCCCCCATTTCAGGGCACCATAATGTTTGGGAAACAGCAATGTCATGTAAATAAAAGTAGTCATGTGTAGTATTTTGTTTAGTCACAGTTTAAGGATAAGGGGGAAATCTTTTAGGACTGAGATGAGGAAAACATTTTTCACACAGAGAGTGGTGAATCTCTGGAATTCTCTGCCACAGAAGGCAGTTGAGGCCAGTTCATTGGCTATATTTAAGAGGGAGTTAGATGTGTCCCTTGTGGCTAAAGGGATCAGGGGGTATGGAGAGAAGGCAGGTACAGGATACTGAGTTGGATGATCAGCCATGATCATATTGAATGGCGGTGCAGGCTCAAAGGGCCGAATGGCCTACTCCTGCACCTATTTTCTATGTTTCTATGTTTCTATGTTGCATATCCTTTGCATGCAATGACTGCTTGAAGTCTGCGATTTATGGACATCACCAGTTGCTGGGTGTCTTCTCTGGTGATGCTCTGCCAGGCCTGTATTGCAACTATCTTTAGCTTATGCTGTTTTGGGGGCTAGTCCCCTTCAGTTTTCTCTTCAGCATATAAAAGGCATGCTCAATTCCGTTCAGATCGGATGATTGACTTGGCCACTCAAGAATTTACCAATTTTTAGCTTTGCAAAACTCCTTTGTTGCTTTAGCAGTATGTTTGGGATCATTGTCTTGCTGTAGAATGAACTACTGGCCAATGAGTTTTGAGGCAATTGTTTGAACTTGAGCAGATGGGATGTGTCCATATACACTTCAGAATTCATTATGCTACTACCATCAGCAGTTGTATCATCAATGAAGATAAGTGAGCCAGTACCTTCAGCAGCCATACATGCCCAGGTCATAACACCCCCACCACCGTGTTTCACACATGAGGTGGTATGCTTTGGATCTTGGCCAGTTCCTTCTCTCCTCCATACTTTGCTCCCATCACTCTGATATGTTGATCTTCATCTCATCTGTCCACAAGGTCTTTTTCCAGAGCTGTGGTTGCTCTTTTAAGTACTTCTTGGCAAACTATAACCTGGCCATCCTATTTTTGCGGCTAACATGTGGTTTGCATCTTGCTGTGTAGCCTCTGGATTTCTGTTCATGAAGTCGTCTGTGGACAGTGGTCATTGACAAATCCGCACCTGACTCCTGAATGTTTCTTATCCATCGGACAGGTGTTTGGGGATTTTTCTTTATTACAGAGAGAATTCTTCAGTCATCAGCTGTGGGGGTCTTCCTTGGCCTGCCAGTCCCTTTGCGATTAATAAGCTCACCAGTGCACTATTTCTTCTTAATGATGTTCCAAACAGTTGATTTTGGTAAGCCTGAGGTTTGGCTGATGTCTCTAACAGTTTTATTCTTGTTTCTCAGTCTCATAATGGCTTCTTTGACTTTCATTGGCACAACTTTGGGCCTCATGTTGATAAACAGCAATAAAAGTTTCCAAAGGTGATGGAAAGGCTAGGTGCTGAGAGCTCTCTTATACCTGCATTAAGGAGGCAATTAAACACACCTGAGCAATTACAAACACCTGTGAAGCAATGTGTCGCAAACAATATGGTTGCCCTGAAATGGGGGGACTATGTAGAAACACAGCTGTAATTTCTACATGGTGAAACCAAAATGTATAAAAATGGCCTTTATTAAAATCTGACAATGTGCACTTTAACCACGTGATGTTTTCTATGACAAATATCAAATTGTGGAGTACAGAGGCAAATAAATAAATGATGGGTCTTTGTTCCAAACATTATGGAGGGGACTGTAACTCAATTTGCTGTGAAAAAAGACAGACTAATACTTGAGAGCTTTGCCTCAATTTGTTGACGTTTCCATGTGCAATGCACATTGCTTTGTGCTCTATTTACAGAAGGTACAACATCCAGGCAATATATGTGGGATTGATGACGAGTTTATGGATGTTTAAATGTAAACAAGTAAAACAAATGGGATTGAAGTTTTCCATCCCATAAAATCCAATTGTTACAAGCCACAGGAACACTTCTCAAGAAAAAGTCAATAATAACAGACAAACAGCAAGTGTTTACTTTTATACCATCTGTTTAGAATAGCTCAGCTAGCAGTTTTACCCTGTCCTGTTAAGAGTGTTTAAGGTAACATTCTAAGGGGTACAATAAAAGTTAACTGAAGAGGATTTAGTGGCAATTTTAATGAGGTCAAATGCCACTGATGTTTATCTCAGTATTTAGCTGTCTGTTTTGCAAAGGTACAGTTAACTTTGGCCAAGCAGATTGGTCTGGGAAAACTTGTACATAGTGAGCCACTTTTTCTTAAATCATCTTAGTGACAAAAAAAGATAGTCCCAGAGATTACAACAACTTTGCTTAGTCAGGTCACTACACTGAGTAGAACTCTTATGGTTTATTTATTTGGCTGGAGGACACCTACACACAAAGTTCCCTTCTGCCACAGTTTATTTAGTAATAAAACTAAAAGCTTGAATTTTGCTGTTCAACAGTGTCATCTCTTTCATAATCACATTATTACACATTATGTAATAATGGTTCATCGAACAAGAAGATTTAAGGGAGGCACTACATTGCAGCTGGAAGAGCTGCTGCCTCACAGCGCTGGAAACCCAGGTTCGATCCTGACCTCGGGTGCAGTCTGTGTGGAGTTTGCACGTTCTCCCTGTGACTGCATGCGTTTCCCCTGGGTGCTCCAGTTTCCCCCCACATCCCAAAGATGTGCTGCCGTGTAGGTAAATTGCCCTCCATAAATACCCCCAATTGTGTTGGGAGTGGATGTAAAAGCAGGGCTTGACATCCTTCTAGAGGTGGTGTGTGGCAAGTCTTTGCGTGCTCTTCCCAGAGAAGGATCTACTATCATCCGATTCAATCATGCTACTCTTTCAAATCTCCTTTCTACTTGAGTTTGAGTTGATTATATTTAGATATGGTATATCCGATCTCTTGCACAACAACAAAGCTTTTCACTGTACCTCGGTACCCGTGACAATAATAAACCTGAACTAATGTGAATGGGTGATTGATGGTCGGCATGGTGTTAGAGGGCTGAAGGGCCTGTTTTCATACTGCATCTTTCAATTAATCACTCAATCATCCATTAATCAATCAATCATCTACTTATTTTTCTTTGTTTTTTCCATTTTCCGTTTTGTACTAATAGAATATTTTATTTATTCATTTAAGGGATATGGGAATAATTGTTGAGGTAAGAAGAATCAAATACACAGGACAAGATGTTAAGAAGTCCCTTGTGCCAATAGGTGGGGAGCATGCAGGATGATCAGCCCTCAGCGCGTGTCCCGTGTCAAACCGTCCCAAAGATTCACCCTGACGTACTTGGGGCCCAGCATGGATCTTTCCGCTTGAGCCAAATCCACCGGCTGCTTCTTTCAGCCGCCTCTGAGAGTGATCTTATGGTCTTCTGCATAGCCTGACCGTAGATTCCAAGCTCCTTCAGCAGTCTGATGGTAGATGACGCAACAAATCCTCTGCATCCCACTTCAACTGGATAGACTTTGGTGTTCCAGCCACGCTGCGTTGCCTCCCTAATTACCCTTGAAAAGGTGCAGGTGAACCACCATCTAGAACTGTAACTGTCCTAAGATTTACACAAAAAGCTGGAGTAACTCAGCGGGACAGGCAGTATCCCTGGAGACAAGGAATAGGTGCTGTTTCGGGTCGAGACCCTTCTTCAGACTACTCAGGGGAAAGGGAAATGAGAGATATAGATGATGATGTCAAGAGATTAATGACAATGAATGAAAGATCTGCAAAGAAGTAATGATGATAAAGGAAGTAGGCGATTGTTAGCTGTTTGTTGGGTGAAAACGAGAAGCTAGTGCGACTTGGGTGGGAGAGTGATGGAGAGAGAGGGAATGCCTGGGCTACTTGCAGTTAGAGGAATCAATATTTATACCACTTGGTAACTGTCCTTCTGGCCAAGGTACTGTCAAAGTGTTGTTGTGTGGGGTCCTGATATTTATCACAGCAACCATGTAGGAAGATGACATATTTCCAAGTCAGGATTGTGTGTATCTTGAATGGAAACCTGCAGGTTGTGGTTTTAGTTTAGCTTAGTGTATTTTAGAGATACAGCTCAGAAACAGGTCCTTCAGCCCACCGAGTCTGCACCGACCAGCAATCCCCGCCCGCACATTAGCACTATCCTTCACACACTAGGGACAATTTTACATTTACACCAAGCCAATTAACCTACAAACCTGTACATCTTTGGAGCATGTGAGGAAACCGAAGATCTCAGAGAAACCCCACGCAGGTCACGGGGAGAACGTACAAACTCCGTACAGACAAGCACCCATAGTCAGCATCAAACCCGGGTCTCTGGCAGAAACTCTACCGCTGCGCCACCATGCCATTTTCTGCCTAATTAACCACAAACGTGCCTGAGCAAAACAACCTACTCTATAGCCTGAAGCAGGATCTCAACCAGAAACATCATTCATTCCTTCTCTCCAGAGATGCTGCCTGTCCCGCTGAGTTACTCTACCATTTTGTGTCCACCTTCGGTGTAAACCAGCATCTGCAGTCCCTCCCTACATAGCCTACTCAACAGGTTTAGACTGCCATTGAAATTAAAATGCAATATGAATTTGTTCTTGTCAATTCGTTCTTGTCAATTATTCAGATGGATACTACTGATTGCAGCATCTGGGCAGAAGTGATGGTATCGAAGAATTACTGGAACATTAGCACCACAAAAGGTTTTAACAAGGAAGTCAAACAATGACATAATCATTCAACTTGAGCTCTGGCTCTGATCTTGCTTTGCCCACTGTATGGAGTCAAACTGGGATTTGCCTGAGTCAAGTCCTCCGTTCTTCCTGCACAGCTGAAGTTCTTATTACAGGACTGAATTTGAACAGCTGGCCTGGAGGAATTCACCAGACCACATGTAGGAGAGAGGCAATTTGGCAGATGAGGGTACAGTTGAACAGCTGAAGCTTTGGAAGGCTGTGGCACCCAGCCAGATTTCTGATCTGCATTCACTTGGAACAGCTGGGAGATAAGTGACCAATTCTTGCCACATCCTGGCTGTGGGACTAGCCGAGCAAACTAGCCTACTGCTTTCACTGTGCTGTCAGCTCTGAACTATAGGTGCCAGTTCCAGGTTCATCTAGTTTGGTGATAGGGCAGCTCTCAGAGAAAGCCAGTGTACGAGTGGCAGAAGTTAACATACTAGGATTAAACCAAAGATAGACACAAAATACTGGAGTAACTCAGTGGGACAGGCAGCATCTCTGGAGAGACGGAATTGGTGACATTTCGGTCGACGATTCTACTGGGATTAGTTTAGTTCAGTTTAGTTTAGAGATACAGCATGGAAACAGGCCCTTCGGCCCACTGAGTCCATGCCGACCAGCAAACAGCTGTACTGGGGTCCTATCCTACACACTCGGAGCACTTTACAGAAGACGATTAACCTACAAACCAGCACGTCTTTGGAATGCGGGAGGAAACCGGAGCACTAGGAGAAAACACATTTGGTCACAGGGAAAACGTACAAACTGCACGGACAGCACCCATATTCAGGATCGAACCAGGGTCTCTAGTGCTGTAAGGCTGCGCCACTGTGTCAGAAGCTACAACCCCCCTTTCTCCTGGTCTCCTTCATTGTTACAATTCTCCATCCTCAAGTGCAACAGCCTACTCTTCTGAAACTGGTCTCATTAATCACTCCTGAATGATTCTTCATCCTTCATAAAGTTCATAAATGACGGGAGCTGAATTAGGCCATTCGGCTGAACATGGCTGATTTATCTTTCCCTCTTTACACCATTCTCCTGCCTTCTCCCCATAACCCCTGACACCATTGACCCCTCCATTCTTACAAACCTACTGCTGCACCTTTAAACGTTCGCTTCTCTCAAATATCTCCGTAATTGCAAACTTTCTCAACTTCAGAACATAGATATGGAAGCAGGAGTAAGTCATTCTGCCATTTGCAGCTGATCTGGACTTGAATATGGTTAGAATTCATCTTTTACCTCAGTACTATTTTCATGCAACAATCCCGTGTCCCCTGATACCGTTAGTAACTGGTCTACCCCTTGAATAATGTCAGCAATGAGCCTCCATATGCCCTATGGTAAACTGAATGGATGCTCCTCCCCACTCAATCAAAGGAGAGGGTGAGAAAATGTGTGCCTCCACCAAACCATTCATTGAACCATAGAGTTATGCAGGCATGAAAACAGGTCCTTTGGCCCAACTTGCCACTACCAACCAAGATACCCCATTTATACTAGTCCCACCTCCCACGTTTGGCCCCATATCCTGACGGGCACGCGAAAAAGGGACCGCATCACCCCGATCCTGGCCTCTCCCCACTGGCTCCCTGTGCAGCTCTGTATACATTTCAAGACCCTCCTCTATGTCTACAAAGCCCTCAATGGGCTTGCCCCCTCCTACATTAAAAGTCTTCTCACCCATCACTCCACCTCCAGGTCCCTCAGATCGGCCGACTTGGGGCTGTTGAATATCCCGCGGTCTAGGCATAAGCTTAGGGGCGACCGCGCCTTTGCGGTTGCAGCTCCTAGACTGTGGAACAGCATCCCCCTTCCCACCAGAACTGCCCCCTCCATCGACTCCTTTAAGTCAAGACTAAAAACTTATCTATACTCCCAAGCCTTTCCTGACGTCCACTGAGCGAGGGCTATATGTATATATGTATGTAGTTTGTTTGTTTATACTATTCTTATAACAAATGTAAAGCACTTTGGCCAACAAGAGTTTTTTTCAAATGTGCTATATAAATAAATGTGACTTGACTTGATATCCCTCTAAAACGTTCAATAGACAATAGACAATAGGTGCAGGAGTAGGCCTTTCGGCCCTTCAAGCCAACACCGCCATTCAATGTGATCATGGCTGATCATCCCCAATCAGTACCCCGTTCCTGCCTTCTCCCCATATCCCCTGACTCCGCTATCCTTAAGAGCCCTATCTAGCTCTCTCTTGAAAGTATCCAGAGAACCAGCCTCCACCACCCTCTGAGGCAGAGAATTCCACACTCACAACTCACTGTGAGAAAAAGTGTTTCCTCGTCTCCGTTCTATATAACCATATAACCATATATAACCATATAACAATTACAGCACAGAAACAGGCCATCTCGGCCCTTCTAGTCCGTGCCGAACACTTATTCTCCCCTAGTCCCATCTACCTGCACTCAGACCATAACCCTCCATTCCTTTCCCGTCCATATACCTATCAAATTTATTTTTAAATGATAAAATTGAACCTGCCTCCACCACTTCCACTGGACGCTCATTCCACACAGCTACCACTCTCTGAGTAAAGAAGTTCCCCCTCATGTTACCCCTAAACCCTTAATGGCTTACCCCTTATTCTTAAATTGTGGCCCCTGGTTCTGGATGCCCCCAACATCGGGAACATGTTTCCTGCATCTAGCATGTCCAAATGCTTAGCAATCTTAAATGTTTCAATAAGATCCCCTCTCGTCCTTCTAAACTCTGGAGTATACAAGCCCAGCTGCTCCATTCTCTCAGCATATGACAGTCCCGCCATCCCAGGAATTAACCCTATAAACCTATCCTGCACTCCCTCAATAGCAAGAATGTCCTTCCTCAAATTTGGAGACCAAAACTGCACACAATACTCCAGGTGTGGTCTCACTAGGGCCCTATACAACTGCAGAAGGACCTCTTTGCTCCTATACTCAACTCCTCTTGTTATGAAGGCCAACATGCCATTTGCTTGACAGATCAAAGCAGGGGATGATAAGGAAGTGTAGATTGTTAGCTCTTGGAATGAACTCGTACCGTGGGACAGGGCTATTAGCCAATTTGGTTTTCACTTTAGTTTTAAGGACAGTAAAGATATTTAGTAAGGGCATATTAAGGGCAGTAAAGATATACAGAGTCTTAGCCAACTATGGAAAAGTTTAAAGCAGGGCAAGTCTTTTACACAGAGTGGTGTGTAGAACATGCTGCCAGGGTTGGTGATGGAGGCAGATACAATAGTGGCACTTAATAGGCGTTTAGATAGGCACATGGATAATGCAGATAATGGAGGGACATGGATAACATACAGGCTTATTTTAGCCTCATGTTCAGCTCGTATCTACTGTCATAGCTGCCTCCATTGTATTGTCTTGTGGTGAATCTCTGGAACTCTCTGCCACAGAAGGTAGTTGAGGCCAGTTCATTGGTTATATTTAAGAGGGAGTTAGATGTGGCCCTTGTGGCTAAAGGGATCAGGGGGTATGGAGAGAAGGCAGGTACAGGATACTGAGTTGGATGATCAGCCATGATCATATTGAATGGTGGTGCAGGCTCGAAGGGCCAAATGGCCTACTCCTGCACCTATTTTCTATGTTTCTATGTCTTCATTTGTATCTGCCTCCAACACCACCCCTGGCAGTGCATAACAGGCCCCACCGCGCACTGTGTAAAAACTTGCCCCACACACATCTCCATCGCACATTCTGGGCTGACGGGCCAGTTCCTGTCCTGTACTGTTCTATGCTCTCTGTTCTCAGCAGCTTTCCTGTTCACACTCTGCTGTAATAATCTAATCTCTGGTTCTTCCAGTTTTAAATTGGATTTCCTAATTTAACAGAGTGCCATTCTTATTCCAACAACATTATTGCCAGCTATTGCTCCCATGTTATAGGACATAGAACATTATGGACCCTTCAGCCCAAAATGTTTGTGCTGAACATGATGCCTAGTTAAACTGATTATGATCTGCCTGTTTAGGATCCATATCCCTCTATTCCCTGCACTTCCATGTGCCTATCCAAAAGCCTCTTAACCGCCACCACTGTATCTGCCTCCACCACTACCCTGGCAATGTGTTCCAGGCCACCACTACTCTCTGTGTAAAAAACACATCTCCATTAAACTTGCCTCCTCTCACTCTTGTGTGTGGATGGGGCATTGAACTGAGATCAGCTCAACTTGCAATTTGAGCCTTGTTGATCCTCTACTGGTCGCCTATAATCCTCAACATTGTTATTGGTGTTGGTTTTGTCCTGTTTATTGAAATACGGTGAAAAACGTTGCATGCTATCCATTCAAATCATACTGTACATGAATACCATCAAGCCACACACAAATACAGCAGGCAGTGCAAAGAGAAAAATATCAGAGCGCAGAATTTAAACTTAGAGCGTCATCGTGTTACTGCTGCAGAGAAAGTGCAGATAAAAATAACAAGTTCAAAGGCCACAAGGAGATAGCTTGGGACAGGGCCGGCCTTAGGAGGTGCGGGACCCAGTTGGGAATCATTTTGGTGAGCCCCAGGTTCCCAGCCAAGGTCTGTAGAATCATAGAAATAGAAATAAAGTCTATTATAGACTTTATATCTCTATGGTAGAATGGAAAGTAATCAAAATGTGCGCTTAAAAAGTGCATGCTGTTAATGGACCAAACAGATCTAAGCTACATTTTAATATAAAATTGCATATATGTAAGCTTACTAGTAACAACAAAATGTGTAGATCACCTCTGAAAAGTACATAGTTACAATACCACTTGTTTTAGTGACTGAAATGAATAAAAAGTAAGTTAATTAACTAGATCCTAGAAAACGAATAACCATTGGCGAAAAACCAGTCCAGGCATTACATTTTGGGCTTCTACCCCATCATAAAGTAAGTGTGTGTGTATGTGTGTGAGTGTGTGTGTATGTGTGTGTGTGTGTGCGTGTGTGCGTGTGTGCGTGTGTGTGTGTGTGTGTGTGTGTGGGAAGAAGGGAGGGAGGGAGAGAAGGGAGGGTGGGAAGTAGAGAAAGAAGGGAAGGAGGGAAGGAGGGAAAGAAGGGAGGAGGGAAGGAGAGAAGGGAAAGAGAGAGAGGAAGGAGAGAAGGGAGGGAGGGTAGAAGGGAAGGGAGGGAGGGAAGTGAAGGAGAGAAGGGAGGGAGGGAAGAAGGGAATGGAGGGAGGGAAGGGAAGGAGAGAAGGGAGGAAGGGAAGAAGGGAATGGAGGGAGGGAAGGAGAGATGGAAGGGAGAGGGCCGGCGGCGGGAGCGGATGCCGGGGTCTGGGCAGACGGGTGTGAACTGAGGCCGAGGTTTATAAATGTTGCTTCCCCCCCCCCCCCCCACCACTGGCCCGGCCCTCCCTGTAGCCGGAGTTGGGTGCGTGAAGCATGGCGACTGGAGGGGCGGGAGCGCTGCCCCAGGACCATGAGGGAACGACCCACTTTTTATAATTGAAATACAAGCAGAAAATGTTGGATATACTCAATAGGTCAGGCAGCATCTGTCTGAAGATGGATTCTGAGCTGAAACTTCACCTATCCATGTTCTCCAGAGATGTTGCCTGATACCCGAGTTATTCCAGCACTTTGTGTCCTTTTGTGTAAACCAGCATCTGCAGATCCACATTTCAGCATCTGTGTTAAGTGAGTTAATATTTCAGGTTATAGACCCATTTGTCAGAACTGTGAACTGTTATTAGTCTTCAACATTAACTCTAGTCCTCTTCCCAAATAGACCTCTGACCTACTGTGTGTCCGCAGCATTTTCTGTTTTCATTTCAAATTTCCAACATTTTTATTGTATATGAATTGGTTCACAAGATAAAATAAAGACGACAATGTAACTTTTATTGCGTAAGAAGGAACTGCAGATTCTAGTTTACACCGAAGATAGACACAAAATGCTGGAGTAACTCAGTGGGTCAGGCAGTATCTCTGGAGAAAAGGAGTAGATAACGTTTTGGGTCGAGACCTTTGATTGGACTTCTACCGGGTTGAGGCCAGATGCCAACCCTTGGACGCCTCCTCCTACTTACCCCTGGACCATGACCCCACAGATGAACAGCAGGCCATTAAAAGCAGTCTGATGAAGGGTCTCGACCCGAAACGTCCCCTATTCCTTTTCTCCAGAGATGCTGCCTGACCCGCTGAGTTATTCCAGCTTTTTGTGTCTATCACCAACCTTTATCTGTGTTACACGAGTAGTTGTATCACATTACAATCCATATTTTCATCATACTTGCCTTTGGAGATCCAGTAACAAACTGCTTCTGAAAGTAAACTTACTTAGTGCTAGTGTGTTGACTGAAGGTGATTGTTGCCACTTTAAACACTTTTGGTAGCAAATTATTTGTATGTCAAACAGCAACGTGTTTAATGACTTGTTTCCTTTTAATGAGAAATATCCTGTTAGCACAGTAAATGTATTTAATTATAACCATTTTTCAGTATCACACTAATTTTGTTTGCAATTGAAAAAAATAGTTCGATAGTCTTTTTATTCATAGTTCAAAGAAAATTGGAAAAATGAATGTTGTCAATGAGATTTTTTTTTTCAGTTTATACATCCATTGGAATATATGAAATTCTGAATATTTATGAGCTTGGTTTTATATTCTTCCACTTGCGCATGGCAACTTCAAATAAAGCTCATTATCTGCACCATTTTCTCAAGCTTCAACCTCATTAAATCATTTATGCTGGAAGGTGAAACACTCTATAACATGCCCATGAAAATGCATCTATCGCCTTATGTTCTTGTGGCAGTTGTTTGTAGGTCTACACACTAAAGTGAATATCACAGCAAAACCATTTTCAGAATTTAATCTTGCCTAGACACTGAATTTTGTCTTGTAACATTCTTAAATGGAATGCAAACTCGACAGCAGAAATGATACAATCTGCTTGTAGTATAGAAATAGATTGTGATGTTTGTGTGAACTTTTTAAACCTGCTTTTGACAAAGGTTTAAAACACATTTATTTTTAGATGACTTGAAATCCTTATGATGAAATTTCACGTTATCACATTGCCAGTTTATGCTGAAATTGGGAACACGTTAATTAAAAGCAAAAGTGAAATTAAGGAAAATTATTTCCCTGGTGGGGAAGTCCAGAATGAAGGGTGTCATCTCAAACTCTCAACTCTAAAATGCTATTGAGGTGAAGTCAGTTGAAATGTTAAAACTTGAATTGCTCGGTTTATGTAGTCTACAAATACTGAGGGTATCAGAGTTAACATACAGATTAACCATGACTTAAGTAAATGGTGAAACTGCCTCAAAAAAATGAATAGCCTACTCCTGTTCCCATGATTTTAGTTTAGAGATACAATGCAAAACCAGCCCCTTGGCCCACTGGGTCCTCACTGACCAGCGATCCCTGTATACTAGCACTATCCTACATACAAAGGACAATTTAGAATCTATACCAAAACCAATTAACCTACAAACCTGTACGTCCTTGGAGTGTGGGAGGAAACCAGAGCATCTGGGAAAAATCCACACGGTCACGGGGAGAACGTTCAAACTCTGTACAGTTTGGTTCTGTAAGGCTCTACCACTTCGCCACCGTGCCGTCCAATTTATTTATCATTTTTCATGATCTTGACATCACTGGTAAAGTCAGTGTTCATGGCCCATCCCTAATCTCGAAGCCAATGGCAGTGAGCTGCCTTCTTGAACTATTGCAGTCCTTCCCATGAAGGTTTTCAATGATTCAATGATACCATATTGTTGCATGTACCTAGGTGCATTGAAATGCTTTGTTTTGCATCCAACCTGGTAAAACCATATAGCAGATAAAATCACATAGGCAGTGCACAGGTATCGCCACATCTCTGGTGCCGACAAAGTTACAAAAGTTCACCGAACATTCTGGCAATGCTACTGAGTGGGATTTAGATCCAGTGGCAATGAAGGACCAGCGAGATATTTCCATATGACGATGATCTGTAGCTTGGAGGGGAACATCACAAGTGGTGCTGTTCCACAGGTCCTGCTGCTGTGGTCTTTCTTTATTATAGTGACTGTGGGTTTGAGAGATGCTGCTGGAGGAGCAAGGGTCTGTACCCATAGTGCATTTTGTAGTTAGTATGGATTGTGGTCACTGCATGGGATGGAGGGATGAGATGTTTAGCTTTGGTTGATGCAGTGCCAATAAATTGGGTTTCTTTGTCTTGGGTGGTGAGCTCATGCAGGTGGGCAGAGAATAATCTATCAAGCTCCTTGTTCTTTGTAGATGGTGGAAAGGGTTTGACGTCTCAAAAGTAGAGTCCCTCATTGCAGGACACCCAATTTCTGACTTGCACTTGTAGCCATTGTGCTTATGCGGCTAATCCAATTAAGTTTCTGGTCAGAACTGGTGGGCTACTCAATGATGGCAATCAGAGCCAGATTTAGATGAAGAGAGGCCCTGGGCTATTCCACTTGTGAGGCCCCTACCAATCCCCCAGCCCCACGACTAGAGGAAGATGATTTTAAATAATTTGATTACAGCCAAGGATGATGATGGGTGTTTAAAATTCCGCAATTCGCAATTCCTTCTCTAAAGGACCTAAAATGTTATTGTTAAATACCATAGTGAATGATAAAAAATGCATCAATGTTAAAATTAACACTGTGAAAAACTTTTGTTATAACCGAACTTTGTAAAAATTTTGTGGAATAAGCAAGAATTTTTAGGAAAATAAAATTGGAAGTTTATTGTTATATTAAAAAACAAAAACAAAAACAAAAAAAACAAACAAAAACGTGAGCTTAAAAATGTTATTGCCTGGGAAGTGTTAATAAGATGATCATGACTACCTGACAGTGACAGTGTGACACTTTTAGATCCTACTGTATGTTGTCATTAAACAGTTGGTTTTAAAATACACTAGATTACATCGGACCCGTGTGTCCCAGCTTCACACGGGAGGGCTGGTCCCCCAACGCAATATTCCACCTCTCCACCAATTCCAATATTACTGGTGAGGGGGGGGGAGGCTTTATGGAGCGCTAGCATGGGTGTTGTTGGCTGAAGGGACTGGTTTCCAGAGGGCTAGTATGGACATTGTGGGCCGAATGGATTCTTGGGCTGGCAGCTCAGTCGCTGAGGCCAGGCAGCCCAGTCACTCAGGCCAGGCAGCTCAGTCACTCAGGCCTGGCAGGTTGGCAGCTCAGTAACACAGGCCTGGCGGACTGGCAGCTCAGAAACTGCCAGAATTTCTGCCAAAAAAAGGTTACAGACTCTGTGAGAGAAAAGGGGGAGAGGATGGAGAAGCATCCTCTTAGACATTTTCATCTTTTTTTACAGATCACAGCAAAGAGGAAAGTCTATACTTGCGTGGATCTCTGGAACGCTAGTATGGGTGTTGTGGGCTGAAGGAACTGGTTTCCAGAGGGCTAGTATGGACATTGTGGACTGAATGGATTCTTGGACTTGCAGTTCAGTGAGTCATGGCTGGTGGGCTGACAGTTCGGTTACTTACAGCTGGTGGGCTGGCAGTCCAGTCACTCACAGCTGGTGTGGTGACAGTTCACTCAGTCATCCCTCCTCCCTTCACCCCCCCCCACTCTCCTCCTTGCCATTCCCCTCCCCCCCACGCATTCAGTCCATCTCCCCACCTTAGTGGCTCTCCGACAGCGCAGTCATTCCTGCCTATTAGGTTCCCATTGTGATGAAGAACACCCAGGCATGGCAAGTGGAAAAAGTATTTATTAAAGTTTAAAAATGTGAATGACTCGTAAAATATAACAACAATTTAAATGTTAAAGATGAGATTTATTGTTCTTTCTTGTTGTGTCTCTTGTTGTGTTCTGCTGCTCACTGCCTCGTGATGGCTCTTTGCTGTTGATTAAAAAAAGACACAATTTTAATATAGAGAGATTGAGTGGTCAAATTTTAACAAAGAAAATATGAGAATTTACCTAAAGAGTCATAATTCAGTGCAGGCCAGCAAATCCAATCTCACAGCACTGGAAGCAGAGTGCAGGTAGCAAATCCAATCTCACAGCACCGGAAGCAGGGTGCAGAGTGCAGGCAGCAATACGCCCACACGCACACACACACACCCTGCTCCGCAATGGTACCTCAGTGCTGAAGCTGCAGCTCGAAGCTCTGGCCGATCCCGGCAGGAAAGGCCGCGCCAATCCGAATGGTAGGCTGCGAGGAAGGGGCGAAGAGGCGGCTCGGAGGAAGGATGCATCCTCGCCCAGGTAGGGATTGGGAAAATCGGTTTCCCCCTTTCCCCCTTCCCCCCCCCCCCTCCCTAAAAACTAAAAATAAAAAAAGGGTGAAGAACGAACAGCTGCAGGCAAGGCTGCCACCACCACTCGACATTTTCCACATCAGCAGATTAAAATGAAGCCACAACAAAAAGCAAGAAAATATCTTGAACAAACGACATACCTTTTGTTTTGTCCTGCACTTGCGATCCGTGATGTTGAAGGCGTTGAAGGCGTTTTTAGTCGCGTTTAACATCAATCCAGCAGAAACAGGAGCATAATCATAGAACGGATTTTCTTCATCAGGTAGTATCTTTGAGTAGCAGTCCGAGCAAATTCCTCTCCGACAACGAATACAAACCTCACCTGCATTTTAATCCCGCCCCCACCCCCACCACCAAAGCCTCCGGAATCGCAAGCAAGGCACCACTGATGGTAGGTTTTGTAACAACGCCACTATGGCATAGCGCCACTGATGGTAGGTTTTGTAACAACACCACTATGTAAAAATACTATACACCTTGCCGGAGTGAGGCAGAGGCCCCCTAGATCTCGAGGCCCCAGGCTTCAGCCTATGAAGCCTATACGTAAATCCGGCTCTGATGGCAATGGGCAAGTGGTTTGACACTCAATTACTGGAGTTGATCAGTACCTGGCATTTTTGTGGTGTGAATGTACCTTGCCACTTAGGTAGAGTTGCTGCCACACAGCACCAAGGACCTGGGATCGATCCTGACCTCGGATGCTGTTTGTGTGGAGTTTGCATGTTCTCCCCATGACCACATGGGTTTTCTCTGGGTGCTCGGGTTTCTTCCCACATTTCAAAGACATGCAGGTCAATTCGCTTCTGTAAATTACCCCTAGTGTGCAGGATGCAAAAGTGAAGATACAATGGAATTAGTGTACGATGTGATCAATGGTGGGTGTGGCCTCGGTGGGCAGAAAGCGCTGTTTCCACACTGTACCTCTAAACTACACTAAATTAAACTTGTATCTGAAAGTCTTCTTAGTCTTGCTATAAAATAATGATACAAAGTGCTGGAGTACTCAATGGGTCAGGCAGCATCTCTAGAGAACATGGATAGATGACATTTCGGGTTGCCAACCTTTTTCAGACTGAAGACCTGCTCCTCCAAAGACGTACAGGTTTGTGGGTTAATTGGGTTGCTACAAATGTAAATTGTCCCCAGTGTGTGCAGGGCAGTGTTAATGTGCGGGGATCGCCGGTCGGAACAGATTAGGTGGGCCAAAGGACCTGTTTCCGCACTGTATCTCTAAACTAAACGAATCCAAACTAAAGATAGACACAAAAAGCTGGAGTAACTCAGCGGGACAGGCAGCATCTCTGGAGAGAAGGAATGGGTGACATTTCGGGTCGAGACCCTTCTTCAGACTCCAAACTAAAATCACTAAGTGAAAAATTGTGAATATGATCTATGATTCCTTGGGTTTTAATTACATATTGTTCCCATGAATTCCATTAATTGTAACTGCAGTAAAAGTCACAGCCCCACATTACTGAAAGAGAGGAGATAGCCTCATACTTTATGTGAATGTGAGGGAATGTAAGGATTCCTTGGTCCATATTGAATCATAGAAATGATTCATGCAGTCACTGTCAAGCGTTGGAATAATCCTGACTCGTGCACACCCGATCTGCCGTTAGAACACATCTGAAGATCATTTCTTTAGCATCGGTCCTGGAAGCGGCAATCTGTTTTTGTGTGCAGTTTATTGGTCTATTTTCCAAAGGTTCCAATAAAATGCTGGAGCACGTCTTCTACCAAAAAAAAAGCCAACTTTGTTAATTTGAGCCTTGTCCATCACACAGGACAAGCCATTTACGAGCTCAGGATATGAATGTCTGAGTCTTTAATTGTATTGATTAGACATCTGCTGTACAAGATGCACTGAGAAAGGTGAATGAGCACAAAGCTGCCGGCCCCGATGGCATCCCTGGCCGGGTTCTTATGGCATGTGCTGGACAACTATCCCCAGTCTTCACCGACATTTTCAATCTCTCACTGGCCCAGGGTGTTCTCCCCACTTGCCTCAAGACATCAACCATCGTGCCAGTGCCCAAACAGTCAGCCACAGGGAGTCTCAACGATTTCCGTCCAGTGGCACTCACCCCTGTCATTGCTAAGTGCTTTGAGCGGCTGATCTTGGCTCACCTCAAAGCCAGCCTCCCCCCCACACTGGACCCCCATCAGTTCGCCTACCGGGCCAACAGGTCTACAGAGGACGCCATATCGGCGGCTCTACACTCTGCCCTGACCCACCTGGACAACAACAACTCCTACATCAGGTTGCTGTTCATTGATTTCAGCTCTGCCTTTAACACTGTCATCCCCGCCAGCTTGATCACCAAACTCAGTGGACTTGGCATCTCCACCTCCCTCTGCAACTGGACACTGGATTTCCTCACCAACAGACCACAGTCTGTTAGGGTCAACAACCTCACCTCCTCCACTATAACACTGAACACCGGCGTGCCACAGGGCTGTGTGCTCAGCCCTCTCCTCTACTCCCTCTTCACCCACGACTGCATCCCTAAGTACGGATCCAACGCCATCATTAAGTTTGCTGACGACACCACGGTGGGAGGACTGATCAGTGACATCGATGAGTCAGCCTACAGAGAGGAGGTCCAGCACCTGACAACCTGGTGTGCCAACAATAACCTCGTCCTCAACTCCAAGAAGACGAAGGAAATTATTGTCGACTTCAGGAAGGTCAGAGGAGGCAGTCATACCCCCATCCATATAAACGACGGGACTGAGGTGGAGCGCGTCTCCAGCTACAAATTCCTCGGGGTACATATCTCGGAGGATTTGTCCTGGTCCCTCAACACCTCCAAGCTGATCAAAAAGGCACAGCAGCGCCTTTACTTCCTGAGGAGGCTCAAGAAAGCTCACCTGTCCCCCCAGATCCTGACCAACTTCTACCGCTGTACCATCGAGAGCATCCTCACCACTTGCTTCACGGTATGGTACAGCAGCTGCACTGTTGCGGACAGGAAGGCACTACAACGGGTGGTGAAAACCGCGCAGCACATCATCGGTGCCCCGCCCCCTGCCATGGATGCCCTCCACCGAAAACGGTGTCTGAGACGGGCTGGGAAGATCATTAAAGACCCCTCCCACCCCAACCATGGACTGTTTGCCCTCCTCCCATCAGGGAGACGGTACAGGAGCCTCAGGTCTTGTACCAGTAGGATGAGGAACAGCTTCTACAATTATACCATCACATTGCTGAACTCGGAGTCCCGCCGATAGATTTCTTCGGTCCCTCCGTCCCCATTGTTTAATTATTCTGTATTTTTGATTATTCTGTATCTTCTTTTTTTTTAATTTCTATATGCACTACTACTACTACGGACTGACGCAAAACTGCATTTCATTGTACCCATACTTAGTATTTGTGCAATGACATTAAAGTTGAATTGAATTGAATAATGCTTTGCACCACTGGCAGTTTTATCTCATTTCAGGGGAATCAAGGCACTACAGAACATGTTAGATCTACAAAGAATAGGCCCTGTAATTTCTTTCCCATTTGTCAGTTCGTCAGAACATGTGAAGACCATTGCACTGGACCCTTCTATTTAAATTTAACTCATAAAAGAAGAAACTGCTAACCAGCTCTATTTGCCGCTGTTTCTGTACAATGAATGCAGTTATCTGATCCTCTTCTACACACTTTATGACTGAACCGCTAATCATTTGGCTGGGTTTTTGGATTATTGTTCCTGAATTTATGAAAATTAAGAAAGGAAATCTTCCATTTACATAATGTCATTCATAAACTTAGAATATCCCAAGGCACCTCTCAGATAATAAAGTCTCATTTCAACTGATCATGGGAAACATAAACGCCAATTTGTGTTTAATTACTTTTATTACTATTTTAGTCTTCAAGAAGGACCTATAAATTTCCAGTTCAAATCTTACACATATAATGTACCAATAAATATTAAAATGATAACTAATTGTCGGAATATAAATTCAGATTATTGGACAATGATTTGAGCACTTTGTGGCTGGAATATGAAACAACGAAAAAAAAAATACTTGATTCTGTATAGTACATTTCATGTAACCAATGCAGTGATTCTGAATTGTAGACAGCATTACAATTTAGGAGTCATACCAATCAAATTGCACATATCAAGCTCGCATACAAGATAATGTGAAAATGATCAAATGCTTCTGGTATAATACTGATAAAAGAATAAGGGTCGGTCTGAACACCAGGGATAATGCACCAGGGAAAATGGTGCCATGGGATCATTTACTTGCATTCAAGAGTGTAGAGCAAATTCTTCCATTTCACAAATCTTCTGGATAGTGCCACTTCCTCTGGCAGCTTGTTCTATATACGCACCAACCTTTGAGTGAAAAGTTGCCCATCAGGTTCCTATTAAATCTTGCCTCACTCACCTTAAACCTATATCTTCTGGATTCTTGATTCCCCCACCCTTTGTAAAAGACTGTGCATTCACCCTGTCTATTCTCCTCATGACTGTATACATCTCTATAAGATCACCCCTCAACTTCCTGCATTCCACATAATAAAGTCCTAGCCTCCCGAACCTCTCCCTATAGCTCAGGCACTCAAGTCCTGGCCACATCCTCCTAATGGGCCTGTCCCACTTACGTGTCCTTGGCACACAAATTACGCGACCTCGTGGTTGCGTTGAGGCGTGCGGGCATCGTATGGCCGCGCGGGGCTGGTCCAACTTAGAAGCGGGGTGGGGTATGTAGTTGTGCGCTCATGGTCGTTGCGGCCCGGATCCGCCCCCACTTCTACTCCCAGAGCGGGGCCAAGAAAATTGAAGATAGACACAAAATGCAGGAGTAACTCAGTGAGACCGGCAGCATCTCTGGAGAGAAGCAATGGGTGACGTTTCAGGTCAAGACCCTTCATTCAGACTGAGGAAGAGTCTCGACACAAAACATCACCAATTGCTTCTCTCCAGAGATGCTGCCGGTCCCGCTGAGTTACTCCAGCTTTGTGTCCATCTTCAAATGACGTCACGCGCTCCAGACGACTGTGCGTATGCATGTAATCGTGCCAGACCTTTGCGGGACCGTCGCAGCTCAACGTAACCACGAGGTCGCGTAATTTGTGTGCCAAGGACAAGTAAGCCCTTAAGCCTTCAGTGTATTCATGATTTTATACACCCTACAGGATCACCCCTCAGCCTCCTGCAATCCATGGATGATGCTTACATTCACACAGGTTGGGAGGCTGAGCTCCAAGATATCATTGACCCATTCACTGATGACCATTATAATCCATATGCACAACACCAAGATCCTCTACCAACCATTCCCCATTGGACTGCGCTGCTCTCCTACAACACTGGTTCATGAGGGAAGGCTGCAGTACTTACCACTAATTCAATGCGTCACCAGCTCCAATCCAATGGCCAGTATGGTCAGGTTGTCTACACAAGGGCTACACAAGCTACTACAGTCCCTTGCGTCTCCAAGTTTCAGGTTGTAATTGCTCAGTAGTTTCCATCTTTGGATTCCTTTACATTCATTTTACTTTTTTTACATGTCCTCTGTTTCTTCTCCAGAACTGTCAGTTCATTAAATCATTCCCATTCCTCAAAGTTTCACTGTGCTTGCACACCTCTTACTTTTGAATTTAAACTTGGCAAAGTAATCAAGACGAATAACGCATTTTTTTTAAAACACACAAAACGCTGGAGTAACTCAGTGGGTCAGGCAACATCTCTGGAGAACATGGATAGGTGACATTTCGGGTTGGAATTCTTCTTCTGACTGATTGTTAGGAGGGGGAGGGGGGGATGCTGGAAGAGAGATGGGGCAGGACAAAGCCTTGCAGGTAATAGATGGATGTAGGCAAGGAGAACTTTATTAGCAGTTGGTTGGACAAAGGCCAGAGGGGAAAAAACAGAAGGTGTGAGACAAAATAATTGAAGAGTTGTGAATTGTGAAGCGAGAGGAAGAAATGAAGGTCGAAGAAAGGGGAGGTGAGGTGAGAAATGTGCAAGCCAGGTGGAACACAAGCGGGAGAGGGTTGGAAAAGAAAGGGGAGTTGAGGTAAGAAAGGGGAGAGAGGAGGTTTGTAGTTATCTAAAATGGAGAATTCAATGTTCATACTGTTGAGCTGTAAGCTACCCAGGTATGAATGTTAGTGCTGTTCCTCCAGTTTGCATGCGGCCTCACTCTATCCGCCAAAGTCAGTCTGCCAAGGCTCCTGGTTGCTAACTGTAAAGAGCTCAGACTTACACAGATTGAAACACAAGCATCTTTATTGTTCAGGTCATTTTAATTTCTAAGTAGGTATGTTACAATACTTACCTTCAGCGGCGCTGCGATTCTGCCACTGGCCGTGTGCGCGATTTTGGCGCCTTTGAGGGTGGGGGGGCAGGGTTAAAATGTGTTTTTTTTCCTACCTTGTCCTGGATTATATTTGGTTGGAGTGCAAGCTTTTGCTGAAGAATCGTTCCGACGGGCGTTCTGTGTATTTTTTTTTAAATCGCCCGAATCGTTCAGCGCTGGAGTCATTTTAAAATCAGCTTCTAAAACCGTCAACGCCGACAACGGGGACGGATTTCATGTAGGTGACAGGTAAAAGAAAGCTGTTTATTTTTATGTATAAACGTGGTCCTTAAGATACCTTTAGTTCACATTTTAAGTTGCGAAACAGTGATTTAGTCCCCATACCAACGGGCCGTGTTTTTCATGCCGATATGGGGGACTAAATCACTGCAAACCGCAACGTTCCAAATGGTCGCATTCCAGAAAATCCCACTCGCAAGTTGATTTAAATGGCCATTAATTTACAGGTATTAAACATTAAATTCCTTCCATTTGGCCTATAAATCCATGACAATGAGATTTTAAAATTATGTTATATTGTGAATTATTGTGTGAATGTTATTTGGACACAGGCTATTTAAAAATGTTAATCTATTCTTAAGAAATTGATAGATGTTTAGATCTAGTACACTATGAATGTTATAATTAGGCGGGGTTATAATTACTAAGCATTCTAATTAGCTAACATGCTATAGCCAATCTACACCAACCATTTAAATTATTTTTTCCCAATACTATACTGACCATTCTGTCGTGGGCCTCCTCCATTGCCAGACTGAGGCCACATGTGAACTGGAGATATCAGAATGGAAATATCCGAGAGGGCATAGCTTTAAGGTGAGAGGAAGTTGTGCAGGGCAGTTTTTTTTAGACAGAGGGTAGTGGTGCATGGAATATCCTGCCAGGGATGATGGTGGAAGCAAATATGATAATGGCATTTAAGAGAGTTTTTGATAGGCACATGGATATGCAGAAAATGTAGAAATATGGATTAAGTGCAGGCATATAAAAGTTGGATGTGGCATCATGTTCGGCACAGACATTGTGGGCCGAAGGGCCTGTTCCTGAGCTTTACTGTTGTATGTTATATAAGTAGAATCAGAGAAGGGAATGTTTGGAATGTAACTGAGATCCTTGAACGTACTGAGAAATAATACACCATTGCACATGCATAGTCAATTTAGGAGACTGGCAGAATTATTATCATGCATTATTCTGTTAATACTCGAGACACCACAGTAGCACAGTGCTAGAGTTGCTACCTTACAGCCCCAGGCACACGGGTTCAAACCATACTTTGAGTGCTGTCTGCACGGTGCTTGTATGTTCTCCCTGTGACCGCATGGGTTTTCTCCGGGTGCTCCGGTTTCCTCCTACACTCCAAAGACATACAGGTTTAAAGGTTAATTGGCGTCAGTAAAAATGTCCCTAGTGTGTAGATAGTATGTGGAGTGATCGCTGGTCAGCACAGACTCAGTGGGCCGAAGAGCCTGTTTCTGCACTCTATCTCTAAAGTAAACTAAAGTTTGGAAGTGGCCACCAATATGTTTTGATTATTTTCTGTTTTATCTCTTATCATCTGGTCTTTGTAGTTCTTTTTTTTGCTTTGTACTGTTTTGGTCTGAGTGATGCAGGCAATCACACGGCCATCTGAGAAAGTTAATTATGTTAAAGTATTTAGCGCTTCTGTTTAATGTAAAGTTCATGTGAATATGTTAAGTATTCCTACATAAATAAATACACAACACATTTTTGGTTAAAGTCATACAGTTTTTTCATTTACAGGTTATTTGATTCCTGCTTACTGAAAATATTGAACCTATCCAATTCCAGCAGGATATTGTGAACACCTTAATCATAAAACAGGAACAAAATTCCGCTAATAACAATCAAAACCTATTATTCAGACACTAGAAGGTGAGATCAACCACTTCAGAAAAATTCTGATGTTTGACAGACATTAAGACCACCCATTGCCTAAATTGATGCCTTCCTGTAGATCAATTTATTGCTGAGATTTTTCTCCTAGTCTTCCACTTGTAATTTTTTCAGATTTGCATATCTCTCTGCTAAGTGGTTCCAACTTGATTGACTTCAGTGCTTTGCAGGGATTGCTTGTTGTCCAAGGCAGTTTCATAGGCCAAATGGCTTAACTGGGAAAATAATATACCACCTCTGACCAAAAGGGGACCCATTCCTTATCAAATCAGCCTGACTTCAAAGCAGAGGCACTGCGTACACATGCATCTCTTCATCTACAAATTTTGTAATATCTTAACACAGAGCTTCAAAATACAACGAACAATTCTTCAGACGCAAGAACACAAGAAATCAGGAGCAGAAGTCGATCACTCAGCCTCTCAGGCCTGCCATGTCGTGCAACTTGATCATGGCTGATCTGCCACGAGACTCAGAACCTCTTCTGTGCCAGTTCACCACTTACCTCATTTCTCCAATCTTTCTTCGGTTAAGTAATCTCCGTCTTCTGTAAATACCTCCAATGAACGGGCCTCCACAGCCCTCTGGGTGGAGAATTCCAGAGATTCACCACGCTCTTGTTTCCATGTCTCCTCATTCAACACTATGGAAACATAGAAACATAGAAAATAGGTGCAGGAGGAGGCCCTTCGAGCTAGTGCCGCCATTTATTGTGATCATGGCTGATCATCCTTAATCAGTAACCCGCGCCTGCCTTGTCCCCATATCCCTTGATTCCGCTAGCCCCTAGAGCTCTATTAGATTAGATTAGATCCTTTATTTGTCATTCAGACCTTACGGTCTGAACGAAATGTCGTTACCTGCAGCCATACATACATTTAATTTCATCCAGTGAATTGGCGTCTATTGCCTTCTGTGGCAGAGAATTCCACAAATTCACAACTCTCTGGGTGAAAATGCTTTTTCTCATCTCAGTTTTGAATGGCCTCCCCTTTATAATTAGACTGTGGCCCCTGATTCTGGACTCCCCCAACATTGGGAACATTTTTCCTGCATCTAGCTTGTCCAGTCCTTTTATAATTTTATATGTTTCTATAAGATACCCTTTCATCCTTCTAAATTCCAGTGAATACAAGCTCAGTCTTTCCAAACTTTCCTCATATCCCGCCATCCCGGGGATTAACCTCGTGAACGTACGCTGCACTCCCTCAATAGCAAGGGTGTCCTTCCTCAAATTATGCGACCAAAACTACACACAATACTCCAGATGTGGTCTCACCGGAGCCCTGTACAACTGCAGAAGGACCTCTTTAATCCTATACTTAAATTATCTAGTTATAAAGGTCAACATGCCATTTGCTTTCTTCACTGCCTGCTGTACCTGCATGTTTACTTTCAGTGACTGGTGTCCCCCAGGTCTTGTTGCACTTCCCTTTTTCCTAATCTGACACCATTGAGATAATAATCTGCCTCCTTGTTCTTGCCGCCAAAGTAGATAACCTCACATTTATCCACATTATACTGCATCTGCCACGCATCTGCCCACTCACTCAACCCCAGTCCAAGTCACCCTGCAACCTCCTAGCGTCCTCTTCGCACTTCACACTGCCACCCAGCTTTGTGTCATCTGCAAATTTGCTTGTGTTACTTTTAACTCCATCATCTAAATCATTAATATAATCGATTCGGAAACTCCAAGCCGCTGAGAGTGTTCTTCCGTTCCGACGCTGGAGCTCCGATCATCCCGACGAGAGGGCCTGAAACATTGGGCCGCCGTTGCGGCGACTGTGGAGGCCTCAATAGGCCCCGACCTCGGGTGAACAAGAGGAAGATGACTGAACTTTGTTGCATTCCCTCACAGTGGGAAACATTGATTACACTGTGGAGGATGTTTTATGTTAAATTTAATAGTGTTGTGTTTATCTTATTTGTGTGGTGCATGGTAACTCAAGTTTCACTGCACCAAGTGGTGTATGTGATAATAAATGCAACTTGAACTTGAATAGTTGCGGTTCCAGCACCGAGCCTTGCGGCACTCCACTCGCAACTGCCTGCCATTCTGACAGGGACCAGTTTATTCCAGCTCTTTGTTTCCTGTTTGCCAACCAATTCTCTATCTATGTCAATACCCTAACCCCAATACCATGTGCTCTAATTTTGCCTACTAATCTCCTGTGTGGGACCTTATCAAAAGCTTTCTGAAGGTCCAGATAAACTACATCCACTGGCTCTCCTTCATCCATTTTACTTGTCACATCCTCAAAAAATTCAGAAGATTAGTCAAGCAGGATTTCCCCTTCATAAATCCATGCTGACTTGGACCAATCCTTTTACTGCTATCCAAATGTGCCGTTATTACTTCTTTACTAAGACTCCAGCATCTTTCCCACCACCGATATCAGGCTAACTGTTCCCCCTTTTCTCTCTCGCTCCTTTCTTGAAAAGTGGGTTAACATTAGCTACCATCCAATCCACAGGAACTGATCCTGAATCTATAGAACATTAGAAA
This sequence comes from Amblyraja radiata, assembly GCF_010909765.2. Taxonomy (NCBI): domain Eukaryota; kingdom Metazoa; phylum Chordata; class Chondrichthyes; order Rajiformes; family Rajidae; genus Amblyraja; species Amblyraja radiata. The sequence continues at coordinate 76,726,410 of NC_045960.1, read as the reverse complement.
ATAATCACCAATGCAGCCACAATTTCTATAGCCACCTCCTTTAGTATCCTGCAGACCATCAGACCCAGAGAATTAATCAGCCTTCAGTCCCATCAGTCTACCCAATGCTATTTCTCGCCTAATGCAAATTTCTTTCAGTTCCTCTGTCTGCGTAGATCCTCTGTCCTCTAGTACATCTGGGCAATTGTTTGTGTCTTCCTTAGTGAAGGCAGAACCAAAGTACCTGTTCAACGCTTCTGCCATTTCCTTGTTCCCCATAATAATTTCACCTGTTTCTGTCTTCAAGGACCCACATTTGTCTTTAATAATCTTTTTCTCTTAACATACCTAAAGAAGCTTTTACTATCCTTCTTTATATTCTTGGCCAGCTTACCCTCATTCTTCATATTTTCACCCCGTATTGCCCTTTCTGTTACCTTCTGTTATCCTTTGAAAGTTTCCTAATCCTCTGGCTTCCCGCTACCCTTTGCTATGTTATATACCTTTTCTTTAAGTTTTATTCCATCCCTAACTTCTCTTGTCAGCCACGGTTGCCTCCTACTTAGAATCTTTCTTTCTCTTTGGAATGAAATGATCCTGCATCTTCCAGATTATGCCCAGAAATTCCTGCCATTGCTGTTCCACCGTAATTCCTGCTAGGATCCTTTTCAAGTCAACTTTGGCCAGCCCCTGTCTCATGCCTTCATAGTCCCTTGTTCAACTGCAACACTGACATTTCTGATTTAACCTTCTCCCTCTCAAATTGCAGATTACAACTTATCATATTATGGTCACTGCCTGCTAGACCTAGCGGTTCCTTTACCTTGAGTTCCCTTATTAAATCTGGTTCATTAGACAACACTAAATCCAGAATTGCCTTCTCTCTGGTAGGCTCCAGTACAAGCTGCTCTAAGAATCCATCTCAGAGGCATTCTACATACTCCCTTTCCAGAAGTGGCCGATTCGGAAACTCCAAGCCGCTGAGAGTGTTCTCCATTCCGACGCTGGAGTTCCATCATCCCGGCGAGAGGGCCTAAAACATCGGGCCGCCATCGCCACGGGTTAACAAAGAGGAAGAGGACTGAACTTTATTGCCTTCCCTCATGTCGATTCTGCTGTGTGGGGATGTTCATGTTAAATTCTATCGTGTATTGTGTTCTTTTTATTTGTATGGCTGTATGGTAATTCAAATCTCACTGTACCAATTGGTGCATGTGATAATAAATGTCTCTTGAACTCTTGAACCAACCTGATTTTCCCAGTCTACCTGCATATTGAAATCTCCCATAACCACAGTGGCATTACCTATGTTACATGCCAATTTTAACTCCTGCTGCAACTTGCACCCTATATCCAAGCTACTCTCCTATTAGTGGAAACTACTCAACATCTACCCAGTTGTGCCTCCTTAGAATCTTATAACATTAAGATTACCCTCTTTCTTCGAAATGCCAAAGAATACAGATCAAAATGTTTTAACGCTTCTTGAGGAAATCTTTAGGGAAATTTTCTCAACCTAGGAATGAACCTAGTTATCCATTTCTTGACATCTTGAATTCTAATTCATCATTTCTTAAGTAACGGGACCTCTGCAAACAATATTTCAGGTGCCTGTCTCACCAACTCTGTACAATTGTAAAAATCATTCTCTATTTTTAAACTCTAGCCCTATAACAATAAAAGGCAACATGTAGACTTGTTGTGTTATTTGCACAAGAACACCTTGGTCCACATGTACTGTATTGATTTGCAGTCTTTCTTCACTGAGGTAATAGCTTGCCTTCAGATTCCTCTACCAATGTACACGATCACAAACTTCCCGACATTAAAGTTAATTTTCTTAGTTTTTACTCTGGCAATCAGCCTATTTGTATCCTGTTGTGAAGTCCAGTTCAAGAGAGAGTTAGATTTAGATCGCTAAGGGCTAAGGGAATTTGGGGAAAAAGCCGGAACGGTGTACTGATTTTGGATGATCAGCCATGATCATATTGAATGGCGGTGCTGGGCCGAATGGCCTTTTCCTGCACCTATTTTTTATGTTTCTATGTTTCTTTGTCCATATATCCTCACCACGGCATGTGTCCCCCCCCCCCCCCCCCCCCAACCAGAACACAACGAAGAATGCTTGTATGCTATTGTATAGAAGTTATTATACAGAAAATATAATTTTCATGTGTCCAGGTGTCAGAGGTTATGGGGGGAAGGCAGGAAAATGGGGTTAGGAGGGAGAGATAGATCAGCCATGATTGAATGGCAGAGTAGATTGGCCTAATTCTGCTCCTATCATTTATGACCTTATGACCTTAAAATACAAATACCCAGCACGATGTGTAAAGGCATTTAGGCTTGAAAATAAGCAGAACATTGTCACACACCTATTAATGGAAATATAGATAACTGCTATTGCTGCATTCATTGAGAATTTCCAGCCTGATTCCAATAGTTTTGTTTTGTTTGCTAAGTATATTAATGATTATGGAACTAAAATGGTAGACATAGAATATTACAGATCAGCCATAATCTACCTGAAACATGACTAGCCCATTCTGTCCCTTGAGGCTGTTGTGCTCTTCACTCTGATTATGACTGATATGTATCTGATCTGCATCCATCTGAGCAGCTCCCATCTACATGGACATGCTTTTGTTCCAATGTTTACCTTTGTCTTGCACTGAATGACATTCCCTTATCATGTACCTGTAAACTGCGGATGGTTCAATTGTAATCACGTATTGTCTTTCCGCTGACTGGTTAGCACGCAACAAAAGCTTTTCACTGTACCTTGGTACACGTGACAATAAACTAAACTAAACTAAAAGCCTATTGATGTCAGATTGGAAATTATAAACTAGTTTTGTGTGAAAGATTCCCATGATGTCATCATTCTTGGAGAAGTGTTTTATTCTCTAATTTCTCCCTCGGCCTGGCTCTAAGATCGTGTCACGTTGTCCTTGGTGATCAATCAGCAGATAATCTCCCTCTCTATCTACTCTCCATCATTCCCATTCAAAAATATTAAAAACCTGTCATCTTGCCTCTTTACCACTGATATTTGAAGGAATAGAAACATGGAAAATATGTGCAGGAGCAGGCCATTCGGTCCCTCAAGCCAGCACCGCCATTCAATATGATCATGATTGATCATTCAAAATCAGTACCCCATTCCTGCTTTCTCCCCATATCCCTTGATTCCGTTAGCCCTAAGAGCTAAATCTAAGGTGCTCCATAGATGATGCTGCACCCGCTGAGTTTCTCCAGCACTTTTGTCAACCTTCGATTTTCCAGCATCTGCAGTACCTTCTTAAAGAGCTAAATCTAACTCTCTCTTGAAAACATCCAGTGAATTGGCCTCCACTGCCTGCCACAGATCTCTGGGTGAAAATGTTTTTCCTCATCTCAGTCCTAAATGGCCTGCCCCTTATTCTTAAACTGTGTCCCCTGGTTCTGGACTCCACCAACATCGGGAACATTTCACCTTCATCTAGCCTGTCCAATCCCTGAAGAATTTTATATATTTCCATAAGATATCCTCTCATCCTTCTAAATGCCAGTGAATATGCCCAATCGATCTATTCTTTCATCATATGTCAGTCTCACCTCCCGGGAATTAACCTTGTGAACCTACGCTGCACTCCCTCAATAGCAAGAATGTCCTTCCTCAAATTAGGAAGCCAAAACTGCACACAATCACAAAAACTTACTTTATTTAAATGTTCCTCATAAACTGGTGCTTGGAGTGCTGTTAACAATTTGGTGAAACCTTCATTCATTCTGCACAAAACTAATGCATCCTTTCTAAGGTGTAGCTCACAGAAATACTTGCATCAATCAGTGTACGGTCCAGTCAAGATGGCTGTGCCAAAGGTAACTTCTCTTATTCTCTGACGAAGGGTATCGATCCGAAACGTCACCCATACCTTTTCTCCAGAGATGCTGCCTGTCCCGTTGAGTTCGTCGGGCATTTTGTGTCTGTCTTCAGTTTAAACTAGCATCTGCAGTTCCTTCCTACACATGCCTTCTTATTAATCTATTTCCTGATTTGCAAAGGTTAAGGCTCCTCTTTGACCTCTTTGATCTAGAAACCTCTAGAAACGATCAAATTCTAGACATCAATAAAAAAAATGTGCTGTTAAGTGGCTTTGGATCTGTATTGTTCTTAGATTGAATTGAATGGTGGCAACGGTTATCCTAGTTCCGATTTTTTAAAGAGCTTACAGTAGGAAGTAGATTTGAGCCCACAATAACGTTTTGGTGTGAGAAATACACATATTCTATGGATACTGAACCTGTGTAACTTGCGGTAAGTTTCCGTAATGCCCAGATCTTACACTGTCATTTGAAACAGCTTGGGAGATATTGCTTGGGATGTCCTCTGTGGCTCAGTATTCACAATTACAGATAAATCAGAAGGTTGCAAGCTCAGGTTCTGTTGTAGAATCATAAGCACAACATCTCAACAGTGAGAAGACACAAAGTGCTGGAGTAACTCAACAGGTCAGGCCACATCTCTAGAGAACATGGAGAGGTGACTTTAGACTTTAGAGATACAGCACGGAAACAGGCCCTTCGGACCACTGCATCCACGACAACCAGCAATTACCCCGCACACTAACACTATCCTACACACCAGGGACAACTTACAATTTTACCAAATCCAATTACCCTACAAACCTGTATATCTTTGGAGTGTGGGAGGAAACCGGAGCACCTGAATAAAACCCACATGATCATTAGAAGCACATATAAACTGTGTCGAGACAGTTCCCGTAGTCAGGATTTGAACTCGGGTCTCTGGCGCTGTAAGGCAGCATTTCTACCTCTGCGCCACCATGCCACCCCTGAAGAAGTCTGAGGATGGGTCTCATCACCTATCCAACTTTCCAGAGATGCTGCCTGACCCTGACTTTGTGTCTTACTTTTTTGTAAACCGGCATCTGCAGTTCGTTGTGTCTCCATCTTGACTGAGTGTGCCGAGCAGTATTGAGGAAGCATTGTACAGTCAGAGTGTTGTCTTTCAGCTGAGATATAAAATTGTCTGCCCTCTTAAGATATTCTTCAACCGTTGCACTCTGGGGGATGGGGGTCGGGGGGTAAGTGGGGGGGGGGGGGGCATCCAATCTCTTCTTCAAGATCCTTCCATGGGATCTTTGGTGCCCAATGGCACTGATGATTTGCCCTCCAACATGGATCATATGGTGTTTGTCACACCACTGCCCAGAACACTCACAGCATTGAAGTTGAGTGCCGCATTCCACACATTACAACTCTTACCTGTCAAAAGTACTTAAGTTGCTCTAAAGCACTGTTTGATGCCCAGAGATTATGAAATTAATTATGTAAATGCAAATTTAAAAAAAATCTAGATGAGTGTGTTCACTTTTGGGAGTTACTACCTCTATCTGTTATACAGTAGTTGGTAACCAAACCACAGCTGCCTCTGGAAGTGCCAGTGGGTTGCTTAGCACATATCTTCTTCTGGCCTGTTGCATAGTACTGTCTTGAAGCTAAAACCAGTTATTGGCATATCTCAATTACAGCAAACTGAGCAGCTTTCAGTGGAAATGTAGTGCGTGTAGCACGATTTCGAACGTCACCATTACTGAGGCATGTATCATTTGCTGTTGACTTTTCATGTTGAAGTTGATCAGGGGGATTCACTCTCGTGCTCTGGCCAACATTTTGTTCTATTTCATATACCAGTGACAATAATACTGGACATATTAATATAGCCAGAGAATTAAGTTACACAAACATTTCCAGTGACATTAATAGTCTCACTGCAGTTATCGAGAAAATCTGATCATTTCAGAAACAAGTGACAGAAACCAGTCTTTTTTTTTGTAAATCAGATATAAAAATAAGTGTTTGATCTCCAAAGAGCTAATGAAAAGCTAAATTGATTTAAACATAATTCAGCCTGCAGTTAAATTGGAGAAATTGCATTAAGGCCACCAAAGGCAGATCCTGATGTTTTATTCACCTAATTATAAAGTTCCTGACCTAGCAAATTTAATTACTGCTCTAATTTTTCTCATCAGTGTCTTTCAGAAATAAATGTGTCCCATCCTGTGGTTGAAACATTCCTAAGAAATTATAGGGCCGGTCTCCCCCTTCTAAGTTATCCTGGCCCTACATAGTTAGACACTGAACACTTTGTATTGCAGTTTCAGCCCCTGCTGCCAGTTGCTGAGTTTCAGCACATCTGTCATCATTCAGCGTCAATGTGAAATAAATTAAGGCTGTAGAGGATATCAGTGATTAATGAAGAAGCCCAAGACCCTTCTGGCTCCGAGTTTCTCAGGGGATGAAAGCAGCCAGAAATTTTTGCAATGTTCTGGTCTTTAAGGGTGTCAAATTCTTGCCGAGGATTCCGCCAGTCTATTTCATATCCTTCGGCATCTGTTCCCTTATATAATTAGCACTCAAACCCACCTGTAAACTCATTGGTTCTTGACTGGCCTTAATGGCTATGTTATAGTTGCATTTCATGCTCTGTAGCTGGTAATTAATGCAACGATATTCTAATGACCGATCGATGAGCAGCTGCTGAGCGGAAATGGACACAAACTCCTTGCCAGCGGTCAGATGACTGATCAGCTTTTTAGTATTCTCAGCTGACAGCTTTAACATGGCTGTGCTGGTGTTAGACTGACAATTCTGGACTCGTAACATAGAAACATAGAAATTAGGTGCAGGAGTAGGGCATTCGGCCCTTCGAGCCTGCACCGCCATTCAATATGATCATGGCTGATCATCCAACTCAGTATCCCGTACCTGCCTTCTCTCCATACCCTCTGATCCCCTTAGCCACAAGGGCCACATCTAACTCCCTCTTAAATATAGCCAATGAACTGGCCTCGACTACCCTCTGTGGCAGAGAGTTCCAGAGATTCACCACTCTCTGTGTGAAAAAAGTTCTTCTCATCTCGGTTTTAAAGGATTTCCCCCTTATCCTTAAGCTGTGACCCCTTGTCCTGGACTTCCCCAACATCGGGAGCAATCTTCCTGCATCTAGCCTGTCCAACCCCTTAAGAATTTTATGTTTCTATAAGATCCCCTCTCAATCTCCTAAATTCTAGAGAGTATAAACCAAGTCTATCCAGTCTTTTTTCATAAGACAGTCCTGACATCCCAGGAATCAGTCTGGTGAACCTTCTCTGCACTCCCTCTATGGCAATAATGTCCTTCCTCAGATTTAGACAGTTGCATGAAGGGTGGTAGAATAAACCCACACAGTCCTGGAGTAACTTAGCATCCGTGGAGGGAATGTTTTGGGTCTGGACCCTTCTTCGGGCTGATGGAGTAGGGAGGAGAAAGCTGGAAAGGAGAGATAGGGTTGGGACAAAGCCTATCAAGTGAAAGGTGCATACAGATGGGAGGGGAGTGGGTGATGGTTAGAAACAGTGACAAAGGTTAGAGAAATGAACTATAAAACTACCCTGTATTCCAGCTGCAAAGGAAGGATTACAGATTTAGTTAGAGAGCCTCAGCTTGCCTTGTACAACATGGTGATTGACAGTGATTGGCAGGGACACTGTGTGTAGGAAGGAATTGCAGATACGCGTTTAAACCGACGAGAGACACAAAGTTCTGGAGTAACAGTGGGACAGGCAGCATCTCTGGAGAGAAGGAATGGGTGACGTTTCGGGTCGAGACCCTTCTTCATTCCTTCTATCGAGAGATATTGCCTGTCCCACTGAGTTACTCCAGCATTTTGTGTTTATCAGTGGCAGGGACACCATTGTATGGACAGGCCAGCGCACCCTACAGAAATCAGTGCTGAAATTAACACATTCAGATAACCAGCTGTTGCAGTTTCTGCCAGAACATTTTAGTTTGTGACCAGTCTGTCATGTTAATTCCATGTTTCTTTCTCTGCAGATGCTGCCTGACCTGCAAGATATTTAGTTCATTTTCCTGCAACTCCTTTCTGTATCTCACTGGTCGAGCTGCTGCCTCACTGCACCAAAGACCCAGGTTTGATCCTGGCCTCAGCACCTGTCTGTGTGGACTTTGCTCTTAGTCGCCGTGACTGTGTGGGTTTCCTCTGGGTGCTCCAGTTTCCTCCCACATCCCATAGACGTGTAGGGTTGTAGGTTAGTTAGCTGCCGTAAATTACCCTTGTGTGTAGGGAGTGGATGCAAAAGTGGGATAACAGAACTAGTGTGAACAGGTGATCGATGGTCAGTATTGATCTGGTGGGCTGAAGGGCCTGTTTCCAAGCTGCATCTTTCAATTCAATTCAAATCATGGTTCCAGCAATCTTTTCCCTCTCTCCTCTGCCTTTATTTACCTCCTTTATATCTCCTCCAGACAACTCGTGTATAATTAACCAACTTTCACCAGTCTTTATCTCAGTGGCTGTAACAGATTATCCATACTGCAGTCTCTCTGAATGAGTCTGCCAATCACTGTCCGTCACTGTGTTGTAGCAGCCAAGTCTTGTTACAATTAATCCTTTACAGATAAAAGACCAAAGACGCGTGCAACTCATTAGCCTGGGCTGCATTTGAATGTGTTGATCAACTACTTCCCAGAATGGGCCATTCATCCATCATGTGATCTTGGCTCAGTATTGCTCTCCCTGTGGGGTTTTGTCCCTACGACCAGTACCATATTTTAAATTTTATCTTTATCATCACCCTCTAACAGTCCCAATTTGACAAGATGACCCACACTACTCATCCCCAGAGCTACCCTGGTCTCCACCTCTCCCAAATATTCCCATTGTCCTCTCTGTCCCTCTTGCCATTTTCTCTGCAGTTTAAAATCGGCTGCTTTTTATCTTTTTCTGAGTTGTGATTTAGAATCTTTTTAGAATTCCAAAGAGTTTCTATTTCTCTTTCAATGAACGTTGCCTGACCTGCTGAGTGCTTCTCACATTTTCACCTTTTATTTCAGATTTGCGGCTTCTGCAGTTATTTTTATTGTTCCCTCCGTTTCATGGGAGAATGTTTGCTTTGGGAAACTTTCAGATGAATCAGCACCACCATTAGTTCACCACGATTTTCATCATTCAATCTCTCTTATTCTTCACCCCATTGTAGACACTCCCTGCATTCTCTCTGCCCTTCCCTCTTTTCTGCAGCTTAAAACATTCTTTGATTTCTAGCTATTTCCAGTTCTGGCAAAAGGTCATTGAGCTGAAATGTTCTTCTTGCTTCTCTCTTCACAGATGCTGCCTGATGTGTAGAATATCTCCAGCATGCTCTGTTGTAATATCAGCTTGGGTGTTGGAAGATAACTGTCACACTGGTGCAGTGGTAGGAAAAACATGAGGAAATAATGTTGGGACAGATTGGAGTGAGAAGCTTAGGAGCACCCCAGTCTTGTACTGTACATTTGGTGCAAGGGATCAGGACATACCTACTCCCCAGAATGGGCCATTCATCCATCATGTGATCTTGGCTCAGTGTTGCTCTGGTATGTTAGCATTCATAGCAAAAGGATTTGAGTATAGGAGCAGGGAGGTTCTACTGCAGTTGTACAAGGTCTTGGTGAGATCACACCTGGAGTATTGCGTACAGTTTTGGTCTCCTGATCTGAGGAAAGACATTCTTGCCATAGAGGGAGTACAGAGAAGGTTCACCAGACTGATTCCTGGGATGTCAGGACTTTCATATGAAGAAAGACTGGATAGACTCGGCTTGTGCTCGCTAGAATTTAGAAGATTGAGGGGGGATCTTATAAAAACATACAAAATTCTTAAGGGGTTGGACAGGCTAGATGCAGGAAGATTGTTCCCGATGTTGGGGAAGTCCAGAACAAAGGATCACAATTTAAGGATAAGGGGGAAATCTTTTAGGACCGAGATGAGGAAAAAATGTTCACACAGAGAGTGGTGAATCTCTGGAATTCTCTGCCACAGAAGGTAGTTGAGGCCATTTCATTGGATATATTTAAGAGGGAGTTAGATGTGGCCCTTGTGGCTAAAGGGATCAGGGGGTATGGAGAGAAGGCAGGTACAGGACACTGAGTTGGATGATCAGCCATGATCATATTGAATGGCGGTGCAGGCTCAAAGGGCCGAATGGCCTACTCCTGCACCTATTTTCTATGTTTCTATACCCTGGAGCAACAATAGGTCCAAGAAGGAAATGGATAAATATATGCTAGAGAAAATGGTGAAAGGTCCTACTTGTGGAACCACAGTATTGCTACGAGTCAGCATAGACACCATGCTGCCAAATCTGACACATATATGCCAAATGGCATCCTGTAGTTAGATTAGAAATACAGCAGGAAAACAGGCTCCTCAGCCCATCAAGTCCACACTAACCATCAATCACCACCTGTTCACACTAGTTCTATCTTAGCCCACTTTCTCATCCACTCCCTGCACACAAGGGGCAATTTTACCGAGGCCAATTAACTTGAAAACCTGCACGTCCTTGGGACGTGGGAGGAAACCGGAGCACCTGGAGGAAACCTAGGTGGTCACAGGGAGATTGTGCAAACTCCACACAGACAGATCAGGATCAGGATTTAACCCAGGCCTCTGACCGCTGTTCCATTGTGCCGCCGATAAAGTAGTGTGATAAACATTCTGTGATTCCATAAAATCAGTGTTATTTCTCTAGAGCTTCCACCCTTTCTTCCTTCCCAGTTGCTCCACATCATCCCACCCATGACCATAACTACTAGAAAAATAAATTAAATAGAAATATTCTGCCTTGACTGAAGGCTAAGCAAAAAGTAGAGAATGTGTTTTTTTCTTAAAAGTGTTGACTTTTATGGCCTGTACTTTTTCATGTTTATTTTGATATTTTCTGTCCTGGTCGCCAAATTTTCATCATCTACTCATATCCAAATGCAATAACATAGATTATCAGTCAAAGATCAATATTCATTAGGGCCCTTCAGTGAAGTTCGGAGAATAATCAGAAACGAGCTAACACCTTCTACAGTACATTCAAAGTATCACCAAATGCGGCCCCGTTCCCTTGGAGAGAAAATAAGTCTGCAGATAGAACAGCATCAATGGTATCGTCATTTTGTACTTGTGGGGAGAAAACCTGGCCGAGAACATCCTTTCATTGATTTTTTTCACCCTTAAGCCACCTAGTGAACATGTCTGTGAATGTTTTATAAATGGGAACCAAGACAATGAGTAGGAATGGAGAGAAAGGTTTGGAAGCGTTTATTGAATGTATGTTTAAACAGACGTGATATTAAGTCTTAGGTTTTATCTGCATATACAGGTGGCTATTTCACAATCAGTGAGGATTGGCAACAAAACAACCTCCACGATAACTCTCAATACTGGTACCACTCAAAGATACATTCTCAGCCCCTGACTATCCTCCATATACCCTCACGACTGTGCAGCCAAATTCTATTCTAACTCCATTTACAAGTTTGCAGATGATACCACTGCAGTGAACCAGATTTTAGTTGAGTTTACTTTAGAGATGCATACGTTCATATCTTGTAGGAGCAGAATTAGGCCATTCGGCACGTCAAGTCTACTCCGCCATTCAATCAGGGTTGATCTATCTCGCTCTCCTAACCCGATCTCCTGCCTTCTCCTCATAACCCCTGACACCCATACTAATCGAGAATCTATCTATCTCTGCCTTTAAAATATCCATTAACATGCCATCCACAGCCTTTGTGGCAATGAATTCCACAGATTCACCACTCTCTGACTGAATAAATTCCTCCTCATCTCCTTTCTAAAGGTACGTCCTTTTATTCTGAGGCTATGGCCTCTGGTCCGAGACTCTCCGACAAGTGGAAACATCCTCTCCACATTTACTGAAGATAGATACAAAAGCTGGAGTAACTCAGCAAGGTAGGCAGCATCTTTGAGAAAAACAATAGGCGACATTATAAGGTCATAAGGAATAGGAGTAGAATAAGGCCATTCGGCCCATCAAGTCTACACCTCCATTCAATCATGGCTGATCTATCTCTCCATCCTAACCCCATTCTCCTGCATTCTCCCCATAACCTCTGACACCTGTACTAATTAAGGGTCTATCTATCACTGCCTTAAAAATATCCACTGACTTTGCCTCCACAGCCTTCTGTGGAAAATACTTCCTCTTTGGGTCAGCCAGGTTTTCTCTCCAAAAGTACAAAATGTCTATACCATTGATGACATGTTCTATCTGAGGACTTCTTTTCTCTCCAAGAGAATAGTACGCTTTTGGGTCAAGACCTTCACTCTATCCACTCCTCCACATCCACTTTATGAAGGGATTGGAGTAACCCCTGGACAAGTATGACAATATATTTATTTGAAAACTGACGTGATTATTGTAATTATGTCATTAAAGATTTTTTTTAAAGCTGTCAAAGATTTTGAACCATTTTTTGAATGTCACGAATCAGCAATTTAAAGAGTGGTCACTTTGATTGAAAAAACTATAGAAAGCAATTATTTTAAAAAGTAAATGTAATTCAAGGCACTGTGCACGTGAACTAACGATTAAAACTTTGAAAATATTCAGACACTCGCCGTGTCCCTTATCATTTTCCCCAGACAATAGTTTCAATCAAATGAATGGTGCCGCCTGTCTTCACATTGTGATGCCGAGGAGCCAGATGGGAAGTGCACTGGCTGTGTAGTACATCCACAGGGAGTACACCCTGTGCTCAGCAGGTCAGCACTCAGTGGGTGCTCCAACAGCAGCCAGTAGATTGGCTGAACCACACAACTGAGGCAAACTGAGTTGCAAATTCAAAGAAGGATCTCAACCCAAAGCGTCACCTATTCTTTCTCTCCAAAGATGCTACCTGACCCACTGAGTTACTCCGGCTGTTTGTGTCTATCTTTGAGTTGCAAATTCGTCAGTCAGCTCCGCTTTGCGTGTGTAGGGAGGAACTGCAGATGCTGGTTTACACCGAAGATGGGCACAAAATGCTCGAGTAACACAGCGGGACAGGCAGCTTCTCTGGAGAAAAGGAATAACGGTCTCAAACTGAAAGCATCACCTTTTCTCGAAAAGATGCTGCCTGACCCGCTGAGCATTTTGTGTCTAGCTCCACTCTGCTTATCGTCCTCCCAAACCCTTTGTATGAAAAGAAACGGGAGAAAGGAGAAAGTAAAGAATTGTGAAACTATTCCAATACACCTAAAATGTCAAGCTGCCTTAAGCCAATGTGGGAGGTAGGTTCAAAGAGGAATAATGCTTCAATATTCATTTATTTTCCCACCTTCTAATGAAACAAATGTGAAATTCCAAATTGCAAGGGATTGTTCTGTTTGAGACCAGGGACACATGTGGACACAATAATCCTTAATATTCTGTGTGTTATTTTTTAATTAAATCAGTTTGTGTTTTATTTGTTTTATCCTGCAAGGCATCGCACCCTGGTGGAACTGTGTAAATAATATTGCCACATGACACTTAAAAGAATGTTAAATGTTATCTGGTGTCAGCAGATACAATCTGAAGGTAATTAAGAGATAAGTCCTGATCTGCTTCTGAGAGATAAACCAGTAAACATTCACGGCCTGGAGGAGTGCCTCTATCACTGAGGGGTAAAATAAGAAAGGCAATAAACTGCTAGTGTGGGAATTTGAATGTCACTAACTCTTCCTGAATCTTATTTATTGTTTATGTGAAAGAGTTCACCACAGATGCTTTCTGCACTCTCAATATGTAGCACTGATTTTTAATCTGTGTATTCAATTAGAGCATAATCATAACAGTAACAATCATGATCTTATACATCAGCTGCAACTTAAATTGTACTGCTCTCTCAGAGTTTAAATAAATCTGTTCCCTCGTAGCAAATGCATCATCCTGATCAGGAAATTTCTAAGCGTTGTTCCCATTCCATTAGTTTCACTTCATTTAAAGTGTGTTTGAAGCTGCATTAACACCAGCTAGGCCTTTCTCTGGATATATGGTGCTAGTGTCAGGTACTCTCCAGGGACAAATATTCCACATCAATATAACATTGGGTGCAATTATGCATCATTAGGATGCGGGATAAGAGAACAGCAAAACTAATGCTTCATGCCATCGCTTTATGTCTGAACCCTGCATGGAATGGAATCCAATTTTGCCACAATATTGTTTTTACAGGATAAAAAAAAGTGACCATTCACTTTATCCATGCATTTCATAATTTTTATATACCTCAGCCTCCTATGCTTCATGGAAAACAGTCCCAGCTTATCCACTTACCTTTCTTTATCATTCAAGTCCCAGTCACGTCCTTGTGTATCCTTGCTGCACCCCTTCCAGCTTAATGGCATCCTTTCTCAGCAATAATTTGTACAGTTGTAACATAACATTGCAATTCCTGTACTCAGTGCCCTGACTCATGAAGGCAAGGGAGCTGAATGCTTTTTCACCAACCTTTCTGATTTTTCACTTTTTTCAGGGAGGTATGTACCTGTACCTCTAGGTCTCACTGTTCCGTGGCACGCCGGCCCCCTACCATTTACTGTGTACGTTTTGCCCTGCAAACACAAGAACTTGCAGATGCTGGAATCTTGAGCAAAACACAAAATATTAGAGGAACTCAGTGGAACAGGCAGCAGGGTCCCTGACTTAGAATTCCTCCAGAACTTTGTGTTTGTTCACGTTCTGCCCTGGTTTAACTTGCCAAAGTACAACACCTCACACATATCCAAGTTAAATTCAATCTATTATTCTTTGACCCACTTTCTCAGTTGATCTAGATTCTGCTGTAATCTCAAATAACCCTCTCCACTGCCCACAATACCACCAATACGATCAATCCCTCACCCAAGTCTCCTCCATGTCTGATAGTTCTGCTCTCAATCCCCCTTCCCCCAAACAGGACAAGGATAGAGTTCCCTGGCCCTCACCTTTCACCCCACCAGCCTCTGCATCCAATTCAACATTCACCTTCAATGTGGCCCCATAACCAGTCACATCTACCCATCTCCACCTCTTTCTGCTGCAACTCCTTGCTTCATTTTCCCATTCCCACCCAAACTATTCCCTCCCAGGTACTTTCCCCTGCATGCATAAGAGTTGTAACACCTGCACCTATACTTCCTCCCTCACATCCATCCAGGGACCCCAGCAGTCCTTCTGGGTGAGGCA
Organism: Amblyraja radiata; assembly: GCF_010909765.2. Classification (NCBI taxonomy): domain Eukaryota; kingdom Metazoa; phylum Chordata; class Chondrichthyes; order Rajiformes; family Rajidae; genus Amblyraja; species Amblyraja radiata. Next base: position 76,711,399 of record NC_045960.1, on the reverse strand, counting down.
GAGGTTCACGTGCACCTCCTTTAACCTCATCTACAGCATGCAGTGTTCCGATGTGGCCTCCTCTACATCGGTGAGGCTAAGTATAGACTCAGAGACTATTTTGCCAACCACTTGAAACGGTCTGCCAAGGCCGCCTGGATCTCCCTGTTGTTAACCATTTTAACTCCTCTTCCCATTCCCATCCAGAACTTTCTGTCCTCGGCCTCCTCCATTGCCAGACTGAGGCCACACGCAAACTGGAGGAACAGCACCTCATATTCTGCTTCCGTAGCTTACAACTCACCAGTGTGAAGATTTAATTCTCCAATTTTAAGTAAACAACCTGCAACCCCTCCCCCCATTTTCCTTCCCCTTTCCCCCCACCCCCTTTCTAATACCCCACCTTGACTGGTACCTATTTCTCCCCTCCCATTTACAGTGCATTCAGACCTCTTCCCCTTTTCCACACTTTGTTACGTTACAGCCTTATTTTAAAATGGATTAATTTTTTTAAATCATCAATCTACACACAATACCCCAGAATGAAGAAGCAAAAACAGGTTTTTAGAAATTTTTGCAAAGAAATTAAAAAGAAATAACAGAAAAATCACATTTACATAAGTATTCAGACCCTTTGCTATGACACTCAAAATTGAGGTTAGGTTCATCCTGTTTCCATTGATTATCCTTGAGTTGTTTCTACAACTTGATTGGAGTCCACCAGTGGTAAATTAAATTGATTGGACATGATTTGGAAAGGCACACACCTCTCTATATAAGGTCCCACAGTTGACAGTGCATGTCAGAGCAAAACCCAAGAAGACGAAGGATTTGTCTGTAGACCTCCGAAACAGGATTGTGTCGAGACACAGATCTGGGGAAGGGTATAAAACAATTTCTGCGGCATTACAGGTCCCGAAGAGCACAGTGGCCTCTGTCATTCTTAAATGGAAGAACTTTGGAACCACCAGGACTCTTCATGGAGCTGGCTGCTTGGCTAAACTGAGCAATCAAGGGAGAAGGGCCTGGTCAGGGAGGTGACCAAGAACCCAATGGTCACTCTGACAGAGCTCCAGAGGTCCTCTGTGGAGATGGGACCCTAAGCGCACAGCCAAGACAACGCAGGAGTGGCTTCATGATAAGTCTGTGAATGTCCTTGAGTGGCCCAGCCAGAGCCCAGACTTGAACCCAATCAAGCATCTCTGGAGGGACCTGAAAATAGCTGTACATCGATGCTCCCCATCCAAGCTGACAGAGCTTGAGTCAAGAGAGTTTATTGTCATATGTCCCAGATAGGAGAATGAAATTCTTGTATCTGCAGAGAAGAATGGGGGACATTACCCAAATACAAGTGTGACAAGCTTGTAGCATCATACCCAAGAAGACCTGAGGCTGTAATCGCTGCCAAAGGTGCCTCAACAAAGTATTTAGTAAAGGGTCTGAATACTTATGTAAATGTGATATTTTAATTATTTCCTAATTATTTTGCAAACATTTCTAAACACCTGTTTTCGTTTTTTTATTATGGGGTATTGTGTGTAGATTGATGATAAAAAATGAATTTAATCCATTTTAGAATAAGGCTGTAATGTAACAAAATGTGGGAAGATGGAAGGTCTGAATACTTTCTGAATGCACTGTATATTGTTTCCTCTGGCTTTGCAATTTGCACTTTTTTCCTTATCTCATACCTTTTATCTATTAATCTCCAGCATTTCTCCAGCCATCTGCGATTCAAATATTCCCCCTCACCTATAACTACCTATCACTCATGAGGGCTTTGTCGTGCACTTCTTCTCTTCCTGCTCTCCCCCCACCTCCCTTTCCCTAACCACAATCAGTTTGAAAAAGGGACCCAATTCAAAACATCACCTCTCCATGTTCTCCAGAGATCCTGCCTGACCCACTGAGTTTTGCTAGGACTTTCTGTCTTTTTTTTTAATCTACTGCCTTGCCTTCGGTAATCTTCTTGGTAATCTTTTTCCAAAAACTCAATAAAATCTGTGAGACATGATTTCACATGCATAAACCCATGCTGACCACTATCAAATCAGCCCTTGCTTTTAGAATTTCTGGTGGAACCTGTCCCTCAGAATCACCTCCAGTAACTTTACTGCCACTAATGTTAAGCTCACTAGCCTGTAATTCCCTGGCTTGCTCTTTGCAGCCCTTCTTGAACAAAGGCACAGCATTTGGCACCTTCCAGTCTTTCAATCCCTTACCCCTGGCAAAAGATGGTGCAAATATCCTTTCTGTCCTGGGCCTCCTCCACTGTCAGTGAGGTCCAATGCAAATTGGAGGAATAGCGCCTCATATTTCGCTTGGGCAGTTTACAACCCAGCACTATGAATATTGACTTCTCTAACTTCAAGTAACACTTGCGCTCCCTCTCTCTCCATCCCTCCCCCACCCTTGTTCTCAACCAGTTTGACTGTCCTGATTAAATGTTACTTTGGATGCCTTGGTGTCACCTTCCCCTAGCTAACACTGATTCATTTTACATTTTCCTTGAACTTCATCCCCTTTAATCACTTGTTTTTACAGTTTACATTGCCATATAACTCGTTTCCTTCTCCCCTGACTCTCAGTCTGAAGAAGGCTCTTACAAGTTCATGTTCACAATTTATAGGAGTAGAATTGGGCCATTCGGCCCATCAAGTCTACGCCATTTAATCCCATTTTCCTGCCTTTTCCCCATAACCCTTGACACCTTATCAACCCAAAACATCACCTATTCCTTCTATCCAGAGCTTCTGCCTGTCCTGCTGAGTTACTCAAGCATTTTGTACCTATCTTCGATGCAAATATCTCTGCCAGAGCCCCTGTATTTCTCCTTGACCTCCTACATAGCATGCCACAATGCATAAAGTAGGCTTATCTTCTGTGGTGGCTCTGTAATTAATTAATAACACTGCCCAACGTTATCCCCGGGTGTTTTTTCTTTTTATTAGCATTCATCTAATTCCCTCGTGAAAATGTAGAATGTTCTTTGGCTCTCTCACCATTTCAGACATTCTAGAACAGCGAAACAACATTTTTCTGTCTCAGAGTCTCATATGCATTAACTTAAAATTTGTGACCAGTGGCACTTCTGAGATTGAACAATTTCTCCTTACTTAGACCATAAAAATCCTTCAGGATTTCAAACGCTTCTAACTAATCTCTCCTCAATCTTCTTTGTTCTAGTGAGAACACCCATTATCTCTCCATGAAGCTGAAATCTCACCTCTGGAGCAGTTGCAGTAAATATTCTCTGTGCTCTCCAGCTACGACCTTAACAAGTTTTATACAAAGCTTCAACACCATACTTCACAAAGCTTGAGGCGCTGCCTCAAGAAGCCAGCATCTATCATCAACCCCACCATCCAGACCATGTCCTTCTCTCACTGTAAGCAGAAGGTAGAGAAGCCAGAGGTCCCAAACCACTTTGCATTTTCTTGCAACAGGTAGGCACAGAATGCTGGAGTAACTCAGCGGGTCAGGCAGCATCTCTGGCGAAAAGGAATGGGTGCGTTTCGAAGGGTCGAGACCCTTCGTCAGACTGAGTTGGCCATTGGTACTTGCCTGCAGCTATCAGGTTCATACACAGCCTCATATCTATCTCAACAATAGAATAACAGAAATTACTTCTTTACACCACTATAAACTTGTTTTATTTCTAATTGTGTTTTGCCCTAAGGCCTTGTTCTTTTGCAGTCTGTTTTTAACTGTCTTGTAGAATTCTACATGTATTTTATGTATAATTTATGTTTTTGTGCGCTTGTTTGAGTCTAAGAGTCTATCATGCTGCTCCAATCAAAAATGTCATTGTACATGTACCTCACCATGGGACCTTGAAACTAACTTGTACTCCATTTGACTTGACTGACTTCTTTAGTTTGTGGTTCAGATATTCAGCTCAGACTAAACAAAGTCATACTTTTTTTTAAGTGGAGCATTAAGTATAGAGTAAAATCTTTTTTTTTGTGTGTGTGATTGGGACTTTAAAGCAACCAGGTTACACATTGAAACTTTGATACATGCACTTGTATGATGGACGAGGATTTATGAGGATCTTCCTACACGCTCTAAGGAGATGTTGGGCAGGCAAGGACTTTATTCCTTGGAGCACATGAGGCATGTTCTTATAGAAGTGTAGAAGATAATGAGGGGAATAGATAGTGTGAATGCAGTCTTTTGCGCAATGTAGGGAAATCAAGAACCAGAGGACATAGGCAAGGACTATTCTTTGGAGCACATGAGGGGTGTTCTTATAGAAGTGTATAAGATCATGAGGGGAATAGATAGGGTGAATGCACAGTCTTTTACGCAGCATAGGGGAATCAAGAACCAGAGGACATAGGTTTAAGCTGAGAGGAAAAAGATGAATAGAAAGCTGAGAGGCAACATTTTCATACAGAGGATGGTGGATAGAAACCTTTAGAGGGATAACGGCCAAATGCAGGCAGGTGGAACTAGTATAGATGTGGTATCTTGGTTGGCATGCGCAAGTTGGGCCGAAGGGCCTGTTTCCGTGCTTTATGACTCTATGACCAATGCAAAACAATTTTGTCAATCACTGTGACAGCAGTGTATTAATTAGTGGGAGTAATAAAACTGGATCGGGGCAGGATTTATGTAGGTGAGGCTAGAAAGTTGACATTGAGAGGGAGAGGTGGTGACGGGCCTGTTGCTGTACAGTATGAATCTAAGACAGTCAGTATCAATGACCTATATTAACAATGTTAGTATGAAACCATAGTTGTAAAATGTAGCTGATTTTTACCCCGCAGAGCAAGAGGTGTCCATGCCTTTGTGAGGGTATATATGCAAACACCTGCTGGAATGAATGGATGCCTTGGGCCCCATTAGCAATAGAATTTAGCAGCGACAGACGTGCAGACAAAGAATGCATTGCTTGATGCACATCCCCTGCCTAACATGCCTTTCCCAGTGCAGAATAATGTCTTTTAACAGCAATACTCCCCACACAAAAGTAATGTGATCATGAAAGGGAGTGGTCAAATGGATGTGAACAGTAATGACGGCCCTTGTCACAAACTCATCATAACAAACGTCGTGATTCCCCTCCTAGCGAAGCATCACCGATTGTATATTGAGAGCCCTCTGGCCTTACAGCTTCCGAAAGCTCGTAACTAGGAGAGGGCGGGAGACAAAATGGCAGTGAATTTCATCCGAAGAAGAATGCCAAGAAAAGCTGTGCGAAATAATAACCAGTTAGCAGCTGGCCCCGTTGACAGGCCAGTGTGGAGCTGCAATTGATAAGCGGACTTGAAAATGGAAGATGCAGGGTTTAGTACAATGGACACTGACACATTTTTCAGCACAGTGCCTCCGCGGCTGCTAGTTGACAGGTGATGAGGCTGGCAGAGGGTCCGAGGGCTAAAGCAGCTTCCTAGAGCTTTCAGACAATGCTGCTAACAGTTCCTGCCTGGCCAGCGGACACACTGGAGCCATTATGTTCAATGCTTTTGCTCCCAGTTTTCCCCCCTTAATCCTGCTCCTTCCCCCAGCCACTGATTCCACTTGTCAATCCAGCCCTGTGTCGCTAAAGCCACAGAATCCCCCTTAATCAGCGTGTAGCCGGCTGCTGCCGCAGCGGGGGAAATTGATGGGATCTGCAATGCAGATGAATCACCGACTCGGAGCCACATGAGCTGCTGGTGATGAGGCGCTCCAGCGCTGCAGTTTCTTTTGTCTCTTGCTGTCAAGACAGCTTGAGCTGGTGCCAGGCATTTCTAGCCCGAGATCCCCGATCAAGCAGCGATCCTGGTGCAGCAGCGCCATCGAGAGGCCGCTCCCGGACATGGCAAAGGAGTGGCTGGAAGCGTGGCCTCTCCTCCCTCTGAGCTCAAACCAGGACTCACTTCTATTCAATGATGCTTCATTGTCACGTGTACCTAGGCAGTGAAATGCAGCCGACCTCACCTGGGCAGTACACAAGTGTCCCGCCGACAATGTTACTCAACTTCAAATAGCCCTTGCTTTCCCTCCATCTCCTCCCCTTTCCCAGTTCCCCCACCAGTCTTACTGTCTCCGACTACATTTTATCTCTGTCCTGCCTACTCCCCTGACATCAGTCTGAAGAAGGGTCTCGACCCGAAACGTCACCCATTCCTCTCCAGAGATGCTGCCTGTCCTGCTGAGTTACTCCAGCATTTTGTGTCTACTTGGCATTGAGACAATACTGACTTGAACAATCATCTCCAGCTTTTTATTCCCGAAGCTGCACGGCAAAGCCCACAAAGGGTTGGAAGTTATGAAAAGAAACTGCTGGTAGAAAAATCACAGGTTGCATCAGGAGCCGGGAGGAAGACATCAGATCTTATCTCGGGCACAGTGGTGAAATGAGAAGAATAAACCCTCCAAATACATTTATTTTCTCTGAGCGTCATGATTTCAAATAATGAAATAAAACAGAACAGGCAAGGAAATGAAACAGAAACACATTTACCATGTTAGCAGAGCATTCTAGCTTTCTAATTGTAATGTTTTGAATGGGTGCAAACTGATCGAAAGTATGCAAAGTATTAAATTAACAGCAGAAATATCAGGTAACTGAACAGACAAACAATATTTCAAACAATAATATTTAAAACAATATCTCAGTCTGAAAAAGGTTCCCGACCTGAAACGTCGCCCATCTTTTTTCACCAGAGAGGCTGCTTAACCTGCTGAGTTAATCCAGTGTAGACAAAAGTGCTGGATAAACTCAGCGGGTGCAGCAGCATCTATAGAGCGAAGGAAATAGGCAATGTTTCGGGCTGAAATCCTTCTTCACATTGCCTATTTCCTTCGCTCCATAGATGCTGCTGCACCCGCTAAGTTTCTCCAGCACTTTTGTCTACCTTCGATTTTCCAACATCTGCAGTTCCTTCTTAAACACGTTAATCCAGTACTTTGTGTCTGTATTTGGCATTAACCCTCTGCAGTACTTTATTTCTAAACTATATTAACGGCCGCGGGACTTACCATCGCCCGCCAGGGGCTTTAACATCAGGAGCCCCAGTTCGCCTCGACTTTGCAGTTGGATTGCTGGACCACGGGAGAAGAACAAAGGGAAGAGATAAGACTTTTGCCGTCCATCACAGTGAGGAGGTGTTGGAGATTCACTATGATGGATGTTTGTGTAAATTGTGTTAAGTGTGGGTCTTGTTTTTTTTTTGTAATGTTAAGACTAGAAAATGCAATTTTGTTCAAACCAAGCTGTTTGAATGACAATAAAAGGCATTCTATTCTATTTAAAGTGAGCAAAACACAAAGTGCTGGAGGAACACTGCAGGTCAGACAGCATCTGTGTAGGGAATGCAGAGATATTGTTTTGGGTGACAACCCTTCTTCAGACTGATTGTAATTGGAGAAGGTGAGAAAGGTGGCAAATATAGATGGGGGAGAGGGAAAGCCTGGGAAATGATAAGAGTTAAGATTAACAGAAGCGTGGAGTAAGTGACAAAGACCAGAGATGAAAAAGAAACAAAAGGATGTCAGATAACGGGAGGAGAGGTGTGAAGTAGAGAGCCAGAGGCAGGAATGTGGATGGATGGATGGGAAAGGGAATAAAAGGGAAATAGGGGATTTGGGAATGGGAGATGAGTGTAGAAAGGAGGGGAAAGAAGCAGAGTTGGAGATTGTGGGTTGGAGGAGTATAGGAGATGGTAGGAGAAATGTGTTTACATGTTTTTTTTTTTGTTGTTTTTTGTTTTTGTTTTTTTGTTGTTGTTTATTTTATTAGAAGTTAATACAGTACAAAACAATACAGTGGTACCTAATTTTAGGTGCCAACTATGTCATACCGTAATCCATTCTATGTACAACCTCTAGTTTTATGTTATGAGAAGGAAGTAAGCAAGACAAGAAAAAGAAAACAATAGAAAGGGGAAAAAGTGGAAAAATAGATGGTAGAGAGTAGAAAAACGTGAAGTGTGTATATAAAAAAATAAAAAAATAAAATAAAAAAGAAAAAGTGGAAAGTAGAAATAGAAGAGAAGGCCCCTTAAAAGAGAAATTTTCAAATCTATATTCGGAGATGTAGATCTATCCACGTCATGAACTGAAATCAGCAATCCTTATGGTACCGCTGCATCACATGATTCCAAAAAGTCGATGAAAGGAGACCAACTCCTTAAGAATTGGTCATATTTATCTATTAGTCGGAGTCTCATTTCTTCAAGGCGTGCTGACCGTCATATTCCTAATCCACATTTTAACAGTTGGTATGGTTGTATTTTTCCAAAATTTAAGTATCAATTTCTTTCCAATTATTAACCCATAATTAAAAAAAACATTTTGGTCTTTATTTAAATTGGTATCTTCTCCTATTATTCCAAATATAATCCATTCCATTTTGGGTTCTATTCTTGACTTGAAGAGCTTTGTAAATATATCAAATATATCAAATATATCACTCCAAAATGTATTCAACTTTGTACATCCTACAAATGAATGTGTTATATTAGCGTTTTGAAACAAACATTTATCGCATCTGGGAGAGACGTTTGGATAAAATTTATTCAACCTCGTTTTTGAATAATATAGTCTATGTAATGTGTTTACATGTTAACAGTGAATTGTTTTTAATGGCCTGTCCCAAGAGCATGCGACCTGCATGCTGCAAGCGCGACCAAACCGGAAGCGGGGGCTGCGCGGAGGTTGAGTGATTCCTGTACAGAGCCGGTCCCACCAGCATGCGCCAGCATGCGGCGAGCGCGACCAAACCGGAAGCGGGGGCCGCGTGGAGGTCCAGTGAGTGACGTGAAGTTCGAGCGAAGTCCGCGGGAAATTCGCGCGTGACGTACGGCGTCAAGACGCTGAGTACGACGTTGAGACGCTGCGCACGCCCTTTGAGGCAGTGCGTACGGTGTCGAGGTGGCTGCGGGCTGGCAGGCCATTGACGTACGGGATTTTTGATCAGTCAGTTTTTCGGAGCCCCGCGCGATGTCGAGACCAGCTCCGCACAGCTCCATACGGCTCCCGCGATCGAAGTGGGACCGGCCCCGCGAGGCCGTACGGCTCAAGCGACCACGTTAGGTCGCGCTTGCCGCATGGAGTCGCATGATCATGGGACAGGCTCTTTAACAGTTTTGGCTGAAAATCATAATTCGCAGTATCATTCCATGACCATGAAACATCTTCATATGCCTTTAAATCCAGGGACATTTCTGCCTACAGTGCGGCCAGGTCGAACCTGAACAAAGGCATAAAAAAGGCCAAAGACATCCACAGGGAAAGAGTGGAAGACCACTCAGTACCGCGGACACCAGATGCATGTGGCAGGGTGTCAGGGACATCACTGACTACAAGAGCAGCCCCGCCTGCCCCCACGGTGATATCACACTGGCCAACGAACTAAACACCTTCTTTGCCCTTCGAAACTGGCAACACCACCAGGAGTGGAATAACCCCGGCCATGGCGGAGGGACAGGCCTTAACACTGAGCACTCAGGAGGTACAGTGCGCTCTGCATAGGATCAATCCACGCAAGGCTGCAGGCCCGGATGGAGTCCAGGGAAGGGTACTAAAGGACTGTGCTGTACAGCTGGCGGAGGTATTCACGAGAATCTTCAATCTGTCTCTATGTCTGGCAACGGTCCCCAAGTGCCTGAAAACAGCTACCATAGTGCCGGTGCCGAAAAAGTCTAAAGTCACCAACCTGAACGACTACCGCCCGGTTGCCCTAACTCCAATCCCAATGAAGTGCTTCGAAAGGCTGGTCCTCTCCCACATCAAATCCAGCATCCCTGCCTCACTGGACTCTCATCAATTTGCATACAGGGCAAATAGATCGACAGAGGATGCCATCTCTCTGGCTCTTCACACTGTCCTGACTCACCTGGACAGACAGGGCACGTATGTGAGGATGCTCTTCATTGACTATAGCTCTGCATTCAATACGGTCATCCCCATCAAGCTCACCACCAAACTCCACCAGCTAGGCCTCAGCTCGCCGATATGCAATTGGATCCTGAACTTTCTCACGGTGCGACCGCAGGCAGTGAGACTGGGCCCGCACCTGTCCTCCACCATCACCCTGAGCACCGGCACACCACAGGGTTGTGTACTAAGCCCCATGCTCTACTTTATCTTCACTCACGACTGTGTTCCTGCATTCGACACCAACACCATCATGAAGTTTGCAGACGACACAACAGTGATTGGGCTGATCACCAACGGTGATGAAACAAAATACAGAGCAGAGGTGCAGAACCTGGCGGACTGGTGCGCACGTAACAACTTGTCACTAAACACCTCCAAGACCAAGGAGCTGATTATTGACTTCAGGAGGTCCCACAATGGAGAATACGCCCCATTCTCCATTTACGGGGAAAGTGTGGAGAGAGTGTGCAGCTTTAAGTTTCTTGGCACTCACATTTCAGAGGACCTCACATGGTCCACCAACACCGCTGCGCTGGTCAATAAGGCACAGCAATGACTGTTCTTCCTGAGGACATTAAAAAAGACTGGTCTGCCCCAACAGCTGCTGACAACGTTCTACCGCTGCACCACAGAGAGCATATTAACGTATGGCATCTCTGTGTGGTATCTCAGCTGCACGGAGGCGGAGAGGAGAGCTCTTCAGCGCGTCGTCCACAGAGCGCAGAGGATTATTGGGACAGAGCTACCAGCCTTGGAGGGCATCTACCACACACGGTGCCTCAGGAAGGCCATCAGCATCCATAAAGACTCCTCACACCCTTGTAACGGACTGTTCGAACTACTTCCCTCCGGCAGACGTTACAAGGCCTTCTACGCCCGAACCTCCAGACTCAGAAACAGCTTTATTCCAAGAGCTATAGCGGCTCTGAACCGGCCCTGCTGAGTGCCCCCCACCCCCCTGGACTGTCTCCCTCGGATGGTCACGACACACAGCTTATTTATTTATTTTACTTTTCTTTTACATCGTTTGGAAGCTGCATACTAAATCTCGTTGCACTGATGTGCAATGACAATAAAAGATATTATTATTATTATTATTATTATTATTATTATTATTATTATTATTTCTTTTCCCGCACTGAAACTTTCTTTTTAGCTGCAGCCAACACATTTTTTAGTTTAGAGATACAGCATGGAAACAAGCTCTTCGGCCCACCGAGTCTGCAGCGACCAGCAATCCACGCATATTAAAACTACCCTACACACACTAGGGACATTTTTATACATTTATACCAAGCCAATTAACCTATAAAGCTGAACATCTTTGGAGGAAACCGAAGATCCTGGAGAAAACCCACGCAGGTCACTGGGAGAATGTACAATCTTTGTAGTCAGGATCAAACCCGGGTCTCTGGCACTGTAAGGCAGTAGCTCGACCGCTCCGCCACCATGCCGCCCGTGCTGCCTATGGAGGGGATGGACATATGACATGAGTAGGTGTCCGAGAACTGTCCCTAGCCTCAGCAAGGTCGAGATCAGGCAGCCAGACTACAATGGCACGCCCTTGTCTGCAGGTTTAACCATGAGTTTGGGATTGTTAAGAAGTGAGGAGAGGATGTTCAGAGGAGGTGGATTGGAGTGGGTAAGGGGGGGGATGAAGATGTCAAGAAGTCAATGCTGCAGCAGCAGTTGGAAATGGAAACGTCATGATAGAGAGTAGAGAGTTGGAAAGAGGTGTCCAAAATGAACAAAAGTGTTGAAGATGTAAGAATGGATCATTGCTGGAGGTGTATGGACATCGTATAAATTCATGTTCATAAGTTACAGGAGTAGAATCAGGTTATTCAGCCCATCAAATCTACACCATTCATTCATGGCTGATCTATCTTTCCCTCTCAACCCCATTTTCCTGCTTTCTCTCCATAACCCCTGACACCCATACTAGTTAAGAATATATCAATATCCACCTTAAAAATATCCATTGATTTGGCCTCCACAGACTTCTGTGGTAATAAATAGCACAGAATCACCACCCTCTGACTAAATAAATTCATGCTTGTCTCCTTTCTAAAGGTATGTCCTTTTATTCTGAAGCTATGGTCTCCGGTCCGAAACTCTCCCATGAGTGGAAACACCCTCTCCACATCTACTGTATCCAGTGCTTTCACTATTCGGTAACTTTCAATGAGCTCCCCCTTTATCCTTCTAAACTACAGCAAGTAAAGGCCCAGTGCCATCAAAGGCTCATATGTTAACCCGATCATACCTGAGATCTTTCCAAAGAAATAGGCACGGAGGCGGAGGCGACAGAAGAAGAGCTCGACATCATGTCAGCATCGGAACTCATTGAGGTGAGGCCACAAGGCTGATGTTAGAGTGCTCAGCAATAGGGAGGGGGTGGTGAAGACACTGCGGGGGCTGGGACTGGGGCCAGACACAAGATCAGATGTGGGCAGGGGGAGGGTTTAGGGGAATACTGTGGCCAGAAGTAGGAGTCTCAGAGGACAGAGGTTAACATGTGATGAGCCTTTGACTGGACCTTTACTGCAAGAGGAGAATCAATTGCCATCAACTACCTTGCCCTGCAATGTACTTGAACCAAAGATAGACACAAAATGCTTGAGTAACTCAGCGGGACAGGCAGCATCGCTGGAGAGAAGGAATGGATGACACCATTCCTTCTCTCCAGAGATGCTGTCTGTCCCGCTGAGGTACTCCAGCTTTTTGCATCTATCTTCGGTTTAAACCAGCATCTGCTGTTCCTTTCTACACACGTACTTGGACCATCTCTGGCACCTTTCTCTGCATGGCTGACGTCTCTGACTCCATCTCGGGAGATAGACCATCCACAGACATCAACTACAACCCCACTGACTAGAATTATTACAGCATGGAATGAGGCCATTTGGTCCATTTCAGATTTCTGCACATGACGTATTGTTGTTTAGGATGTCGAGTTGCATTCTAATACTGGATGGTGAGTGACTAACTTTCAGAAACCCACAAATATTAGGAGTGGGATAGAATATTCTCAATGTTTCTGGATGAGTACAATGCAACAACTCTCAAGAAGCACCATCCAGCACAAAGCAACCCACTTGATTGTCATCCCCTCATCTTTTTCCGAGACTGATTTGTGCTTTTTCCATGAAGTGGCACAGCTTGTAAAGCTGCTGCCTCCCAGAGCCAGAGACCTAGGTTCGATCCTAGAATGCTGTCTGTATGGAGTTTGCATGATCTCACTGTGACTGTGTTTTCTCTGGGTGGTCCGGTTTCCTCCCGCATCCCAAAGACATGCGAGTTTGTAGGTTAATTGGCCGCTGTCAATTGGCCAGAATGAGTAGGGAGTGAATGTGAAAATGGGATACCATAGAACTCCTGCGACTGGTTGATCGATGGTCGGTGTGAACTCGGTAGGTCCAAGGACCTGTTTCAATGCTGTATTTTTCAATTGATTCAATAAATCAATTGCTCTGCCGTTCGTCAATTTTCCACTATACATTCTTCCAATCCTGATCATAAGAGACCTACATTTGTCATCTCATCACAAATCTTTTCCCTTTTACATACTTGTAAAAACGTTCACAGCCCATTTCTTTGTTCCCTGCAACAGTTATGCTCTCTTAATCAACTTGGACATTTTTGTGTTGAATTTTAAATTTCTCCCTATGCTCAGGATTGCAAAATAAATTTTGGCAACTTTAAATGGTTTCTCTTTTTGATCTAATACTATTCTGAACTTCATACTACTGCACAAAGCTAGAATCTACCCTACTGAAATCACTTTAACGTTATGTCCCTTCATCATTACACCAGGCAAACATCAAACATCTCAACACAGCTCAGCAATTAAAAAAAAAACACATAAAAAGCAGCAGATGCTAAAAAATCTGAAATAAAAACAAAAAATACTCAGTAGGGTGGTTTGTTGTGCAATCCCAGCATTTCAGTTTAGTCAAGTTTAGAGATATAGCACGGAATCAGGCCCTTCCATCTACCAAGTCCATGCCAACCAGCGAACCCCACGCATTAACACTATCCTACACACACTAGGGACAAACTACATTCATGCCAAACCAATTAACCTGCACGTCTTTGGAGTGTGGAAGGAAATCGAAGATCTCGGAGAAAAACCCACACAGGTCACGGAGAGAGCGTACATACTCCATACAGGCAGCAACCGTAGTCAGGATAAACCCCGGGTCTCCGGCGCGCCAAACGCTGTAAGGCAGCAACTCTACCGCTGCATCACCAAAATAAATTTACATGACTTAGTACCTCACAATGTATTTGGTCTCTCCTCTCTCTGAGCTCAAAGTGGATTTATCAGTGTAGAGTATATGCATACCAATATTATTTCTTACTCTCAATTTCTCAATCTCCACAGTATCTGATCCCAAGATGAGGCTTTCCACTCTCGGACATCCAAGATGTTTACTTTCTTCAGTAAATGCAGTTACCCACCTGCTGTTGTGTATGGAGCCCTCACCCATGCTTCTTCAGATTCCCCCAGTTCTGATCTTGCTTCCACTTCCCCAATTGGAACAAGGATAAAGTTCCTTTGGTCCTCAACTTTCAGCCCAGCCTCCAGATCCATAACATCATTTTCCAATGTTCCCACCACCTTCAACGTGATCCCATCCCCAGTCGGCTTGTACTCGCTAGAATTTAGAAGATTGAGGGGGGATCTTATAGAAACTTACAACATTCTTAAGGGGTTGGACAGGCTAGATGCAGGAAGATTGTTCCCGATGTTGGGGAAGTCCAGAACAAGGGGTCACAGTTTAAGGATAGAGGGGAAATCTTTTAGGACCGAGATGAGAAAAACATTTTTCACACAGAGAGTGGTGAATCTCTGGAATACTCTGCCGCAGAAGGTAGTTGAGGCCAGTTCATTGGCTATATTTAAGAGGGAGTTGGATGTGGCCCTTGTGGCTAAAGGGATCAGGGGGTATGGAGAGAAGGCAGGTACAGGATACTGAGTTGGATGATCAGCCATGATCATATTGAATGGCGGTGCAGGCTCGAAGGGCTGAATGGCCTACTCCTGCACCTATTTTCTATGTTTCTATGTTTTCCATCAGCATGTCTTTTTGCTTTCCCTATGGACCACTCTGTCCGCAACTCCTTGCTTCGTTCATTCCTTCCCATCTAACCTGCCTTCCCCCAGGTACTTTCCCCTGCAAGAGACGTAACATGTCCCAACACCTCCTCTCCCACTTCATCCAGGGACCCTAGAAGCCCTTTCAGGTGAGACAGAGGTTCACGCGCTAAGCTTCTAACCCCTTCTATTTCATTCTGTGCTCCCCGAGTGGTCTCCTTTACATCCGTGAGACCAAGCGTAGACGAGGCAACCATTTGGCCGAACATTTGCACTCTGTCTACCAAGGCCTGTTGGACCACCAGATAGCTAACCATTTTACCTCGTCTTCCCATTCCCATACCGACCTTTCGGTCCTGGGTTTCTTCCATTGCTAGGATGAAGCCACATGAAAAAGGGAAGTCCCACATATTCCATTTGGATGCCTACAACCCAATGGTATGTAATACCCGCCTAACCCTCCCTCTCTTTCTCTTGCTCCCCCCTACCATGCACACACATTTTTCACATCATCTCCCACCACTCGAGCCACCCTACTCCTTTCCCCTCCTCCGTACACTCATCCACAAATCCTTGATTCCTCTTTTCCCTCCCCTCTGTTCCATTCCATCCATATCCCTCCCTCTGGCTTTACACTTCACTCTTCCTCTCCTTTCCTTACCCAACACCCTTTTCATCTTGAGCCTTTGTGCTTACTCCTCTAGTCAGCCCCTCTTCACCTGAATCCACCTATTGCTTCCTAGGCTTTGCTCCACCCCCACCTTTCTTTTCTATATTTCTTGCCCCCCACTCCATCAGTCTGAAGGATCCTAACCCGAAATGTTGTCTGTCCATTACTTCCACAGATGCTGCCTAACCTGTTGATTTCCTCCAGTATTTTGTGTAGGAAGAAACTGCAGATGCTGCTTTACACCAAAGAAAAACACAAAGTACTGGAGTAACTCAGCGGGACAGGCAGCATCTCTGGAGAGGAGTAGATGACATTTCGGGTCGAGACCTTTCTTCAAACTGAAGTGTAAAACGTCACCGATTCCTTCTATCCAGAGATGCTGCCTGTCCCGCTGAGTTACTCAAGCACATTGTGTCTATCTGTCTATCCTCCAGCACTTTGTGTTTTGCACAAAATTACAGCATCTGCAGTTTCTTGTCTCCATTATTAATTATGTTTGATAATTTCTAATATCTTAAAAGATTTACAAGTTTAACACAGTAGTCACATTAATGTGTAGAACTCTACCCATCTCTCTTCCCATTATTCACACTTTTTCATTTCTCCTGACGTTTTAATTTGGATTTAACATGCTTTTGACATGTTCATTTAATGTCAAGCACTCTTTGATCTGTAAACAAAACAGATGAAACTCTGAAATCAATGAAGAGTTACAAGTAGTGTACGAGTTACTTGTTTCCACATGGGCTGAGTTTCCATTGAATTGGTTTCCAGCCAAATTCCGATATAATAACTGTGAGACGTGAAGATTATTCTGTCGTACATATAATTTTCTTTCACTCTGCAGAAGCTGTTAAAGGATTAATGAAAATTAAAACTGTCTGGGATTTGGTAGAAAGTATATCCAGAGTGGAGGGCATAAATTATCCAGAGGATGTCGTAGGCAGCCCGGTATAATCTGCTAATACCTTTTACCTGGTCGTTGCCAGAACAATCAATGGCACTACTCAGCAAGTTGGCCTGCATCGATGTTTCACCACGAGCCACTACATCATCACCTTTGATGTGGTTTATACAGGCTTTCAGCGAGATCTGACAAACTGCCTCAGAACAGGAAGCAAAATCCCATCCTGGGAGCTTTGTTTTTCTGATGTGTACCCTGTTGTGTCGGTACCAATGAGAATAAAGGTCGATATTGCAATGAGCTGTGTTAATATTCAATCGGTGACTGATGTCAGCCGGGATTGGAATCGGGTAGAGAGGGAATTGATCATTTGTCTCAGCAGTCACCAGCAGGAAGGGAGGAATGACAGCCATTCTGCTTCTGTTTGTTACCCAGTGATCTATGCCTAAAAGGAGTTCCAGTGTTAATGTTGGTTTAGGATCAAAAATTTATACTTATAGAACATAGAACAGTACACCCCAGGAACAGGCCCTTCGGCCCATCATGTCTGTGCCAAACATGATACCAAGACCATCACTTATCTACCTGTATATAATCCATCTCCTTCCATTCCCTGCATATCCATAATTCTTATCCAAAAGTATTTTAAATGCTACTAATATATCTGTTTCAACCACCAACCCCTGTAGCGCATTTCATACCTGCACCACCCTCCATTTAAAAAAACTTGCCCCACACGTGCCTTTCATAGAACAAGCATTAAACAAAGTTTCACGTAAGCTATGTGAGCAGGGGTTGAGAGGAAAGCTGAGCAAAGATAAAATTAAAATATCTATTTTTGAGAAGGCTGAACAAAGTGGAGGGCATGGGGACAAAGGGACAGGTTTTAGAGAAAGGCGTCTAAGGTGCAGGGGTATGACATGGGCAACAACAGCGGAGATGAAGAGAAAGAGGCTCGGGTCAGGAAAACATGGGAAAGGTTATCAAAATAGAAATGAGCACCTGCACCACGTTTCAAAAATCAAATGAGGACTTTATTGGCCTGAAAGAAAAGTAACTGTGGAAGTGAGATATGATGGGTAGCAGAGGCCAGAATGACTGCAGTTCACAACGTCCGCAGAAGGTCAAGGGTGAAGGGTCAGAATTAAGTGTAATGACCCACACAATCAACGCTGCACTGAATGAAGATTTTTTGTTTTAACTTATTGGCGAATGAGTGATAAGTGGCCATCATTGGCAAGGTTGGCATTGAATTCCTGGGCTTAATTGCCTCCTGAACTGGGACAGTTAAAGAGTCAACTCCATAGGTAGACTGGAATCATGTTTATTTGAGAAATTGAAACATTTGTCTACTGAAAAATAAGTTATTTGTAACTGCTATACACGGTCAAAGCAAGGGACCCCTTCAACTATTCCCTCCCAGAGGCCAGAGAGCAGTTTCCTGAATGCAGTGATCAGCACCACCCATTACCTCAGGTCTAATTTAACATCCAAACCCCTTTGACTCTTGTCAAGGACTCTGGAAAACCATTTTGAAATGTGTCCACCTCAGTCTCAGAAGAAAAACAGAAAGGAGATGAGTAGACGTTTCTTTTCTCAGAGGGTGGTGAAGCTCTGGAATTAATTGGCTGTGGAGGCCAAGCCATTGGGCATTTTTAATGCGGAGATTGACAGATTCATGACAAGGGTGTCAGGGGACATGGGAAGAAGGCAGGAGAATGGGGTGGAGAGCAAAAGATAGATCAGCCATGATTAAATGGTGGAGCAGACTTGATGGGCTGAATGGCCTAATTCTGGTCCTACGACTTATGAACTAATAAACCCCAACATTGAGGCCCTAACTACATGCAGCCAGCTCTGATGGGTAGGCCACATCGTCCACATGCCCAACACCAGACCTGCTATAGACACAAGCTCCAGCATAACGAGAGATTACCGAAAATTCCAGACTTTCTCAGTGTCTTCTTTAAAATACTGCAGCATTCTCCTGATGTAGGGAATTCTTGCCCTCTGTCCACTTAAAATGGACAATTGGGTGGCACAATGGCGCAACCGGTAGAGCTTTGGCCTCACAGCGCCAGAGACCTGGGTTGTATCCTGACCTCAATTGCTGTCTATGTAGAGTTTGCACAGAGTTTTCTCCCTGCGACCACGTGGGTTTCTTCCGGCTGCTCCAGTCTCCTCCCACATTCCAAAGATGCTTAGGTTTGAGGGTTAATTTGATTCTGTAAATTAGCCCCTAGTGTGTAGGGAGTGCATGCAAAAGTAGCATAAATAGTAAGATTAAACGAGAACTTACCAGTTTGAAGTTTGATCTGTATTTTATGAGGAGTTACGATGAGGGATTACGTGAAGAAGCCCGCCAGGACGCATGCGTGTCATTCTTCAAAGCAGCGGTGTGAAATCACAGATAACTGTAATGACTAAACATAGTAAGATTAGAGAAGAGATACCAGTTGAGTATATGATCAAGGGTGGGAGCGGAGGGCACGTAATCCCTCATCGTAACTCCTCATAAAATACAGATCAAACTTCAAACTGGTAAGTTCTCGTTTAATCTTATTATTTTACTTCGGAGTCATGTGAGTGACTACGTGAAGATTTTAAAGCTCTGTGATTTCATGCCGTGGAAACGAGTCCATGCATCACGTCTGCCTTGATGACTGTAGGAGGAATTGTGTTAACATAATTTGGACATGAATTCGACATTGAAATCATAAAATTTAT